>NC_136941.1:18491063-18946800 GCF_949987615.1 Pollachius pollachius
ATGGTGGTTGGCTCTCGACTGGCACAGTGGGCTCGGACTACCCCGAGAGAGGCCTATACGTGCGCGTTCACGTAGGCGCGCCCCCGAGTCAGCGCTGATGCAGACTGTATAAATGATTAGCCTACTGGATTTGTAACTTGTTCTGGTATGGGCCAGAAATCGCATTAACCCGAGATCTGCGTCCATCACACATCTAGGTCTTATACCGTATAGCATATATGCGGTCATCATACTAAATGCACGCACGGACGTATTGTAATTGATGATTCGGCCACAGGGACACTGACATATTTGACATATTTGACACATCATGGACTTGCTCGTAGTTACTCAGACCATCTAACCCCTGTCCTTCAGTCTAGGTGTAGGTGTGTAGTAGGCCGGACCGCTGTAGGACGCGCGGCGCTATCCTCCAAGAGGACCTTTTGTTCCATAAAGACCCAAATGCGGTCACCAAATTGCGCACAGGCGTCAAAGCCAATTCCAAATTAATGAATCGATTTTAAATGTTTTGGATAAATCGTTCGATTTATCCATTTGTATCACAGCTACAGTCGATAAACACAAAGGGTGAATCTATAGGGGGTACAGGTGTTGCCAAAGCAACGAGATGTGAGCCGAGCCGCATCCCGCCCAGGACAATGAAAAGTGCCTTTCAAACATTGCCGCTGAGAAAACTAAAGAATGGCGTTTTCTGGAGACGAGCGTAATCACACGACGATAAGCTATCCTGTATTCAACGTTTTGAACAGAGAAACAGCGCACAGCCCCGCACGCCTCCTGTGCCGGAATGGCCGGTCTCCCCGTGACGGGACCAGTGGCAACGCACGTCCGGAACCCGGATCCAACGTCGACATGCAAACGTGTAGAAAAACAAGTGGGCTAGAATAATAATCATCCATACATCATTCATACAACTCATTTTAAGTTGAATTCCGCAAAATATCGCCTTCATCTTTTCTTTTGTGGAGGTATAATCTGACATATAGAACCCAGCCGTCCCTTCGTGCGCACTGAAGCCTCCTCGTCCCGTTTGGACCTGCTGGAGATCAGCTGTGGTCCGTCAGTGGACGTTCATCAAGTAGATCATGATCTCAACTCGACAGCACGTTATTGACCGGGATCCGAGCCCATGGAGGGACGGCTATGCATGACAGCCTACCTTGCGTTTGCCTCAAGGCACCGGCGTTGCTATGGTAGCAAGGATGAGAGTAGGCTGTTCTGGTCGGGAACAGGACAAACTGAACCACCATTTGTATACATAAAGGCCTGCGCATACGGGATAGCGAAACATGGCTAAGTTATCGTTTAATAGTGAATTTGGTCGGACTCGTGCAGAATGGAATAAAAACAACTTAACAGGCAGCGACGGGACACCCCATGCGCGCGTCCACGCGCACGCATTCTCTTCCTCTCTCTCTTATAGACACACACGCGCACATACACACACACACACACAAACACACACACACACACATACAAAGACACATTCACACACACACACACACACACACACACACACATACAAAGACACATTCACACACACACAGACACACACACACGCACACACACACACACACACACACAGGTGCACACACACACACACACACACACACACACACACTCATACGCACACTTTACCGTTGACTTGACCGGGACGTATAGAACCGGCTTCCCTGACGTCCCCTTCTTGTTGTGCTCTCCCAGGACGTTGTTCCCGACCTGGAATCCTTTAGACTTTACCCAGAATTTAAATTTGGCGTTGATGTGGCTGTTGTCGACATACACGCCGTCCGACTCGTCGTTCTGTAACAATGTCTGCATGATTTTGTTGTATTTTCTCCGGGTGACCGTCTTTGTTTTCCCCGAGTCTCCATATGTCCGGAGACACCAGTCTTGAAATTCACTAAACATCTCCGCCTCCAGGACCACCGGACTCCGGCTCCGTTTGGGCACATCCATGCACGCCTTCTTCGTTGCCATTTCTCCTCTCCTCTCGCTCGCTCTCTTAACTCGCTATAGGACGAAGCGGCTCAATAAACGGGCTTCAGCGTCTGTGTGTGTGTCTGTGTGTGTGTCGATCCTCTTTTCCAGCCCCCCCGTCCCGCGTCGAGGTCGGTTCACGCGACGATGGGGATTCTCTCTCCCTTGTGCTCGCGAACGAGAAAACGACCATGAAAGTGATCGGGTTCAGCCGGTACACACCTGTTTGCAGAGATGCTGTGCTGTCCCGAACCGCAACGGCAAAATGTCACTTGCTCGCATCCTCCTCCAGTGAGGAACAGAGAGGGGGCTGTCCTACGCGGAGCGGGTCTCTCCCACCTGTGCGTAAACGACTTGGAGGGTAGAAGGGGGGGGGGGGGGGGGGGGGGGGGGTGGACGGAGTCCTCGCTAAACAACAAAGAGCACGAACACACACAATCGTGCCTGTGTGTTCTGCACCGACCTACTTTCTGTCAATAAACCCTGTTTTCTGGTGCGGGGTTGATGAACCTCCGATGAGCAGAGATCCTCGCGTTAGGCGGTGGACAGGCTGCGTGCACGCGCTTATCCGAGCATCGCCACCTGGGATCTGCTCGGTGCTGCTGCACACCTGTTTGAATGAATGGCACTTTCGCCTGCACCGTCCGGGATCGCCTGGTAGTGGGGCTTCGCGTTGTCTAGAATAAAGATGTGATCATCAGGCGACGACACGGGCTGTTTCACCGCCCTGCCCCGGACCATGATAGTGCCTCATCACTGGGATGGGGGGGGGGGGGCAAGTCGTACGGAAAGAAAATGTCCGATTTGGAGATGGCGTGGATGGATTTTCTTTCTTAATCAAAATGCACACAACTATTAACATCCACGTTTAACCTGATCGTTTACTAGGACGGCTCTGCTGAATAGCCTACATTGACAGCGTGAAATGGGACCGACAGAATCGCGCCGGCCAGTAGTCCGATCGCGAATTCCAAGCACGGCTTTCTTAATAACACCTTTATAACATCATTCTCAGATATAGATTGGACGAAAATTATACGAGTCCAAATGAAAAATATAGATCTCGCATCAATTCGATCCCACCTCCGAACGGCAAACTAAAAAGTTTGACCAGGAATAAAGGTGTCATACATGAATGCATGCATGCTTTTTCGTGTCTTTCGTGTAAACGCGTCTAGTTTGTGTGCCTGTGCTCTGCCCTGGTGCACGACGTGGTGCATGTGTGTGTGCGTGGCTCCTCTTGGCCTGTGCATCGTGGGGCCATGCTGGCGGTGGTGGCTGCTGCTGTTGCCATGACAGCAGCACAGCAGTGGCTCTGGCTGTGCATGCAGCGGGTGAGTGGGATGCCCCATCCTCATCTCTCCATCCTGACTCAGAACACGGAATGCTGGACAACAGCCCCACCCCGACCTGCGTCCACCGCACGCCGAATAATCAACTGCTACTCGATCAATAGGTCATCAAAAAGTGGGCGCGCGTGTGCGTCGACGTCGAGTATGTGTGTGTGTGTGTGTGTGTGTGTGTGTGTGTGTGTGTGCACGCGCGCACGCGTGTGTGTGTGGCAGGGGGATGACCAAAGCAAGTGGAGGCTATTTCATTCAGTTTCATCATTTGCTTCTACTTTTATTTCTCTCTTAGGACTGCTCTAAGTGAAAGATGGATGCTGTAGGACTAAACTATTGGGATCACATTTAATTTCCAAGAATTTTCCCAATTTCCAAATTTGTATTTTGGCACACAACTGCAAAATGCTTTTCGGAAAGAACACACTCACACACACACACACACACACACACACACACACTAAGCTTTTTGCAAATGCCGATACATTCTAGCATAAAGTGCAGCGATATTACTAAAGCAGGCTCGGGCCCCCTCCGAGCAGAGCGACTCGCTTGCCCCTGTAACCGCTGCCGTGTGGTTCAGCTGTCGGACCTGTAGGGACAGTCACGCCCCCTCACTCCTAATGAGGCAAAACTGCTGTAATTATGCTCCCCATCCCCCACCTAGAGCCTTCTTCCACCACGGGGGAAACAAGCCCTAACAGAGGGTCAGAGTGCTGGCTGGCTCGTATATGAGTCTAACCTTTGAGGTGGAATTGTATGTGCTCAAATATATAAGTAGCCTATCTTTCTATATCATTTTCTCTGCATAGGTCTAAACATGTATGATTTGCTTTCATTTATTATTTTTAACATGTTACTCTCCAAACTGCTTCGCTGTCTGCTGTAGGCTATTGTGAGCTGCCTGTCTCCAATGGAAATGACGCAGTGGAAATATCAAATATTAAGTCCATGGGTACATCAGGCCTATTCTTTAATATTAGTCTCTTAGGGGAACATTTGATATTTGCAACTACTAAAAATAGTCTTTCCAATTCGGCTGATGACTAAAAACATTGTTAACAGACAAAGCAGTGAGATGTAATTAGCCCTACTCCGGCGATGAGTTCCCCTTGTCCTATGCGAAGGTTTGTTTGATAAAGTAACTGAGCGACAACGGGACCACTACTGCCCCCTGACGGACAAACGTGGCATTGCGTCTTTCTTTGTGCACCTATCCTGTCCGGACATATCCTACACAACTCCTCAAATAAAAAATTCGAATCATTACCACATTAGGTAAAATCCTATTTATTTTCCATAGCTAACATAGGTTCAGCATTTATGGAAAATATGCATTTTTTACAACTCAAATTTTTAATTTTTAATTAATCCCCAACATTGTTTTTAAAGTGGGACAAATACAGTGATTATTATGGAAATAGAGAAATACGGTGGTTTATTTTCAACCAAGCATTCAAAGCTACTCTGCCGCGGTACGGAGCATCCAGGGGTTGGCCGACAGCGTGTGCCTGGCAGGGCGCTGGGACTGTGGTGCGACATGAACACACACTGACAGCCTTATGGGACCATCAGGCACGGGGGCGGGGAGGCACCGGACGGTGGGTCAGGGCCCGGGGTGGCTACAGGCCACTGGGACAGAAGAGCCATGAGGCAGCCAGGAGACGACAGAATGAGCACAGTCACCATGGAAACACAAGCGGCCCAGGCGAATCATGGCAACTGGTAACTAAGTAACAGGAAACGACGGACCATAGAGGGCCACGGGTCTGGTTAATCATGACGAGAGTAGGGGAGGGGAGGGGGGGGGGGAGTGGGGAGGGACAATGGCAAATAGATTAGGGCCAGAGGTCTGGTTCTGGGATGCCCATCCCCACCCCCCTGTGAAAAGTGTGCTCGTTCGGTCTCCACGCGAATTGGATTGACACAGGATTAGTGTCAACATGTGCACAACAGAGGTGCAGCCTCCGCCCTTCCCAAGCCATCCCTCTCTCTGCAAATGGGACCTTGGACCACAGAACACTATGGGCATGAGCGGAAGGAAATGGGGTTCAGGTGCATAGGCAAATTAACCTGCATGCAGTACTATGTGCATGGCTGTGTGTTTGCATGTGTGCAGTGTGTACAATATCTATTGCATCTTTGTGGCCTTGCTGAACTCGCAGCCTGATTAGGCATTTCATTGTTTAATACAATTTGTGTTTTAATTGTGATAAAACTTCACCTGTGAGGTGTATGATACTTGATGTACTTGTTAATGGACTGTTCATGTGTGAATTTGTGGCCCAATAGGAGGCAGAGCTTTAGACAGGAAGCTACAGTTGAAACCCCAAGGAAGTTACCCTCAGGAAACACCAGTGTAAATGTACCTGGCAGTTCATTTCCATAAATCTCAAGCTGTACATATATTATAGAGGCCAGAGGGATTTCCCCACCAGTAAGTTAGTGCAGAAGTGAGGAGCTTGTTTGCAACTTGATAATCATAATGGTCCTCAAGATTGAATCACGAAAACAATATAAATAAACAAACAAAAAAAACCCTGAATGACTCTCTCTCACTAATGACCACTAACCCAGCCCATTAAATGTGTAGCAAATTATGTTTCTCTTTCAATTACATGCTGCAGGGCGAATACACTTAATTCTACATAAAGACAGGTAGGTTTATATATTTATATATATATATATATATATTTGTATATTTGTATATTCGTAATATTAGACTGTTGGAGGATCTTTTATACTTTTAACTCTGAAACAGCTTGCATTAAATGATGTCGATTACCCAGTTGATAATAATAATAATAATAATAATAATAATAATAATAATAATAAATGTTATTTATAACGCACTTTACATCAACTTAATGACCTCAAAGTGCTACAATGCACATTAAAAGAAATACAACATAAAAGACTAAATAGATTAAACAGAAAAAATAACAGAGATAAAATAATCATTTAAAATAGCAGTTTAGCCAAAGGCTTTTCTAAAAAGATGGGTTTTTTTTGATAAGCAATACACTCTTAAGGCCAAGGAATATCCTTTACTTTAAACGGACATCTATTGCTATCAGGGTTAACCTTTTGATGCTAGCAGCAACCGTTTCAAAAAGTGCTATCATATTGTATCATATCCTAAGTATCTTTATTAGCATAGGATCTGTTGATGCAGGACCAATGCTGGTTTCTCTTACCCATCCGATACCGCTGGGATTGTGTTTGTATGAGGAACATGCCCCCTATTGCCCAAGCATGGTCCAAGTCCCATCCTTCTGTTCCTGATTGGCTGTGACATGTTGGTAGGAACCCCCTGCAGCCAGACTGACAGCTGCTCAGCCACGCTGCTTTTACACATCTGATCATACCTGGCAGCCATTCAAGAAGCATACCCACAATGCACCACGCCAGCTACTTAAGTTGTGAATGAGTTTGCTTTTTGAGATAAAGGGCATATCATTTTATTATTACAGTATTACATTGTTCCTGTGATTGTCATATAATATATATTGTTCACATGTTATAAACATTGGCTATTACTTTTATTTAAATTCTCATTCCAGAATTCCTGAGTTTGACCAAAACCGACAACAACATGGAAAATTGATGTGTGTTATTTTGTGGTACAGTAAATAGTTGTAAGTGTGAAAGAGAGAAAGAAAGAGAAAGAATACGCTTCTTTAGTACTGCAATACTTCTTAAAATAACCTCGACATATCTAAACTCAATGCTGATTGATAGTGATCACCATAGTGTTATCTATAGAATGACACCCTCAAAAAATAGAAAATGCCTGCCGGTCAGTACCTCTCACTTTGTTTATAGGAATTTGACTATCTAGTCTCCCAGAACACCCCCCACACAAACCACCCAGCCAGGCGAGTGACACTAGTTAGCGTCACACCGCTGCACAGTGCAGTCAGAGTGGACTGAACACTAGTATTTCTCTTTTCTAATTCTGAAGCCTCCAGCCTACTAACTGGGAGGGGCTCAATATATCACATTGCAACATAATTAGTCGATGATATATAATCCTTTATCACTAAAGACCTTGTGCTTGTCCTCGTTCTCCTGAATGGGGTGAGGGTTTAACAGACTTCTCCACTGTGATGCTTAGTACTGTTTAGGTAGATAGTTAAAAAAAAAACGTATGATTTAGGTATGATTGGAGAATTGTCAAGTTTAGGTCAGGGGGAAGTTAAGGTCAGAGTAAGGATATGGGGAAAGTCCATACATGTCTAGCTGAATGACGTGTGGTGAATTACTGAAAACTGACATAAAGGTATACCATAATTATTAGCAAATACGTTAAACAGTAGATTTTGCTAACATTATGTTCCTATTCAATTGTTACCAATATATGGTCGTTTTCCATTAAAAAATATACAAATATCCTGCATTACTTATTACTACTTCAATCAAATCTAATGCAATGAACTTTTGCCCCTTGTTTGTTTGTAATCCATGGATTTATATGACAGGTCCAAATATAATAGTTTTAATTGCTAGTTTCTTCTTAGCCATCCATATTCAGATTGTTATACTGTTTCTATATTAGAATGGCAAGAACATGAATAAACAGCTGGGAAGAGGTCTCTGGCAAAGTGCTACTTATTTGTTTTTGTGTGAGAGAGAAAAAATAGTTTGCATAGAGGTAAACATGAGTAACCGTTACTGTTTGGAGCATTTGGCGGCCTCTATTGTTTACAGATTGTAGATTTTAAGTTTTATTAAAAGACAATGTAGAATTTATGAGAAATCTGAAAGCTTATGTTAGCTATGTAGCACTAGCTTCAAAAGACCACCCAATAAAACAAACGTTTCATTGTATTATTCTGCATATTTACATCCTTTGATTTGCATTTCCGAAGTAATTTGTTTTATGCAAATTCAGTTCCAATAGCCTACCTATGTTATCGCTGAGGGGTCCAACGTTCATTTTATTTCTCCCATCAACATCTCAACCATTTATAGCAACAATTATGTCAAAAAGAACTATGGATAGGCTACAGTCCCTGAAGTCTTGTCGCTTGGGTACAAGTTGACCTTAAGTGCCCCTCAAATATATGTCTAATCAATTTTTTTTTACAATAAATGGTTAATTTCAACCCCAACAGCTTTTGAAATAATGTTTTGGTGCCAAACGAAACTGCTGAAAAGCATTCTAACGTTCACAGCTTGGTAAAGCCTACTGAGTCAGTTTTTGCAAAGACAAGTCTTGTCGCCTTGTCATATGATGCACCCAATCCTAGATTACAGCCTCACCTGTGATCAATAATTGATCAATCAATTAGTGGGTGTGTATAAAAAGAACCCCAGCACACCAGACCTTCATATCAACTGCAACTTGACCTCTGACAACATGCCTAAGATTCACCCTGAGACCAAAGCGTTGATTATCAAGAGGCTGAAGACCAGATCCACTGCTGAGGCGGCTGACACCTTCAATGTGTCTCAGCATCAAGTACAAAGAATAAGAAAAAGATTTGAAGAGACGGGAGATGTTTTTGACAAGCCCAGGTCCGGCAGACCCCGCAAGGCAACTGCTCGGGAGGACCGTTTGTTAGCTCGAAAATCTAAGGCCAGCCCCTTTTCCACTGCAGCAGAGCTCCACCAGGCCTGGTCAACTCAAGTCCCTGTGTCAACCAGAACAGTTTGTAGAAGTCTCTCGAAATGGCCTCCATGGTCAAATCAGTGCCCAGAAACCAGCACTAAACAAAAGGCAATTAAAAAAAAGTGGCATTTGTCAAGGCCCACAGCCTGGTAAAAGGATGGACGCTGGAAATGTGGCAGAGGGTGGATTTCTCAGAAGAATCTTTGGTTGAATAACATCATAGCCGCTGCAAATATTGCAGGAGACCTACTGGAGCCCGCATGGATCCGAGATTCACACAGAAAACAGTTAAGTTTGGTGGCGGAAAAATCATGGTCTGGGGTTACATCCAGTATGGGGGTGTGCGAGAGATTTGCAGGGTGAGGCGATGGCTGCTTGAGCTGGCTTGTGCTGGCGACGGCTGTTGGTGGTGGCGACTGCTGGTGGCTGGTGTTGACGGCGACTGCTGTGATTGTTGTCCTTCCTTTCGACCTGATGCACTTTACTATCCTTAACCTCAGCCTGATGTATGTGGAGTATTTTCTTTGTTTATTAATAACTTAAATAATATTCCACCCTGTTCCTTAACTTTGTTCTTGTTTTACAAGTTAGATATACACGCACACCTGTTTACACATTTGTTGTTCTTGTTCCACACATGACTAACTTTGTTGTTTTATTGATACCCCCTGCCTCTACTCTGCTGTTCTTGTTCACACTTACTGTATGTTTGCTTTGTTCTTAGAATTTATTTATTTTTTTCTCAACACTCAGCATCTCAAACACTGGGTCCAGCTTCACATGGTGCATCCTCCTTTGTGCAGATGACAGGCAGTGGAATCTGCATTTGCTGGAGGGTTTTATAACCAGTGGTCCATTTTACTTGTATTGCTTTTTTCAATTGTTTCCTTTCCTCACTTAACACTTACATATAAAATATTCATCCCTGTTCCTTAACTTTGTTATTATTTTTCAAGTTGGATACACAAACACATTATTGTTGCCTCACCCATTGTTTAATAAAAAAAATACTATTTCATTCATCCAAGCGTAATGATTTGTTGTTCTTTATATGTGATACTTTGTGTATGGCTTAGTCTTAAAAGTATCATGGTTGTGTGGTCAGCTCCTGCCTCATCAGAAGTTGCCTGGAAAATAAATGCTAAATGGACTGTTGCTACTCTGCTTTCTCAATCGCTCTCTGACCACGGGTAAGTGAATCGGAATTACAAGCAAAATCAAGGAATTCCAATAGCCCAGTTGCGTAAAAATGAACATCTTGAATCGTCTTTGATTTCAGAACAGGTGTAAGGTCAAGCCACTAAAGTCAGTAGCCTAGTGCTACCCATGCTAACACGAACGTAAAGCTTTCCCTCAAACTTAAAAACGTATCCAAATAGCTTGCAGTTGTCACCCTAACACTCCAAATGTAAAACTGACATTTACAAATATGCAACAATAGTCAAAAGTACTTGGGTATGTGTTTTTTAATTTACCATTCAATGCTGCTGTCAGTCCCATTGAAGAATACAGCAGCGCGGCGTGTTTGGAACTATATAGGCTTACATGTATCTGATCTCTCGCGAGATCAGAGTGTCGCAACTCTTCTCTCTCTCTATGGCTCTGGGTTTCACCAAAAAATCGGCTCCGTGTGGACGGGGCCTGTTCGACGACTCCCGGTCGCATGCCGAGCTGATGAGTTTCCTTTACCAGCGCGCCGAGCTGGGCCGATCCTCTCGCGAGATGCAACCTCTTCTGAGATCTCTACTGGATCGCGCGCGAGCCGTCTCCCGACCATAGATAGTATATAAAATGGATGTAGCATCCAGGCAGACTTCAGTTATTCCAACTGCATCCAATTCTCTTGGGTTATGAGCGTCGCCATCATGTCATAGTTTGACTATACCTCACATCAATGCCCAAAAAAGGGCATTGATGTGACGTCGGGGGGAGATACGCCCATCTAGGTGACGTACACCGAATTAGCTCGTAGCACATTCGTTTTAAAACGATCGGTTGGTACAGTTGACCGCAGAGCAAGGCATCTTGGCACCGGAATGAACAATAGGAATGAACGCAGTCAAGGTCAAGATGACGGAGATAGCATTCTAATCCTGAAAACTAGCCTCCGAGTAGAGGTGAGGGTCAGCGGCGAGCTGTCACTCAAGAGGCCGCGCCCCTAATTATTCATACATTTTAACCTCCAATAAAATAAAAACTAGCCTGCTTAAAAAAGAAATCCCCCCCCCCTCAGTGTTGTCATGGAGATATGAACTAAACATACTGACTAGAATGTTCTTTTGGACCAGGCTGTAAATAGGTTTAATAAGACTGTGAAAACGACCTGTTTAACAAGTGAGTCAACGAAGAATTGCTCACTTTTGGTACCATCTCGAAGTGGCCAGATGGTGCTACTGCAATACTGGTAGAACTCGCTGTGGTTGGGGCTTGCTCCCGACCATGGACCTACTATAGAAAGGACAGCGGACTAATGGCCGCCCATTCATTCCTATGAAAACTGCTCAATGGCGCAGAGGATCATCAAGGAGAGATTCGCATCACGGGCGCCTAGCCGCTCCCTCGTGCATGACGTGGCGGATGCAGAAATATTCTCATTTACTAGCATTGTTAGCATATAGCATCATCGGCGAGAGGTCTGAGCGAGAACAGTCGCATTGTTTACCGATCATGGAAGTATAAGTTAATAACCCCCCCCCCCCCCCCCCCCCCCCCGACCGATGAATTTCTATATGTGATCTTTAAACTACACTCATTCTGCCATCTGGACAACAATTAGTATTGAACAATTATTGTGCCGGGCCGAAACAACATTGTTTCACTATAACTTCTTTCAGCTGCCCACTCCTCCTTCTCCTGCAAAAAATACGTTAATGAAATAAAACGCCTGAGGTGGCGTTTTGAAAAGAGAAAACTTACATTTTATTAGTACATGGTATAAAGATAATTATGAGCCTTTGATTGATATCCAGATTTTTTTCCGGAGACATATTTCTGTTCCCCACTTGTATTGGAGTGAATGGGGATATCTACTTTTGGGACTCCATAGCTGTTGTTCCAAATCGTTCCCTATCACGGATATAGTGCACTATATAGGGTGCTCGCCATTTTGTAGTGGTGTTCGAATTCTCAGTGGTTAATTTCATGCACTATATAGTGCACTTAAAATACCCAAAATTTGACTACATACGATGTTCCCTTCATGTTACTCCCGTATACCACAATGCAATGCGGTCGTGTTTTTCCGGAGGAGAAGAAGAAGCTGAATAACCGCGAAAACGAATACATTTAATGATAGAGTCTCCGGCTTTGCTTTAGAAATGTCAACAATTTATTTGGGATTTAACATAGAAAATGTAACATTCAAAATTAATTTTAAAAAAAAAACTTGATCAAGGAAATGTAACATTCAACATCAATACAACCTCCAGCTTTCCTCATGAGTGCCCGGTTTGTTTACATGATGTGGGCGCATCTGTCTGCGTCACACAAATACCCGGCGCATTTACTGACGCAAATGACGTTTAGAAATGTTCAGCGTAGTGTTCGAATTCTCGTTTGTTTGTTCCCTATATAGTGCACTATATCATGAACACTATATAGGGAATAGTGAGTGAGTGAATAGGGAACGATTTCGAACACAGCGCATGAATCGAGGGACCCGGCCACAGCCCGCTAAAACAGCTGCAATACCAGGCTTGGCCGCTGAGCACTGGTGGATTGCGGAAGTATGCACTGCTCCTGGGGGCCTGCTCCCTACCCATCGCCGGTTGCGATGACGTCAGCGTTGCTTGCCGTTCGGCGCAAGTTTTCTCTCAAATCAAGGAAATGGTTGCTATTACATCTTGCAATATTTTATAACTATTAAAAATAAATGCTGGATTGGGTTTTATTGTAATAAATGCACGCATATCATTGACATACTTGTTGCTGTCTACTGTAGGCCTAGTTGAGATGTTGACGGAAAAAATACAATTCATGTTTGGCCTCTCCGATTTAATAGGAATGCTTTGGCACTTATTTGCATAAAAACAAATTAAATCGGCAATGGAAATCAAAGATGTAATCGCCTCCCAATATGAAACCAACTTTACTGTGGTGGAGGAGCTAGTCAACGCATTAGCTCGGCACTGAACAAATGCACTCCCTTTCGAATAGTTGAGTAGCCTACTTTAGTTCTCAAACTCGGGTGTCATGAAACATACATCACTTGTCATAGCTATCTTTGTTGTATACGGGGAATGGGTTAACCTAGTAATTGTTAGGCACTTCTATGAACATCCTTACTGTACCGACGGCGATATATGTATATTAGCCAAATGTCCTTATTGTAAGTCGCATTGGGTAATAGCGTCTGCTAATGCCCTGAATGTAAATGTACAATAGTGAACCCGTCGCCATTTTGGACCGTGTTTCATTTTGCGGTTGTTTTCCTTCACTGCGCCATCGCTATAAAAAACGGTCGATACTTTTGATTGACTGAATGATTTCTAGACTCTCGTCGCACAATACTAAATAGCATCGCCGTGGCAGCGATGACAAATAATTCGATATTTAAGTCGCTCCGGGGGTTCCTTACTCCGTCCAGACAGTTTTACGTATTTTCTACGTTCCGTAAAATGTCGACAAAACGCTTTCGCAGTCGATACTACGGGTCAAAACTTTATAGGGCTACGATGTTCGTGTTTTAGTGCTTAACGGTAGACACCTTGTTATACGTTCACTTAAATTAGGATGCACACCGAATTTGACTAGAACCCCGAATATACACGCCGAAAAGTCTCTTTATGCAACTTTCTCTAACCGAAATTTCTCAATGAACGATTTACAAGTAATCTGTGCCGTGGCCGAAGCTAGGTCTTCGACCATGAATTGATTTACGAAGAGACTAGCCCTTCTGTGCAGCGCTCGTCCAATCCGGAGCCAGCCCAGCGGGAGGGGGACGGGGCGTCACGCGGAGAGACCTATCCAAGGACCGGGCTGTGAACGAGACCGGCGTTGCAGTCCTCGTCCGCTTCTGAAGAAGGGACAGCTTCTACCCCGGGAGGTGAGTCTGTTTAATTATCCGCACGTTTTTTTTTTTTTTTATGTCGTGCGATATCCTGCTCTTAAAAAGTAGCCAGCAGTATCCACTTACTCGAATGATGCGTTTCTTTCGGGTCCTTTTTAGCAGAACTGTGTCCCACTATAAGACGTAGACCGAGTTTCCTGCAGGGATTTTAAGTTGTGTTCTCTGAGACCAGGGTGCACTCTGTCCGGGATACTTTGCAGTGGTAGTTTCTTTGTTATCACATAAAAGGCGAGGGCATTGTCTGTTAACCGTTGAGAGGACGGGCGCGTATCGAGGGTTCGGTATCATAGAATAACATTATTAACATAAAGCACTAAAAAACGACTGGTAATGCAAGTATACATTTGTTAGCTTTATGACCAAAATGGAATTGTTCCAGCTCTCACTATAGAGAGATCAAGCCGGTTGGGCGAGATTGAAACGGGAATTGTATACACGGCCGATCGTATTGGGCAAACAAAACATGTTACATTTCTAATAATCTCTTGTTATCTAACCGGGTGGAAAGGATATGCATGCACATTGCGTTCGCGGCAAAAGCCATCAACCCGCGAGATTTCATGCTTTACATTGAAAAAGGGGAGGAGAAACAGCAGCGTGGTTGACTCGAGGAGAAAGTAGCAGCATGTAGCCTGGAGCTTTAATTTAGTTTTGACCATGGCATTCTCCAAGATCCAAGAACATAGCATACTTAAATGGATGAAAACTGATCTGGGGAAGCTTGCAGTATTTCCTATGGCCACACAGTAGGCCAGTTCCAAGTATAATAAACGGAGTATAGAAGAACCCACCCATTGTGCCCTTCGTGGTAGAGCCCTTTCTACTCCAGGTTTATAGTGTAGGCCTACAGCCAGAGTCATAGAGAAAGACGAGTTGAGACGCTCGTTGATCTCGCTAGCGGGCTGGTCACGTGGTTCACGTAAGCCTGTTTAGTTCCAAAACACGCCGCGCTGTCATGTTCTTCTATTGGACTGACAAAAGTCATTGTGATATTGAATGTTTAGTATAAATGAAAACACGTACCCAATTAATTCTTTGACTGTTATAGCATTATTGCATATTTGTAAATGTCAGTTTTATATTTGGAGTGGTAGGGGAATACTGAAAACTATTACTAAGAAACGTTTTTGGAGGGAAAGCTTCAGATTGGTAGCACCACTAGGCTACTGGCTTCAGTGGCTTAACCTTAACTTTTACCTTGCTACATCTCTGTTGCCGGAGCCAGGAGTTTTTGGGGAAGTGTTTGAGATGCGTGAGAGTGTTTAGAAAAAAAACCCTCCATAACAGGCTGAGGTTTGCGGAACAAAGAACAGGTGGTAACAAGTAGGCTATGAATAAGAACAACAAAGCAAACATACAGTAAGTATGAAAAGAACAAAAGTAGAGCAGAAGGAATCAATATTAAAACAAAGTTAGCCATGTGTGGAATGTGATGGAAAAATTCATATGTTGCTACCCTTAAGTTATATAGGCTTTGTTTTCCATTCCGTGTATTGTCTTGCCATCCTGCTTCTCAGTGTCATCTCTATATCAACCTTTGTGCTTGGTTCAGCCAACTCATGCTGGAGTGAGTGATGTAGTCAAATTATTAACCCTTGTGCTCTGGTCAGCTTTCCTACCTTTCCCTGAGTCAATCACAATAGTAACCTTTGTGCTCTGGTCAGCTGTCCCACCTTCCTCAGTGGCATCTAAATGTAAACCCTTTTATTTGGGTAACCGGCCAGCCTTCCTCAGAATCAATCATGATGATAACCTTTGTTATGGGGAAAACGGTCACAAGGGATAGGACATCCTCTTGTGCACTCTTCTGCTTGATAAGAACACAGGCAACTCTGTGGCTTGGGTAAATATTACCTGATTTGATTATTGACATCTGCATTAAGGGGAGGATCTGAAACGGTATAAAAAGCTCTGACAACCTGTATTCTGGACTCACTCTGCTAGTAAGGAGTATGTTATGTATGCATGCATTAAACCTAGGTTATATATGTTCAACAAGTATTGTGTTCTTTTTGTATTTAGAAATCTCATCTTTCCTTGACGCAATATCTGTTAAAGGAAATTGTCATGACAACTACAACAAATGTGTGAACAGGTGTGCGTGCGTATCTAACTTGAAAAACAAGAACAAAGTGAAGGAAAAAAACTACAAGTGATTTATAAGCCGTTTCACTCAGGATTGCCTAGAACAGTGGTCATCAAACTTTTTAAGCCCAAGATCTCTGACCTCAGCCTTGGTGAAAGGCAAGATCTACCTATTGAAGCGTTGAGAGAGAGAAAAACACAGCCCAGATTTTTACTTCCAACTTTAGGCCTTTTATTTTGCTAATTGTATTTGAATTACATTGGCTTTGGTCCAACCTTCAACTTGATGCAACCAAGAAATCGATTTTGTTCATTATACATTGTTATAACAACAACAAAAATCAACATACTTAATAATAGTAATCACTGTTTATAATTTAGTCAGAAGGCAAAACTGTTGCAATCATGCCACTCACTCAAGTCAGTGTGATGGCTGTGACTGAACACTGTCTACTACTACTAACTAGTACTGCTTTGTCGTTTGGCTCATAGCTACAGACAGCCAGTCTGAGACAGTCTGTTAGGTGTCTGTTAGTGAGGCGGCTCCTGTAATTTGATTTTATTATTTAATCAGGCATATTTATATTTTATATTTGGATCATATTTATATTTGTGTATGTTGTTACATATGCGTTAATGAAATGGGCCAGCGCGCATACTGTGGTATTTAGGGTAAAGCACGCGGCACATGGGATGATTATGCGGATGTACGTGTGTTATCCGAGTCTCTCAGTAAACGACACTAAACGCAAACTGCCTCTGTTGTCATCATTGACAACTTTTTCTTTTTTCTTTTTTTTTATGTCGTTTTCTTTTATTTTTGGGAGCTACAGGGATAGTCTCAAAGATCTACCAGTCGATCGCGATCGATAGGTTTGCGACCACTGGCCTAGAAAATAATTTCTCTTGCATACTCAGAGGAACTCTGTCCTGAAATTTAAAAAAATGTCCAAAGTGGTTGAGGAGAGGGAGGTAGGATCCTCGTTTGGTCTTGAACTCTGACCTCTTACCTATTCTCAAAAGTCAGAGGGCATAAGTGGTTGAGGAAAAGTTGTCACCCACTCTCTGTGATATTCAATGGTGTTATGGTTCATTGGTTACAAATAACATTTTATAGATCAGTGGTCATAGCATGGTTGGCTGTGCAGCGTTTGGATGCTCCAATCGGTCCGAGAAGGGTTACCGAATGTATGGCTTCCCCAAGGACCAAGAGCGCATGAAGAGATGGATGGCATTGGTCAGCCGTCAAAACCTGCAAATGACATGGGCCAGCAACAGTCGAAAAATATGTCATGTAAGTAATGTTCACAGAGGTGACATCACTTGCTAGCATATCAAATGGCATCATATTTCTAAGTGTAGAGAATTATGACTTTTCGATGATATTTGAAGTGCAATGGAAACTGATCTTGCAAGCCTACCTACAGGTACACTTTGAAGATGACCAATTCACTGCCACAAAAACAGGAGGCAAGTTGAAGTTGAGGCCAGATGCTTTGCCAACAGTATTCATTCATCGGCCTAAGCCGAAGAGGAGGAAACCAATCCAAATGGACCACACATATTACGCCAAATTAAACTTCGGTATGATACATGCAGCTAACAATATTCCCTATTTCATGTAATTCAAGGATAGACTACACTCCTAATGAGATGATGACATTATTCATATTAGTACATTCAGCTACAAAACAACCAGAGGTCAGGGATTCTCTGAGGATTTGCATACAAACTTTAGGTCATTTACAAATTTCTACCCAATTATCCATTGCCAGTAGATGAACTTCTACGTCATATCGGTTTCTGATTGTGGTAGATGATTTGATTCATGTTTCGCTTTAATTTCTTTTCTATAGGAGTGTAGTGTACCCTTACATTTGAGATGACAGTAGGTGCAAATACAAAGGCAAAATACATATTGCAGCAACTTTACCTTGTTATTGTTACAGAGATTGCGGGAGATATGGCGAGAGCAATGAAGGGAACATAACACGAGACAGAGGGAGCGATCCAAAGGGCCACTTTGCCAGGGGCAGGTGATCCAGGGATGTGTGTGCCGAGGGCCAGTCAGTCGGGCCAGCAATGAAGAAACAACTTTGTCAGGGCCAGGTGCTCCAGGGACCAGACTGCAGGGGACTGATAGGGCGACCGTGGAGGACCTAATAAGGCATATCAAAATGGAGAAATTAATAAGGAGAGCAGAGAGGGCTCTTGCACAACAAAAAATAATTAATTTGGCGCTAAGAAAGAGGAGCTATTAAGTTGACCAGAAGTTAACACAAATGTTTTACCGAGACCAAAGTAGAGCCCTCTGACAGGAAAAGAAGACAGGAATGCGGTTGGGAAAGGAGACAATTTTAAAAGCAATGGGGGAAAAAAACGCGGGCACCACTGGTTAGAAATCCCTCCAACAAATTTAGATTCCACTGCCTAACATCCGCATGCTGTGAAGAAGGATGCAGGACCCAGGAGTTAAGGTGGAGCCAGGAGTATTGGGGCAAGTTGAGATGCTGAGGCTGATGGAAGGTGGTATGACTGAAGTGGATAGAGGGTGTGTGCTCTCCTTAGATGAGATGTCCATTACTCCAGGCGTGGAGCTCGATATGGGAACGGGGAGGCTATTTGGCAATATCACGCTGCCGGACCACAAAAGATAAGCGACGCGTTCACTGGTGTTTATGCTGGCTGGAGCTACAACACGGAGGAAACAAGTTGTTGCTTACGACTATGAGGCAAATCCACTAATTGCACAGTTTACCGGCCCATCATAGTCAGCATTGTTGAAGCGGCGGCATCTATAGGGCTTTGTGTGCTTAACATCCCCACAGACTTGAATAGAGCAATGTGGAAGTCCCTTGGGGTAACCTATGACAAGCCATGGATCCAGCATCCTGATGAGCCAAACCAGCGCTTCCATTTCATGCCTGACGTTCTTCAGCTTGTCTCGTTTACCCCGGGAGATCGCGATCGTCTACCAAGATAAAAATATATATAATTACGCTGTGCGTAAAAAAAGTGTCGTGCCATGCTTTGTATACAACACATATCACAAACAATTAACACACTGGAAATATGGAACTGTAGACTTATATTGAATGTGACTATATTCAAGACCCAGAAATAAAATATTAATGTCATAAACTGTTGTCAGTGGAAAATAATGCCATTGTATCTTCTCTTTTACAGCAAACTGCAAGATGGCAACCAATGACATTGTGCTTCCCGATGAGATCCAAGAAAAATGCAGTCGCTATAGCTTGCTGAGATGGCTCAACAACACGCTAAAAGTTAAATTTAATCATGTGTCACAGACATGCTCAGGTAAAACCCATCAATAGATTAAAAAATGTCCCTATTTGAATTGGAAATGCCAGGTCAACCTTCTCAACATCTGTGTGTTTTGTTCAGGTGCCACTCACTGCCAGTTCATGCACTGGCTGTTCCCAGGCTCGCTCGACATGAGCCAAGTGAAGTTCCAGGCAAGGAACGAGGAGGAATTCAGGCACAACTACAATCTGCTTCAGGAAGCATTTGATAAGAGCGGCATTACCAAGGTTAATACTTATACTTAAATTATTTCGTAATAATAACAGAAGATAGTCATTACAATTCTCATCTTCCTTCTTTGCTGTGAGATTAGGTTTAAAGGACAACATCAGTATCATTTTGACTGACCACCAATATCAGAGATGACCTTTTCTTGTGTGCAGTGTATGATTTTTAGAACAAACAGTCTTATCAGAACAAGCCAAATGTATTTTTCTCTTCTAGTTGTGTAATCAATTAATTATAGCAGGTTCTTTAAAAATAACACATTAGGCCACATGTATTTAACATTGCGTACTGTATGCTTTGTCTTTTTCCAGGGAATACCCATTGGAGAACTGGTCACCGGCTCATTCAAAGTAAACTTCATCTTCTTGAAGTGGTTCAAGACGTTTTTTACAGAAAACATCAAAGATATGGACTACGACCCAGTCCAAGCACGGGCTGGTGAAGGAATCTCTCCCGCGCTTATAATGATGAACTCCCCAAAAAGAGGTAGGCCTCAAGTGCCATACCAAAATAGCCACATTTTTTTTATTTTGATTTTGTAGTTCATAACCTCCAAAGAAAGCTGCAATGATAAAAGCAGATTTAATTATGGGGCCACAGACTTCTGTTCCTCCAAATACGTTTTAAACCATGTCAAAGGGTAGGCTTGTTGCTCAATCGATTCCATCCTTATATCATTAATTTGGTCACCTTATGTTTGTATGAAACATCTAGTCTAGTGCAAGCGCTGTACTAGATGTAAAAAGTAGGATAGTCAAATTAATTGTAAGAATGAGTTGTGAAGACTGAAGCCGTAAAATGGCTATCAGGACTTAGAGTATGAAACCAAACAAGCATCAGTTTTGAGCAGAAGGAAACACATGGCTGCTATTGGTTGTTCAATTGAGTAAGCTGACAAATGGAAACCTAGAATGTGCCTTATGTTTGACAAACATTTTTATCATTATGTCTATGCATTTTCAATTAAGTTATTTTTCACTTGGCAGCGAGTTGGAGACTGGAACCTGATGTTGAAGAAACGAAGGCTGCCCAAAATTTCCCCTACACTGAGAAGTGGAAGGAGATGTACAGTTGGGCAGAGCCCAGCACTTGTGGAGAGCTCTACGCTTACTGCAATGTGTGTGGTACAGACTTGTTGACATATCGCAAAGGCATCCAGGATCTAACCCGACACTTTGTCACAAACAAACACAAGACAAGGGCCAAAAAAGCCCAACTGGAACTTCAAGCCCCAAAAACAGGGCCATTGCCCTGTAGCGAGGTTGTCGTGCAGTTCATAAACAAATACTGTTCGTCAAGCTCCTCTGGTGGAGACCAGCCGTCTAGAGACTTTGCACGCTATATGCTGGGATTAGAGTTTCCCACTGATGTTTTATCGATTTGCAAGCAAACACCGTACTGCTTGTACGTGTACGGAGGGGTGACACTGGAGGAGGCGGTCACCGTGTCTGTGGTTCTCGTTGGCTTCTTCGACATAGAATCTGCTACTCACCATATCAGGCTTCTGGACGTTCTGCCCTCTCCTGCAGAAGAAGCAGGGGAAGAACCAAAGAAAACAGGAGGAGCTGTGGTTGAGGCCATGAAGAGATTCAGCCTTCCCTTGATTAATCTATCTGCTGTTTACGTTGATGGCACTGGTGCTTCCGCGGAGCAGATCTGCTCACAGCTCAGGGAGTTCAATCCAAACCTAGTTGCCTTCGGAGATCTGGATAAGTTGGCGGATGCTGCCTGCCATGCCGCAGTCACGGCCCTCTCTGCTTCGGTTCTGAAGATCATTTCAGAGCTCCATGCATATTTCAAGTCCACCTCCATGGAGATTGATTGTTTAAAGGATCTGTTCGCTTCTGAAAACAATGACAGCAAATCATTTCATCCTAGTAGAGACTGCCTTAACTTTAGTCAATTAGTCAGGAAGATGCTGGAAACGTGGCCAGATCTAGTTTCCTTCTTCGATTCTTGCAAGAAGGACAATGACAAAGTCCAGCCAATCTTTGTCATGCTGCAGGACGCAAACCTCAAGGCAACCTTTAAGTTCCTGGCTTTGGCCCTGAAGCCTCTTGAGGCTTTCCAAAAGGATCTAGAGATGCATGATGGAGATACAGGGGCAGACCTGGTGCGCATCTTACAAGAATCCAGCAGCTTGTTGCACACCTATGCCGCCCACTTCCTCAAGCCACAGGCTGCAGAGCGCTTCCTTGAGGAGCACGATGCCCGTGTCCTTACAGACAAGACGCTTCACCGGTCAGGAGCCGACCTCGTGGCTGGGGGTTTAGCCGTGGAGGACCTGCTGAATGAGCCTCTTACACAGCAGGTCTTGTCATTCTACATGACACTCACAGGTCTCATTGCTAAAGAGGTGCCACTAAGTAACAGGATCCTGAAGAGCATGGCGCAGCTCCTGAACCCCGAGACCAAACTCAAAGTAACAGACACGGCCGTGGAAGAACTGGGAAAGAGGCTTGGAGTCTGCAGGACTGAAGGAGAGGTGAACCAGCTCACCAAAGAGCTTCTGGAGTACCAGCAGAGCGAAGAAGAACAGGAGGAAGCTGGAGAACACCAAGATACATCTAGCATCTCACTGGAGAAGCACTGGGCCGGCGTGCTCAAAAACAGGCACTCTTCCTCCGTCCTCAGGAACCTGGTCTTGAGCCTGCTGTCCTTCCCTTGTCCTCCCCTCGAGGCCGAGATAGTCTACGCTCAGGTGCATGAATGTCAAAGGAATTCCAATTGGATTTGTCTGTTAAGGAGTCTTATTTGTTATGTATTAACCCATGCTACATGGGTCTTGTCTTAGGCCGTCGCAAGCGGAGATGCCATATTGTTTTCGGAAGAAAGAGAGGATTCGATTATGGAGGAGGGTTTGAACACCACTATTTCTGAGGGCACTAGTATCTCCCCTGTCCAGAATGGCATAAAGATGGAAGATGATTGTAGTGTATCAGGTGAGTTCAGAGACTGAAACTGCCTTAGCCTCTGTATATGATCTCGATCTTTGTTCTGATTAGTGATGTTGCAATGGACAGAATGCTCTTTTAATGGTGTAGCTCTATTCTGGACCAAACATCGGACAAAATTGTTTATAAACTATTATTTTCTTTTCAGTTCTGCACCACATGAAAGTTATTTAAAGCTTAGGTGGGCAATTATGGAGAAACAGCCAGAGTAAGCTTGAATTGGAATATGGAACCCAAAAATGCTTCGATAATAGATTGCCTACCCTAGTATTAAAGCTACAGTTTGTATGGTCGAGTGGCATCCAGTGTAACAAACTTTGCAGAATATTCTGAATATTCTTTTCATAAGTGTTTCATTTGTGTATAATCCCATGAAAATATTCAGTTGCATGCAACCTGAAACACCAACACTAAATGCCATTTAAACCTACACTCTGAACCTTTAATATAGAATTCAATAAAAGTAAGCAATCTAAACAATGCCTTTGTTTAGCTGGTCTATACTGAAACAACGCCCTACCAATCAAATTATTGTAAATATTACAATCCAGAGATTATAATTATTAAAGCCTTTTAGTGCCTATATTACACCAATCTTAAGTATAGTCGACAAGATAACCGTACTTAATATGATTACATTCTGCATAGAAATTATGATTTTGACAGTAATGATGATTCTTTTCACTAATATTCATTCAAAATGAATGCATCAATCTCTGTTTTCTTTTCTTCTACCAGTGAATTACCTTAATGGGACAGTTAAGCCATGCACAGTTCTCCTGAGGAAGCTCATCCGTAAGAAAGATATACTGAGATAATTTAAATAATATTTGTCGCATAATTTAATTGAATTTGACCACACGAGAATGAATACAGAATGTGGTACACCACTAAAATGCCAATGATGTATCTGTAATCTCTTTTGTTTCAAATGTCATAAATATTAATGATAATGATGCATATCTTACTGTTGAAGGATTGTTTGTGTTATTTGAATATTTAACATCACCTAATGAACATTGTAGTTGAAATAATAAGTAAATCATGTAAAACTATCAATAGATGTGTGTATATATACTAATTTTGGATTCACATTTAGATTAGTGATTATATTCATAAATGAAAAATGTCCTATGTGCACAATTTAGAGAATATTTTATTTGTTTTTCTTCTAAGAACCAAATATTGGGGATGACAAAGATGGACTCGTCTCCAGCCAAGAGGTAGGACATCGGTATACGTAATATGAATATGTTTGGCTTGTTTTTGATTCAAATCCAAGGCTATTTTATAAATATTAGATACTATGATGGTCTGTGAAAATGTATCAGTTGGGAATACATGGGGAGGTTTTGCATGTTTTGGTTTGACACACCCATAAATCTGGGATATTTCTAATGTCTTCACATTTCTTTGGGAAATTTTCTCTTCTTTATTTCTTTACACTTCACGAACTATAACTTTCATCCTCTGAGACTTTTCCCATTTTGGTGAACTGCATGGTGAGCAACGTTAGTGTGTGCGTGCCCAAGGGGACAGGGGTGTCGTTCAGAAAGGCTGGCTTGAAACAGGGCTCAGGATGTACCCGCCACCTGCGTGGGCATGCTGTATGTGTGAGTATAATGAGATGGATTCTCTCTCAGGGGCCCACTAGGGGAGGTAATGGTTGGGAGACCAGCTTGCGGCAGAAGCCCCCGTCCCGCGCAGTGTTTCAGGCCGGCCGGGGCACCTGGGCGAAGCCTGTAGGTCTTGATAAGGACAGCCCAAGGGGACGGGAGTCTGAGGATGAGTTGGTAGGTGTACTCACATATCCTACCAGACCAATCCCACTTGACCATCCTCTTATGGTTCCACATGAAAGCACTGTGATACACGTCCTAGCCTTAAGTGTCCCTGTTGGTTATATCAGACTAACCCTGGGCTAACCATGTTTACCTTCTCTGATAGGGCTGGTGTTAACCAAGCCTGAGGTAGATAATAAGGCCTGCTTGCCCTCTCTAATAACATCTCTTTGGCTGGGTGCCTGCTTTCATTCTAAACCACACGGCCATTGGAAGAAAGGGATCGGGTCTTTCAGGGTTATTGTGTAAAATGTGAAGGCTCACTGTATGCTTTTCAACTCAAACTGTGCCACCTGGTTCTTGTGGCTGGGCTTTCAGGGGAAAGAAACTTCACCATCCAGTAGGATTACACAGAGCGGTCGAAATATGAGACGGGTCCAAGCCTATCAGGTAAGATAGATATCATCTGATAAACGCAGGCTAAGACCGCCATCTAAATTGAAACATACAGTTCAATGGACGGATGGATCTGTCGTTAAAGAGACATAAGTTTTGTTTTCATTTACTGTTTTTTTTTTTGTAATGTAACATGTCCATGCAGACCCAAAAAGCGTACTTGAACCTGGCATGAAGGGTTCCCGGGAAATGTACCCATTTACTGGTTGGCAGGGGGGGCAGGGCCCTGATTGATAGGAGTGGGAACAGGACTGAGTGGTTCCTTCTTGGCAGGATGGGAAGGGCTTCCTGAACGGAGAGCTGGTGTGGGGGAGTCTGAAGGGCTTCTCCATGTGGCCCGGGATGGTCGTGCCCTGGAAGACCAAGTCAGCGCCCCCTGGGATGAGACGCGTGGAGTGGTTTGGAGACGGGATGTTCTCGGAGGTAAGAGGGACCTCCACTCTGTGTGTGTGTGGGCACTCAAATCATTGCGGTTTCTTCAGATCTCAGCATGAATCCACATGTCTTTGTGTTTTTGTGTTGCAGATCCCCTCTACAGGCCTTTTGCCGTTTCATGCCTTTACTCGCTGCTTCTGCAAAAATTCCTACGCCAGCCTGCCCACGTACAAGGACGCTATCTACCAGATCATTGAGGTAAGAGGATCTACCTCTTCATGAGAAATATTCATCCATTTGTAGCGCCTTTTTAGGATTGCATCGATCTTTCTGAGAATATTAAGGAATACTTTTCGACCAAAATAATAGTAATACTAATGTATCGGTCATTGGTTAGCTTCTATTTATCTATAAACTCGACTTGGTGTAAATGTGAAGATCGGGCTAAGGAATCAAGTGGAGGAAACAAAGTTGTTATGGTTGATGCCTTAAGAGATGAATAAAACCTTTTTTATAAAAATTGTTTTTTAAAAGAGATTTCAAAGTGGTTACAAAGCTGGCTAATGTGAGGTCACCAGGCAGGCTGTTTCAATATTTGGGGCCTTGGATGGCAAATGCCCGGTCAGAAGGTCACCAACCTACACTGAGGAAAAACCAATAGGGCCAATCAGAGGACTTCAGGGAACGACCGGCACGTTGCAGTAGGAGCTCAGTGAGGACACTAGGTTCCAGAACACATAGCATGAATAAGTCTTTAGTGAACTTAATCATGGCAGTCTCATTACAGTGCGGGCCTCTAAAACCTGAATGATTATTTTAGAATAAGCCTTGTTACTTTAGTGGCCAGGAATTAAGGGGGAGATACGTTTTTCAAAAACCTTGGATCATGGGGATTTGAAATGGGTCTGTAGTTGATAGGGGTCAGACCCGGGTTTCTTTAGAAGCCGCCGACCTAAGGCACGTTTTAAATGAGGAGTGAACGAAACCAGGGACTATAGCACAATATGTAATGCTGAACGTTAGTGAAGGCTTTACACCGAGCACCCTGTCCGCTCTGCTTCCAGCTGGCCGGGGAGCGCTGCAGGAAGTCGTTTGGAGCGGCGAAGGGAGGCAAGGAGGACGAGCTCAATCTGATGCTGAACTGGGCCCACGGGGGATTCCTTCCAAGCGGGCCGGATGGCTTCCGGCCCCCTGGCTGTAAGTGTTCCCTCTGCTGGACGTGTGTCTCGTACCGGAGTGTACCGTGTACGGGACGTGTCGTCTGAACTGCCATCGTTTTACAGCTAACCACTTAATTTTTGTGTATTTCTTCCAAGGTTCTAGACTCAGCCTTTTGACCCACTTTACATATTTGATACATAATTGTTCTCTATTCTATTTATTTTAAACACAGATACACAGGCAGATCATTCAGACAGTGCACAGTCAGACTACAATCCGCCAGCTAAAAGGAAAAATGTTAGCAAAGCAAAAGCGATTGCACTTGCAGTCACCTACAACAGAGGTAAGTAGTGACTGTTAGAAGTCCTGAAGTCTTTCTGCTTATATTTAGGTGCACGTTTGTGCGACTATTATTGCATTCTTTTTTTTTATTATGATTTATTTTACTTTGCAGAATCAATGATACAGGAAATTGAAGACAAGGGTAAAAAGATTGAAGGTATGCTTGAGTTCCTGTTACAATTTATTATTTTAAGACCTGAAGCATCTATATATCAGGGAAAAACTTAATGTTTTTGTTACAGATTTCTGTATGTCTTGTGGATCACCTGAGACAGAAATCTTCCATCCACTGTTTGTTGGCAGTCTCTGTTTGAAGTGCAAGGTAATCAAATATCCATCATTTAAATTAATCATTTATTCAGTTGACCTCAACCAGCCCCTCTCACTATTCTATTGTAATAAATATTTAGTTGCAAACACTGTTTGCTCCTAGTGTGCTAGTGATGTGTTAAATGCAGAAATCACATTTGGTTGTACTTGTACTTTCTTCTTCTGTTGGTGTTACTGTATTAACAAGTAACGTTCAAATAATGTTTTGCAGGACAACTTTATGGAGACGCTTTATCGCTACGACGAAGATGGCTACCAGTCGTACTGCACCGTTTGCTGTGGCGGCCTCGAGGTGATTCTCTGCGGCAATGCCAGCTGCTGCAGGTATGTACTGTACTGATGTACGCCCTGCATTCAGTTAGTATTAGTATGGACAAACCATGTAGTGTGTAGCCACCTGACATCGCTGTCCCTTGGATAGAGTTCAACTTCTTCACTGAATGTGGGACATTCAGACTTCATCAGACTGTGTTATTGATAGATCTCTTTCGCTGTGTCCTTATTCCTCAGATGTTTCTGCAAGGATTGCCTCAACATCCTGGTGGGCCAGGGGACCTTCGATCTGCTGAAGGACATCGACCCTTGGAGCTGCTACGTATGCAAGCCATCCGAGTGCGGTGGGAACCTGATGCTGAGGTCCGACTGGAGGCTGAAGGTCCAGGAGTTCTTCGTCAACAACAGTGCACTGGCATTCGTAAGTCATACCTGCCGATGTCTTTCCTTAAAGGGACCCAGGGGTAGAAGAACTAACACAACAGCCAGGGATGGAACACATTGAGGAGACACAACTGACAATTCAAAGGTAGATTAAGTCTGGGAAACGCAAAGAGAAGCAGAGCGGAGCCACGGAACAGAAGCTAAAAAGGCAAATGACAATCAAAATGAGGGGGAGCTCCACATAAAATGAATGCAAAGGAAGGGCCAGAGAGAGAGAGAGAGAGAGAGAGAGAGGGTCTAGTTTTATCGTCAAAAAGATTGTCATATGTCTTATCCTCTTTTCCTTCACCTCATTGGAAAAAGTCAGTGAGAGATGTGAGAATATGAAAATTACAGAGGAAACATAAGATGAGATAAGATAAGATTATCCTTTATTAGTCCCACAGTTGGGAAATTTGCAACATCCGGAAAATTTGACTGAACACTAGGCTACACAATGATGCAACAACAGATGTTATGGACGTGGCTCTGCTGTGGTGCAACTACAATGAACCGCAGAACCACAAGTAAAAGCGCTCTTAGATACTAAAACCCTGTGTGTTCTTACTGTGTTATTTCATGCAGATCTATAATTACGTGGACAACACTGTGAAAATATATCATTCATTACCACTGTTGGAAATTAAATATTTATCAACATGAACCCCAATAAGTATGAATCATACTAACTGGGATTGATGTTGATAAACAGGAGTGGACAGGAGGGTGAGCCACCATTCTCAATGTGAAAGCCACTTCGTCTCACTTTATTGACTCAGAGTCTACATTCATTTGTTTATTTAAATTCCAACTGTGGTAATGAAGGTATGTGTCCGCCTTTATTGAGCCTGCATTAGACAACACACAGGGGCGAAGATGTATTTTAGTAAACAAGAAGTTCCACCATCACATCTGGTGTCACACAATGACGCAGTCTAGTGTGAGTGCAGTCTGATTTTCTTGACACCGCTGTTTTCTGTTTCTAAGTTCTTACGAAGGCTTCTTCACATCTTTCTTTTACCTCATGACGTTTCATCCATGTCAGGGAAAAGTGGATAGGAAAGGACATTGTTAGGGGGACAACGTTTTAGTTGGTGACAGAGGCCCAGGGAAAAAAACTGGCTTTGCAACAGCTCATAGCAGCCTTTGTCGAGGTACTGAAAGCGCTAGTGAATATGTGTGCATTTGTGTGCATGGGGATAGTGACCTCTCATACAATACCTCTTAGAATCTAAGCATACAGTTGTTATTGGCTGCAAGGGCAGACTTGAGGCCAGAAGTGATTTGATCATTGTTTTAACCTAGGAACCCCATCGAGTGTACCCCTCCATCTCTGCTGACCAGCGCAGACCCATCAGAGTGCTGTCACTATTCGATGGCATTGCAACAGGTTGGTTCCTCCTTCTTACACGATTGTCAAGGAAACGTTTTCCAAATGCATATCAGACTACATTTCATTCACATTGAATTTGAATTGAGCATTCACATGGATATCTATCTTTCTATATACTTACTACTATACTTACTCTATTACTTACTATATATATAGTGATATATCTAGGTATCTATATTTAAATGTATAAAAACCCGAATCCCATTTCTCTGCTCCTGCAGGTTACCTCGTACTCAAGGAGCTGGGCATCAAAGTGGAGCGCTACGTGGCCTCAGAGATATGCGGCGATTCCATCGCCGTGGGAATGATCAAACACCAGGGAAAGATCGAATACGTCAGCGACGTGCGCACAATCACAAGGAAAACTGTGAGCAGCATTTCCAGACATAAATTTCACAGTCATACCGTCATTTTTGCGTTAGTTAATTATTGAGGCTGTGTGTTTGTCACTTGACAGATTTAATCGCCAGACCTCGTTTTTAAGGAAATAGCTCATTTTCCAACCACTCACCACTTCTCTGCTTCCTACCAGCTGGCCGAATGGGGTCCGTTTGACCTGCTTATCGGAGGCAGTCCCTGTAACGATCTGTCCATGGTGAACCCTCTTCGAAAAGGATTGTTTGGTAAGAATTTGACACGCATCTAGTTCAGAGGAAAATAAGGTTAAAATAAGCATTATTCAAATGTTATAGGTTAAATAACTAGCTACCTTCTCATATTAAGATTCAGCCTGAATGATGTCCTGTTTATCATTGGTAAACTACAGCAATGCAGTTCAAATGTATCGCACTGAAAAAAAACGATTAGGAATGCAGGGATATCTTGTCACCATTATGTTGCTGGGTACTCGATAGGTTATGAATATCAATAAATTTGGGGGCAAATTAGCATCATGTTTGAATTTGTTTGAAACAGAATAATCCACCAAAATCATGACAAACCCTGTATGAATTTCCAATTTTTGTCTCTCCTGCCTCCCTTCTCCCAGAGGGCACTGGCAGACTGTTTTTTGAGTTCTACCGCATGCTGACCATGATGAGGCCTAAAGAAGATGACGACCGCCCGTTCTTCTGGTTGTTTGAGAATGTGGTGTTCATGGGTGCCAATGACAAGTCAGATATCTGCAGATTCCTTGAGGTGTGTGTTCGTGGGAACCTGCAAACCTTGTCAATTTTTATTCTAAGGCAATAGATTGTTATCAGTTTCATGTATTTTTTTTCTCCCATTTTCCAGTGTAACCCCATTCTTATTGACGCAGTGAAAGTCAGTCCTGCGCACAGAGCTCGCTATTTCTGGGGAAACGTCCCTGGCATGCACAGGTACATAGATATGAATACCATAATTGCATTTTTCCAAACAGATATTGTAAAAGTGGAAGTCAAACGTTGTAGGGAATCCAGTTACTTTGGGTTATTGCAGATGTAACAGGACATAAAGTATATCTAATAACATTGTCTCTTACTCACTCTCTTCTTTTGTGTCTTCAGGCCTCTTGCAACATCTCTAGATGACAAAGTTGGCCTCCAGGATTGTTTGGAAGTGGGACGCAAAGCAAAGGTAAAAGAACATCAGGATTCACTTAATAATATAATATAATATTCATAATATTTGTGCATTTACACTTTCCTTGAAAATGTTGAATTATGAAACCTTATTCCCATTTGTCCTTCCCTGTTCCTGTAGTTTGAGAAAGTCCGCACCATCACAACAAAATCCAACTCCATAAGGCAGGGAAAGGATGGTCCTCTTCCGGTGGACATGAACGGGAAAGAGGACTACCTCTGGTGTACCGAGATGGAGCAGTAAGTTTTTCCAGACAATCAATGGCAATCAACAATAAGAGAATAGGGTTTCACTTCAACCACAACAGCATTTGTTATCGAACACAGGAGAATTGCTTTAATTGATATTCTGCACACATCTAATGAGTCACTGTACGAGCTTCAATCGATTGAATCTATTGTTAATATTCCCTTAATTGTTTGTATGTTTCGTTTTTGTGTTGCTGCAGAATCTTTGGCTTCCCTAAACACTACACAGACGTGAACAACATGGGCCGGTGCCAGAGGCAGAGGGTCTTGGGTCGCTCCTGGAGCGTCCCGGTCATCCGCCACCTCTTCGCCCCCCTCAAGGACTATTTTGAATGTGAATCAGGACAGTAAGCTGCAGGCACGATGTGGCAGAACTACTGTTCTGTCCCCTATGTTTTAAACACCCATACAGAGATTCTCTTTAATACTTTCACAATGAAATGCTTACTTTTTATTCAATGATTTATTTTATTGTCGAACTTATGTGACCCTATTAACAGGAATCAGATTTGTCAGTGATTGATCATGGAGGATGCTTTTACATTCAAGCAATGGTGCTGTGCTGAATCCAAACTGTAACACAATGTTCTACCTCGATACTTATTTTTGACCACAACCTTTCGTTTTTTTAACCTGTATTTAAATGATGTATGAAAGGGATGAACTGGTATTTTAATTAGGATTAGGAGTTATGTCTATGAGGTAATCTCATGATAGCATAATAAAGGGCTGTTAGATTTAAACTGTGCTACTAACATGACATAGCAGTTAGGTATCTTAAATAATTAACTCTTCATTAGCTTCTTTTTATAAATTTATCTTCTGTGTGTTCAAACCAAAAGCTAACCACATTTTCTACCCACGTACGCACTTGAGTTTGATCGTGCGATAGGCGCAGAATGCCGCAGGGGGGGAATCAATGTTTCTTTCCGCCAATTAATTCTCACCAATGGCCGAGATATCCACCATTGCAAGTCTTTACCTGTAGTGCAAGTACCGTCGTCTATGGTTTCATAATATCATCCAGAGGCGCAAACAGTTTTTGGCCGTGATATTATAGAGCTCTGGGAGTCCGCAAACAGCAACAATTACATTCCTCCTTCCATTTTTCTGTTCAACCTGGACTTCAGGGAGTGAAGGCTGATAGGCTGTCATGAAAAGGCATCAAGCAAAATTTGTGGGAAAGTTGTACAACTCAAAATATATACAACTCGATGGAAATACACAAATACATAAAAATTGACTTTTTGGTTTGAACTCACCTTAACTCAATGTAAACTTTGTTTTCTCCACTTGTCATTTTGTAATGAACAATTTCACAAAGTTCTCTTTAAACGTCCGATCTAATCATCTTGTTATTAATTAAGCTGCTGAGGACTTAGATGTGTTCCAGTAGCAAATATGCCACTGAGTCATTTTAGCATTTTGTAAAAAAAAAAAAGAAATGTTGTTTGTTTGCCTTTTTACTTTTTTTTAATAATACTAAGATGCACACTGATGTTCAATAGTAAGTTTTATTGTTCTTTGGTTTCACTCTTTGTTTTAAATCTTGACTGAAGACTTCTATGAAAGGTAATATTGTCAATTTGAATGACCCATGGTGCTATACAATATGCCTTTCACACTACGTCTGTGTTTGATTCAGCTCACTTGTTTCCTCAGTACCTATTCCCTCCATGGGGAACATTGCATAGTAAACCTTTAGGAGGGCCTGTACATTGTGAATAACTGGTTCTTACCTAGGCTAAATGGTTAGAGACAACAGAGGAAACAGCTTAAAAGATAACTTTATTATGGTAAAACAACGTAGTAACAGAGTAAAATAAGTTAACCTAAAGGTCAGGCTTGAGAGGGAACACTGAACTTGTAATACTGTGTGCATTGTTTTGATTCTGTCAAAGGTTGAAGCTCCACCTAAATGGGAAGCCTCTCATGATTGGTTTCTGTGGGTATACGCTATCTGGTTTATCCAATTGTGTTAGTGGGGGAACTCCTTGCGGTGTTCCTTTTGGTTGATATAGATACTGTCCCCTGGTATGGTCAGGGAGCGCTGTACCATGGCATGTGTAGGAGGTATAGGTCAAGGTCTCTATGGGAGAGTTGGCATAAAATCTTTTTTATTGCGAATGTGAGTAAATGGCTTAAGCCGTTAACAGGTAAACATAACTATCTCAAGAGTAAACACCCCAAACGTGTTTCATCCTCATGCAGATGGCAGGTGTGTGTGACAGAGATGGGAGGTGTGTGTGTGTGACACAAACGCAGGGATGGGGTCCAGGCCAGTCCATGACCCAGACCTAGAGTGATCCTGCAGAGTATCCCAACAAAGGACCACAACACCCCTGCTGCATATGGCCAAGTGGAGGCTGACGTGGCCTCGCCTCTTAGTACCGACTCGGTGGCCAGCCGTCTTGTAGGGCTAGCAGGGCTCACCATGGGGAGTGAACTCTGACTGTAAATCAGCTTCCTCCCGCCGGTCGTCTGTGGGCTGGTGATCCGTTCAACTTGGTCCAGGTCCTTGGCAACCGAGGACTGATTGGTCGCCCTCAGTGTACTCTCTTATGGTCGGGCTCCAGAACGCCTCACTCATTCTGGTCATTGGTGACCCAATTAGGCTCTCCTTTACCTCGGGAAGGGATGGGTGTGGAGGCCAGGCTGGGCCCCATGGTACCCAGACGTACCAAGGGTCCGATCCCGTTTACCCGGACGGCGGTTGAGGTGGCAGCTAGGATCTTGCCCGGTCCCTTGACTTTTGGCAGGGCCCACCTCTGTTTGAAGATTCGAACAAAGGCCAAGTCGTCCACCGTGAGTTCTGGTCCCCTGGGGTGTGGCTGCCCGCCCCTGTTTAAGCACACACTGATGGACAGACACTGAAGAGGCCCTTCATATATGCAGCTAGCTCATCTTCTAGTCACTCTATGGCTGGTCCCTCCATCTGGGGTCTTGTATAAGGAGCAGGCATGGGTCTCCCTGTTAGCATTTTGTGTGGACTCCAATGGGTGGTCCTCATTATTGAGCAATTCATGCTCACCAGTGCTGCTTCCCATGTTGGTTTAGTCTCTTGATTTGATGGTTCCATTTCCCTTCTCTACTAATCCTGCAGACTCTACTTCTTCCATCGGTTGCCTCCTTCTATCTCGCTTGCATTCCTTTGTGTTTATCTTCTACTTTCTTCCTACATGTCTGATAATCTTTATTCTGACATTTCATTGCCTTTCCAAGTCTCTTCTTTCTTTATATCTTAGTTTTATCATGAAGCTTATGTCGGACCTTGGGGAGGTTGCAGTATTCTTGTGTCAGTATCCGTTTAAACTGAATCTTGGGTCCAAGTGTGTCATGTTTGCATGCATTTGCTCACTCAATCTACTGAGGTCCTTTGCCTTGTAAATGCATCATCATGAAGTTGCCTAAAGCTATATTTAGAGTTACTGCCCAGTTTGAATTGATGTCAGCAAATGCAAAATTAAAAGAAAGCTTGTACAAGGGGTTAAATTGATCACTCTATGAAACACTTACATACCCTGTCCCATGTGGAGAGCTTTAATCTCCAAATCTATGTAGGCACGCACTGACCAAACATACACATATAAAATGTTTATAAATTTGTGTAAAATTCTTACTCATAAAATAACCGACGGTAACCTTGATAGCATTGATAGCAGAGTTGTCGGTCATGAATAGAGATGAATTAAGTGCTGAGTTCATGTCCATTTTTCTGAGAAACTTCTTAGTTAATTCTTAAGCAGATGTCAGTTTTTCTTGCTTTAATCTGCAGCAACCAGGTTGTAACTCATCCACAACAGCCTATAATATAAACAATGAACTGGTTCCTTGCAGAGGAAGTATCCTGAGAAGATAGAGAGTAGGTCAAAATGGGAGGCCTGGTTCAGGTAGACACGATGTCTCGGGCTTGTGTGAATGCTGTCACACTGTCACATTGCCTCTCTTTAAAAAAGTGGTGTCTAAACATTATATCCAATGTTTCACAAACGCTGCAATAGATTACAGTTCCAACAGTGATCTATTTAAATTTCCCAACCCATCTCTCCAAAAAACACAATAGATGTTTATGATCAAAACAAAATACTTGTTACAGTGGGGCAAAAAAGTAGAACTGTTAATTCGAATTGATCAAGTGAATGATGTTGATGAAAATATCTGCTCTACACAATGATGTTCCTGTAATTAGAGTAAAGGTTGTGTTGCTCCTAACAAAGTGAGTGAACCTGAAAGAGTTGTAGGTAGGCAAGAGGTGTTATGAAGCTTAAGGGAAGCTTTGTTTATAGTAAGAAATAATCTACTTGGAAAAGGGAATTGACTCAATGTGGACAAATAGAGGACACAAATAAAATAACAAATTAAAGACATACAAAACCTAAAATATCTATTTAAGTAGGATAACACCAATTAATATGTGTGATTCTGGTTATGACTTTGATTGAGCAACTCATTTGATTGTGGTAACTCTCTTGATACACCAATATGTGAATACTAATACATACAGTGGGGCAAAAAAGTATTTAGTCAGCCACCAATTGTGCAAGTTCTCCCACTTAAAAAGATGAGAGAGGCCTGTAATTTTCATCATAGGTATACCTCAGCTATGAGAGACAATGAAAAAAAAAAATCTAGAAAATCACATTGTCTGATTTTTAAAGAATTTATTTGCAAATTATGGTGGAAAATAAGTATTTGGTCAATAACAAAAGGTCATCTCAATACTTTGTTACATGCCCTTTGTTGGCAATGACAGAGGTCAAACGTTTTCTGTAAGTCTTTACATGGTTTTCACACACTGCTGCTGGTATTTTGGCCCATTCCTCCATGCAGATCTCCTCTAGAGCAATGATGTTTTTGGGCCTTCGCTGGGCAACACAGACTTTCAACTCCCTCCAAAGATTTTCTATGGGGTTGAGATCTGGAGACTGGCTAGGCCACTCCAGGACCTTGAAATGCCTCTTACGAAGCCACTCCTTCGTTGCCCGGGCGGTGTGTTTGGGGTCATTGTCATGCTGAAAGACCCAGCCACGTTTCATCTTCAGTACCCTTGCTGATGGAAGGAGGTTTTCACTCAAAGTCTCACGATACATGGCCCCATTCATTTTTTCCGTCACACGGATCAGACGTCCCGGTCCCTTGGCAGAAAAACAGCCCCAAAGCATGATGTTTCCACCCCCATGCTTCACTGTAGGTATGGTGTTCTTTGGATGCAACTCAGCATTCTTTCTCCTCCAAACACGACGAGTTGAGTTTTTACCAAAAAGTTCTATTTTGGTTTCATCTGACCATATGACATTCTCCCAATCCTGTTCTGGATCATCCAAATGCTCTCTAGCAAACTTCAAACGGGCCCGGACATGCACTGGCTTTAGCAGGGGGACACGTCTGGCACTGCAGGATTTGAGTCCCTGGCGGCGTAGTGTGTTAGTGATGGTAGCCTTTGTTACTTTGGTCCCAGCTCTCTGGAGGTCATTCACTAGGTCCCCCCGTGTGGTTCTGGGATTTTTGTTCACCGTTCTTGTGATCATTTTGACCCCACAGGATGAGATCTTGCGTGGAGCCCCAGATCGAGGGAGATTATCAGTGGTCTTGTATGTATTCCATTTCCTAATAATTGCTCCCACAGTTGATTTCTTCACACCAAGCTGCTTACCTATTGCAGATTCAGACTTCCCAGGCTGGTGCAGGTCTACAATTGTGTTTCTGGTGTCCTTTGACAGCTCTTTGGTCTTGGCCATAGTGGAGTTTGGAGTGTGACTGTTTGAGGTTGTGGACAGGTGTCTTTTATACTGATAAGGAGTTCAAACATGTGCCATTGATACAGGTAAACAGCCTCTTAAAGAAGAAGAAGTTATAGGTCTGTGACAGCCAGAAATCTTGCTGGTTTGTAGGTGACCAAATACTTATTTTCCACCATAATTTGCAAATAAATTCTTAAAAAATCAGACAATGTGATTTTCTGGATTTTTTTTTTCATTTTGTCTCTCATAGCTGAGGTTTACCTATGATGAAAATTACAGGCCTCTCTTGTCTTTTTAAGTGGGAGAACTTGCACAATTGGTGGCTGACTAAATACTTTTTGCCCCACTGTATGTATTAGTATTCACATATTGGTGTATCAAGAGAGTTACCACAATCAAATGAGTTGCTCAATCAAAGTCATAACCAGAATCACACATATTAATTGGTGTTATCCTACTTAAATAGATATTTTAGGTTTTGTATGTCTTTAATTTGTTATTTTATTTGTGTCCTCTATTTGTCCACATTGAGTCAATTCCCTTTTCCAAGTAGATTATTTCTTACTATAAACAAAGCTTCCCTTAAGCTTCATAACACCTCTTGCCTACCTACAACTCTTTCAGGTTCACTCACTTTGTTAGGAGCAACACAACCTTTACTCTAATTACAGGAACATCATTGTGTAGAGCAGATATTTTCATCAACATCATTCACTTGATCAATTGGAATTAACAGTTCTAATATTGTCCGTAGTTTATTGTGAGATTTTTGTTCATTACCATGAATGACAACTGCAAACAAAGAAAGACAACACATTTGATACCTCATTAATTATTTAGAGCCAACAACCAAAATAATAGGGTTATAATAGGGTTACGTTTTTTTTTGTAAAAAAAATGTTATGGAATAGATTATAGTAGACAACATTATATTGAACCTTTTTGCACATGAAATTATTGTGTATTCAGCATTGGGAGTCACATGCTTTTCTCAGTGACCCTGGCAAAAGGTCTTTACATTGTGGTTGAGAAATGGTTCTTACTTAGGTTAAATGGTAAGAGACAATACAGAGGAAACATCTTAAGAGAAAGATTTAGTTTATATGGTAAAACAACGTAGTAACAGAATAAAAATGAGTGAACCTAAGGTCAGTCTTGAGAGTCAACACTGAACATTAGAGACTACCGTATTGCCTGCGTCGTATTATTCTCACAAAGTTGAAAGCTCCGCCTAAATTCGAAGCTTCTCCTGATTGGCTCTTGCGAGCATACGATTCATGGGCGTGGGTAGGGGAACTCGATGGTTTCCATGGATACTATCTTCTCGCTGTCACTGGTCGCTCTACCAGGTCCTTGGTAGGTGTACGGTTGACAAGGAACCGCGAGTCTGTTCTATGTGACACGTCAAACACCCTCTGGTTTCCCCCGATCATGGCCATATTAAGTGACGCTGGACCACTAGATGGTGTTTTATGTCATAGCAAATCGGTTGAATGGCAGACTTGGGATGCATTCTGCGCTTCTGAGGTACCAGCCCTATTGAATTAATCCGCTATAGTAAAACAAAAAGGGTGCGGCTCAGATGTACCCTTATTCTACGGTGCATTGTGGGTATGAGGAACTAGACTTACTCACTGATGAGGACACTATATAGCGCACAAATGGAATAAATTCCAACATAGCCGGTGACATGTGAACAGGGTTGTCGAGTCAATGGCATCTTTGAAAGACCTCTGTTTGGTCACTAGCTGGATATAGGCTACTGGGCTGTAAACATGTGAAGAGATGTCGGATGATCGTGTTGGTCTTTATAAATAAAGTCGTTGTGTAATCTCTTTATTAATTGTGCTTGTGGTTCATTGTAATGAACAAACACCATATATGGTCCCTGGGGGGCAGTTTCCCAAAATAAATAAGGTCGGATATTATAAGAATAAGAAATCCTCACGACGCAATTTCTGTGAAGGGATGTTCTCAATGATCGTTATTGGTGAAAGAGATGGGGGCACTTTGAATTGCATGGGTTTAGCGGCGGGAGGGCGGGACCTCCGGTAGAGGAAATCCATTTCCTTTTTAAATGTTTTGGGTATATTGCTTTTTCAAAAATGTCTGAACCTAAGCTATATTCATTTTCCATGTCGCTGTGATTCTTGTCATCTTCAAATATTCTCGCTCCGAGGACTGTTAACTTGGGAACACAGTTCACAGGAAGATACCGAAATGTGCGTTGCGGTGGACCGGGATAACGCTACAATTCACGATCCTCTCCGACCCTAACAGGGTTTTTATATTAAAATACGACGACCCACGTGCTTCTCATCTATTTAAACAATCCGAGCGTCGCCCACAGGTTTAATACATTAATGAACTAGGAGCTAGACGACAGTCCAGAAGTTTCCACTCACCTGACTTTCCCTAAGCACTGTACGAGTGTGTTGATATAGACGCTGTGCATTGTTACTGTTGAGTTGTTGGAGCCATAGCAACATAGTGAGCGTTGAACCGAGTAAGTACAAGAATGTTTTTCATGCTTTTACGGAACTGCGTAGAGAGCAGAGGAAGGAGCTACTCCGATAGCTCGTCGTATACGAGGTTCACGATCGTTCAATAATGTGGTGGATGTATACTCGCAACATTATTTATGGAGCGATGTGTATTGCACTCGGATCAAAAGCTAGTGTCCGTGTCAAACACTATACAGAAAATATTTGTAGTAGGCCTAAATGCAGATGCCATCCTGAATTGTATTAATTCTCCACATCTTGTGCTTTCCATCACCTGTAGATTTCCCAGATGGCTGTTAATGTTTTCTCAACATCTCTGAACAACGATAACATGAGTCGACATGATCTGCTGTCTTGGGTCAACGTGTCTTTACAGATGAACTACTCCAAGATTGAGCATTTGTGTTCAGGTGCGAAAATACAGTTTTACACAGAAGCCATAATATGCACTGGATATGTTGTAATTTGGATATGTTTTGTATTTGCCAAGTAATGTACTGACTTGCCCTACAGGTGCGGCTTATTGCCAATTCATGGATGTGCTGTTCGCTGGATGCCTCCCCCTAAAAAGGGTGAAATTCAACGCCAAACTGGAACACGAATACTTACAGAATTTTAAAATTCTACAAAACAGTTTTAAAAAGGCTGGAGTTGACAAGGTAAGATTTTAGCCTTTTGGATTTTGTATTATTTACCGTTAAGACCAACGGGTATTTTCATTCTTGGATCTTTTATACCCACTTTCTAAGATAATTCCTGTAGACAGACTGATTAAAGGAAAATTCCAGGAAAACTTTGAGTTTGTTCAGTGGTTCAAGAAGTTTTTTGAAGCAAACTATGATCAGAGGGATTATGACCCAGTGGCGGCACGTCACGGACAGGAGACATCTACGTTTACCTCAGCATCCAATACTCCTGCTAAAGCCAAGGCCGCAGCTCGTGAGAATTGCATATTTTGTATACAATTAATATTCATATGTATTTATCATTACCTGTGTCCTATTTCTAAATATTTCTGATTGGTTTACTTTAGAAAATGTCATTCAACCTGCTGACAGACCGGCTTGTGTTGGTAAAGTAATTTATTAAGCAGTCCTAAGATTGGCACTTGGGGGATGTGGGAGACACAGGGTTGTATCTGTTCCTGAACCATCTCTTGTAGATTGGCTGACTAGCAATGATGCACTGGTAATGTCCACTCTGGTCGTGGTAGATGATTCTAACAGAAGCGCAATGGGTGCTTCATTTCCAATTTCCTATTGTAGAGATGGTTCCTTGTGTGACATTAGGAATAACTTTTTTGTTGCACCTAACATCTAAGCAGCCACAAGGGCAGGCCCTGCCAAAGCGACTGTTCCCTCAAAGAAATCTGGAGCAGGAGATGCGATTGGGGCACTTACTAACGAAGTGAGTAGTTGATCATGTGGTCATTGGAGAATGTCTGATGGCAATTCAAATGATCAGTTGGTTTTCAGTCTAATCACATTCACTGTATATGATGGAATTGAGGATTTGCTTAATCGTAAAGTTCTAACCCCTCAGGTTAGCGAGCTAATATTACACAAGACTACAGCCGAGAAAGAATTAAACTTTTACCTTGGAAAGCTGAGGACTATTGAGCTCATCTGCCAAGATAAGGAGACGGAAGGAGGAGCAGACCCTACTCTACAAAGGATTCTGGAAATACTTTATGCAACAGATGTAAGCAGCCCGTCAACATGGGCGTTATGCCTACATCCCATGATGTCAGCTATGGCTTATCCTGGCAGGATCCTGCTAACTGGATGTGTATCTCCCCATAGGATGGCTTTGTCATGACGGAGGGTGAAAATGGAGACGGGGGGCAAGAGGAGTTCTGATTGGAAAATGGGGAGTCTAATTTTTGATCAAAAACATTTTTAACATGCACTTTGCCTTATTTTGTCAACAGGTTACTTTATAAATGCATCGGAAATCACCTTTGACCCATTACAGTAATGATCTCAAGCAGCAAATGATTTGTTGTTTCTTCTTCTTTGTATGATGGGCAGTGGATTCTGCTTTGTATTAGGGCTGCTCGATTATGTCAAAAATGATAATCCTGATTATTTTAATATCGTAATCACGATTATTAAAGACGATTGTTCATTGATTTTTTTGTTTTTTATTGAGAACAAGCATTTATTGAACTTAACACTGGTATTTCTTTTAACACCATAAGTTTGAACTGAAAAATGCAAATAAAGAGAAATATATTAATAAAATGAATTAAATGATATGTACAAATATACACAATATACAAAAATAACACTATCCAAGACTTAAAGTACTATACATTAAAACAGAATTACTCTTTACCATTAAAAAAAAAAACAACTCCAACTATGCTGTAATGCACTTGCTACAACCTTACCTAGTACTGGAAAAAATACTAGTTATCAGTATCTCAATGATAAAACAGTTAACATGTTGAAACTATTTTGAGGTAGAGGCACCCTTTTGGCCAAAATGGCCTGGTTGCAGGGATGAGCGCAGGCAGGTGACCTCATTACCACCTGTACTGAAAACCCTCTCTGACGAGGCACTTGTGGCTGGAATGCAAAGATATTTCCCTGCCTGATTATAGAGCCCTGGGTAGAAATTCTGGTACATCTTCCACCACTCCAGTGGGTCCGCCTCAGTGTCCAGTGTCCCTGCCTGGAGGTAGGACTGTGGCTCAGAAGCGATGGCCTTGTCCTGGTCCGGTTGCGCAGCAGCGGATCTTTGAGCTGTGCCTTCAGTGGCCGGCTTGAAGAAGCTGCCCAGGGTGTTCTTCTTCTTTGGTGCACCACCAGCAGCAGCTCAGGGGCATCAGCAGGAGTCACTGCTCTCTCAGGGGCCTTCTCCTGGGAATAGGAGGGGGTGAATATTGTGAAGAGAAATTATTGACATGTTTAATCTGACTAAATGGTTATGGGTATTCACAACTAGAAAGAATAAAATATAACTTATCATTATTATAATTACCATGACAGTCTTCATCTCAGAGGACACTCTTCAATTGACCAAGGCTTGTCTTCGCTCACATATGTGAGCTTGAACCTAGGGTCCAGGGCTAAGGCCATGTCCAGCAGCTCCTGTGTTGGAGCATCATCATACCTCTCATTGAGATAGCCCACAATCTTCTCCTTGATGCACTTTGCAAGGTCTGTGTCGTTCTCCTGCACGGCCAATATGGAGGTGTTGAAAAGGTGGAGAGTTGGCTTGACAAAAGACACACTCACATATTGCTCCCTAGAAAGTGCATCTGTAAATTCAACGAGAGGGCTTAGTGACTTGTTTGTGGCCTCCAGTACATCGATGTCCTGCCATGAGGGGGAGAGGTGTCATTGAAGAGGACCTCTGCAATGGCGTGCTGCTCTAGGACCCTGCCAATCATAGCCTGCCGAGACCCCCACCTGGTTGGACACTGTCTTAAGAGAGTGTTCAGGCAGATTCAGCCTCTTCTGTACATCTGTCACCGCCCTCTTTTTCTTCCAACTGTAGGAGAAGGCGCTGACCACTCTTTTGCAGAACCCCATCGCACGGCCAATCCTGTGGTCCTTCATTGCATTCTCTAAAATTACAATAAATATAAAAATGTATCATCATAATCTTCATCAGTGTATCAATAGGCTGGGAAATAGGAATTATTATTATTAGGAATTAAATACATTAGCGTGTGCGTGTGTGTGTGAGAGAGAGTGTGAGATAGATAATAGAGTAGCTCAGATGATATATTCTACATTATTTGTTATTTAATAAATTTCATCACAAAATCAGGAGAAGTAAACCTATTACTCACCTATGGCCAAGTGGAGTCTGTGCCCGAAGCTCTGCAGCCTCATCCAGCCGTTTAGTTTAGCTGCCAGCTTCATGTTTGAGGCATTGTCTGTTGTGATACAGACTTGTCTTTCCTCGGTCAAGTCCCATGCAGCCATCGCTTGCCTCAGGCCCTCGGCTATATTTAGCCCTGTGTGGTCTTAGCCCAGCGAAAAAACGCCGTTTGGAGACAATTCGTCTTCATGGTGAAATTAGCGTCGATGTAATGTAGCGTGAGGCTTATATATGGCTCCATGGTGCGACTCGACCATATGTCCGTTGTGGTGGCAAAATATAATGCTGTTGACACTTCTCTTGCAACTTTTCTTCGACATTCGTCATAAAGGGCAGGCAGCGCAATTCTGCTGAAACGGTGACGTGATGGTAACACATACCGCTTGTCCAATGTATTTATCAGTTTATTGAACCCCGGGTCGCTAACGGTGTTGATAGGGCACATGTCTTTGGCAATCATGCATGCGATTGCATCCGTTATTTATTTATGCCGGCGGGAGCTGGGTGGATATGGGGTGGCATTGTAGAGCGTCTCCTTAATTGAGGACTGTGTTGCGATGGCAGGAGTCGAGGAGCTTTTCATTTTTTCCTTCATTGCTTGGTCATGTATTACTCTGTGTGCGGACTTTAAGTGGTTAAATAGATTGGTCGCTTGAGGTGCAGACACGGTCGCGTGGCATATCTTGCACAATATCTTCGTTTGTTCAGAGTCAGACTCCTCAAAACGAGTGTTTCCACACCACAGAATTCGTTTTACCTTTCTTCCCGACCAAAGGCTGCCTTTCAGCCATCTTCACCGTCTTCTTCTAAATGTTTTGTAAACGCAAGTTTTCAGGCGGGGGCGCAGCGGAGTGCACAGGTGGGAGAAAGAAGGGTTCGCTCCACTTACCACACAAGACACGGCGTGCGGCAGAATGATCGTTTTATTACGATGATGTTGTGATGTATCTAGATAAATTTTGCGCTGTAAACCAGTGTCAAATGAGTTATAAATCAAAACAATTGTGGAAATGAGATGCTAATTAAAGATAAATTATTTAAATTGTGTTATTCAATCTGTTGCTGTCTGTTTCTATGCAGTGCATCATATTTGAATATCTGAAGGCTGCTGGAATGTATGCAGAGTTGAAGGGAAAAGTCTTTACTTATACTATAACCTGTGTGGAAAGTCATTATTGCACCGTCCAACCCTCTTGTCCGAATTAATGTTTGGGCAGGAAGTTTTTATTTTCTCGGAAATACTGAAGCAAGCCAATTCAAAATATTGTGCCCAACTAGCTCGAAAAATAGTGCGTACATATACAAGTAGTAGAATGGTATCTAAACGTAAGCGTTATTATACATTCCTGGAAATTTAAATCCCAATTATCAAAAGTAAGCCATATTTATGTCATTGTTATTGTAATGTATAACCGATTCCGCAAATTTCCCATGGTTTCAATACCCTTTCCATTTGAGAAGGGGTTGGGTTATGGTTACTTGGCGTAATGTCCAGATGCGTCCCTTGCCCAGGGACTGTCTCTCCCGCCTGAACTAGTCTAATTACGTCCTTGAACGAAAGTATCTTGGCCTCTGTTTCTTCACTGTCCTTTCTGCTCGTCTCTTCACTGTCACTCCTGCTGGTGCCAGGTCCGGATCTTGAGAGCATTTCATTCTGGGTTTCAACCTCACGAGGGTCACCGCCGCTCCGGTGTTTGAACCCTGCTGAGTCGATGGGCTCAACGAACCTGGCAATAACAAGGTTAATTTAGTGCTTTATCCAACACACAATCGCTCAGACAGAACTAGAAACGCGTCCAGTTTTAAATCACGAATCAGGTCATGAAACCAGACTCTCCTGGGACCAATGTAGCACTCAACAACTCTGCCTAAACATCTTTACTTGTACTGACAATAGTTGTGTACCGTTTTGAGTTAACTTAAATGCTTTTGGGTCACTTAACTGAGAAAACATACCGGTTATAATAAAATAATTTCATCTCCAGCCCAGGTGCTCCGTGGCCACAGGTGCTGGACCCGTCCACCAACAACAACCCGTTAAGGAACCTTTCATCCGTCTCGAAGTCGTATGAGTTAAACCTTTGGTAAACCTCCTCCATCACTCTAGTACAAACACCACTAACTGGTAGCTTGGTTATATAGTTGCTTTTAAAAAGTCCCCATAATAATCGAAATGCTTTATGACAACAACCCCAGTTTCTACTCCGAATGCTGTCGACAAATGTGAACGACTGCAACCAACAAATAACAACAAGAAGGGCCCACAGCTGAGCACTTTGACCACAGCTCCCCACGCGGGCTTTCGTGGTTGTGTGCCATTTAAAAGCAAATTCAGTTTACTTTACTTCACAGTACTTGACTTAAGTACTGTGCTATCAAGTCTATATCAGCATACGTACGCATTCATGAAAACGGATGTTTCATCTCAATTGTGTGTTTGACTGTAACCGTTTTAAATTGTACGACTATGTTAATGTGTACAATTACATCCATTAGAATCTATAGGATAATATGAATGCTCTGTCGGAGCCCTACTGCATGGTCTGGTAATTGTTGGACTGGACCTGCCCTTGATCTCTGTCGGCCGTCTGCCTGCCGCACCTTTATACACCAATCTTTCTCTGTTGATCTTGACTGCTCCTTTGAATAATCATGTTTTGGACTGAGAGGGCTTCCGTATCCTTCAGCCATCTATGCGCTAACGGTGCAGTGCTGCTGCACACTGCAAAGAAAACTAAAACTTAACTTTTTGTTAATGTTTGGTAAAGGGGGAACCCTAAGCACAACAACAAAGTGCTACGGTTTTTCTTCAATTGTGTATGAAGTCTCACAAATAGGCACAATGTAGGCCTAGTGGCAAGGCAGGATGTTCAGCTACTTGTGTACTACCTAAAAATAAAAAGGCTGAACCTGCATATAGTTAGGGTTTCTGGATTTAAAATAATATATTGTTTAATGTGTGAACATAGTGTAAATTGATATAGAACTCAGTGATAAATCGATATAGTATTATGTAAATGAGGTAGGTGTGTCTTCCCCTGGTGAAAATAAATACACAGCAACTAATGTATTGTTTGGATTAGTGTATTAACTTTTTTTTCTTTTAAATTTCCGTTTGAGTTTAGAGTGAACTGAAAAAAAGTATATTTAAAAAGCTTGATAATCAAATAAAATAATCTTAAATTGCACATCAATAAAATACTAATATGTATTTCAGAATAAGCCACAATATCTATGGTTCTTCTACACATCAGCACAATCTTCCTCTCTATGTTTATTATTCACAAAAGAGTACATATGAATTCATATTAAGTCAGTCAACCCATAGATTCTAGACTTTCTCTTTTAAACTGCCATCCAATCACATCAAACATTAATATCTGGAATTAAAATCGTTGAGCTTCTAAAATTCCATATATAGTCTGGATTCAGATCAGATGACGGCTGAAATCCAGGCTGCCCTTCCTTCTTGTCACACCCAGCTGGGGTCTATGGGCTGTCTGAGTGTTGCAGAGTATTTTAGTCACTGGGGCTTGCCCGGATTCAAGGTTTGCCGTTGGGGACGGGCGAAGCAGAACGTCAGGGTACTGCTGGAGCTGCAGTCATAGTTTCCTTCCTATTGAATAACAACGGTAAAGAGGATGAAATCAAGCAGGTAGATAAGAGAAATTAGTGGATAAGAAGTATAGGGATCATATGTAACTTCGTATCATCATTTAGACGGCTCTCTACGAGACCGGTCTACACGGTATGTACATGAAGACCTACCTCTGCTGTGACACTGCTCGTGCTGCCGTCCCTGGGGATGGCCCCTCTTATCGCCTGGTTCTGACCGCTCCCTTTCTCCTCTCCCTGCTTCATGAACCTCTTGTTGACAATCCTGGTGACGCTGTCATTCCTGTGTAGCGGAACGGCAGGGGGCCTTGTAGGAATGCGCTCCAGGTTCTTCAGTTCAGTCTTCCCCTTTTGCCCAGCTCCTGGTGCAGGCTTCTCTGCCCGCCCGCTTACTTTGCGCAAGAACTCTGTGACCAGGCCATAGCGATGGTTTCCAGCAGCTTTACTGGGGGGCTTAGCGGCTCGGCTGGAGCTGCCAAAGTCAGCGTTTAGTGTGCTTTTTTGGGCCGGGCGGGCCCAGGTCTTCCGAGCAGGGCCTTGATTTGAGAGATTCACCAAGGCTCGTTCCCTGGAGGGGGAGGAGGACAAAGAGGAGGATGCTAGAGAGGAGCTGCTAAAGGTAGTGGAGGTGAGGCAAGAGGCAGAATGCCTTCGGTACAACTTCGGGGAGGTCTGTCTGGGTCTTGCCGCCCTTCCATTGACTTTCTCAGCGGAGGTCGAGTTGTGGAGAGTGCGAGCAGACGACGGGCTCTGCACCCTGGAGGGGCTGTTTCTCACCGAGGCGGCCCCCTGGGGTCCGTCCGTCTGCAGGCCAACGCTCACCATCTGGGGCTGTGTCTTGGTCTGAGTGCCCGAACAGGCCACCTCTACCCAGGCTCCGCTCGATCGCCGTCGCTCTTCCTCCGGGTGACTGGAGTGAGCTACCCGCCTCCAGCTGGCCGTCATCTCTTTCATGTCATCACTCAGGTTGGCAGAGAGCCCCAGATAGAGGGGTGACAGAGGGGTATCTGGGGTGCACCTAGGTGAGAAAATGGTGACAGACTCCCTGTCCGTGGTGGGACTCTGCCGCAGCTGAGCAAGGTGGACTCTGCGTGCAGAAGGGGGGCTGTAATATATACGGATGGCAGTGCTTTCTGGGGCGGTGTGGCTCCTCTCCGTAGATATCTGTTCAAGGTCGAGATCAGGGAAGTTGCATGGCATGATCGGATGGTCCCAGGTCTTCACGGGTTCCTCTTGATCCAGCTGAGCGACCGACTGGCTGAGATAAAACCAGTGTTTCCGGTTGGACTTGCGTGGAGCAAATGGCCGTCTGGACCTTTTCTCTTCAGCCTTGTATGTCCTGTGGGAGAAAGTATGGCTTTGTGTCTCTTGAAGAATTCAATGTCAATAATAAATGTAATATGTGCAGGTGGGGAGGAGAGTAATAAAACTGACCTGTCAATTTCAAAGTATCTCCTCTCATTGCTGATAGCACAGGCGCTGGCATCCTAGGAAAGGAAGTTTGGCAAAAATATAAAGTCTTAAATCAGTTTTGAACTCTCACTGAAATGAGGTAAACATAAGGAATGAATGTCTTTGAGTAACACTGGGATTGCAGTCTCTTACGTCAGAATGAAAATCATTAAAGAAGTTAAACCCTTTCCTTATGAAGCAAATTCAATGATTTTCTCTTCCAACAGGCAACATTATTTTGTGTCAATTATTGTTAGAACTGAAGCATAAAATCATGACTATTTTACTGTAAGCATCATATTTTTACAACAGTCCATGAACTCAAAGGTCTATGGAAGCCCATGCAGTTTTGGGTCGATTTCGGAACTGGTCTGGTTTGGCAGTAGCCCCCGCAGCAGATTGACCTAAATACTGTCGCCCTTGATGAAGTGTGTTGATTTTGCATGCTGCCGACAGTATGACGATGAAGCCATGCCGAGACGAGAGGATCAGCTTGGCTTTCATAAACACACACATTACATAAACATTACATAAACACACACATACATACGCACACAGTCGAGACAAATGGCTGAACTGTAAGAGTGTTCCATACCTCATTCGTCTTGCATCGCACAGCCTTGGGTTCACTGTCACATGCAGTCTGACTGTTGGGACACTTGGCCTCCAGTTCATGCAGCAGTTTCTGTAGCATGTAGATGGTTTTGGCTCTTGCCTGGATCGGGGGGGGAAAACAGACAAGGTCTCAAAAGATGCTCTACATATATTGCAATGAAATATAAACATATATATGAATTATATATATGAATATAATATAAGGAAGCATATAGTAGGCTATAGTTGAAGAAAAGATGTGTAGAAATGTAATCGCTTTATATGTAAGGGACCTCTAGGTATTTCAGTCACAACTTCTTATTACCTCATTTTCCGCCAGTCCGGGTTCATTCACTTGACCCCATCGATGGAGAACTGAGATTGCCTGCAAAATGAGCAGCACTTTTGGATCTCTTTGACTTTGCGTCATGTTAAATTGAGAGGACGACCCCTGCTGTGTGTGCTTCACTCTGTCCTTAATGTCTGTGGTACAGGCCTCTTCCATCATGTTATGTTCAATGACATTCTGAGCATCCATGTTGTGGCCTGCAAACTCCCCCAAAATAATGGGCAACATAAAGGAATCACAAAAATGGGCAACCTTTTGAAACGAAAGATCACCTAATCCACTATATGTCATAAGTTTCTCCAGGTGTCCAATAAAGGCCAGCAACATGTTTTGCAAAAGTGCCAGAGATTCGTTTACAGCTCCCTGAATGAACAAGGTCTGTCCTGGGGGTTGGGCCTTGTTCTGAAACCCGGTCTCGGGCATAGCAACAGGTGTGGAGGCAAGGCCATTTGAGGGCGAGGTTAGAAGTTGAATGGCTGAACTCACAATGCAGGCATGCTCTTTGAGAGAAAGAAGCGTTTCATAGTCTTTAACAGTCTTCCCATGGAGACCTCTGTCGTCCTTTCTGCCGGATACTTCCTCTTGGACCAAAGGACTCCATTCACCACCCACAGGACTCTCTCGGGTGATCTGGCATACAGACAACATCCCTTTGGTCTGTGCTGGGCTCCCGTCCCTAAGGACAGAGCTCTCGACCACACCTGCATCTGTTGTACCGTTGGCTTTATTGTCCTGTGTGTACTCTGTTGTGTGCCCCATTGTCCCACTTTGTCCCCTCTCTTTCAGTTCCCACCCCGGGTCTACCTGGGGAACCAGTTTTTCTGACACTACTTCCACTGGCTCCTCCTCTTCCTCTTCCATCGCACCTCCACATTTATCTCTCATGTCGCTCATCTCTGATCTCAGGCTGCGGTTCTCCACCTCCAGCTCTACAATGCGTCGGCTCAAAAGAGTGGCCTCCTCCTCCACCAGTTTCAAGTGAGCCTTGACCTCCGTCTCCCTGGAGCGGGCGTAGCTGGCTTTACCCTCTGGGAACTGGTTGGGGTCTACATCCCCGTAGGCCGAGTGGTATCTCACCAGCTCCACACGCATGCCTTCACTCTCTGATACCAACTTGGTCAGCTTCTTGCACATCAGCGCCAATTCCTCTTTAGCAAAGTGCAGTTGGCATTTTAGATCAGCGCTGTCCTCCTGAGGAATGGAGCAGGGAGAGAAACACCCAACAACCCACATTAGACAGAAGGACACAAGAGGCCCATAGTGGTTATTGGATACAGATATATTTGAGATCAGTTATGTTATATACGGGAGATATGTTATACCTCTATCAGTTGGGAAAGCCTTCTTTCTGCTTTGCTGATAGGAGATCTGACACTTCTCCTCTTCAGAGAGTTCTGGGGGTGTCAAACAGAGCAAACAGGTCACAGAGAAAACAGGTCTCAAACAAGAAGGTGTTGTAAACAATCTCTTCCTCAGTATAAGCATTAGGTTACAAGTGGTTCCATACTGAGTCATGTGAACTGCTGCATGCAAGCATTTTTTCTTCTCACCACCAAGGGCAACGCTGAACTACATGAGCGAGTTAATCTGTTTGCTTGGGTATGAAAGGAATTCAGGCTGCAGTGAGCCCTGTCTCGGGATGCATTGTCCGGCCAGAAGACACAAGAGCGGAGGTCATGGTTATATAAATAACTGTACTCAGGGGTTAGAGGTGGGGATTATGAGCAGTGCGTTGTTGCCACTGCATGGTCAAGGGTCGCAGATGAAAAGGGTCAATTTTTATGTAGACATAATAGGAGAGTTAATAGGATGTTAGTATTCAGAGTTTTCCTTGCGAGCATGCAACCCAATGCCCTTCTCTGCTAAGGACAGTGAGTTGTTTTTGAAAAGAAGTCTGTTCTATTTCTTCAGCTATTTGTGTGATGTGAACTTGTCTGCAACTGACCAGCAGATCAGTCAAGAGTTTGAAAGCATTTCAAATGTCCATCCTCTTTCCCATCAATCTAGCAAAGATTCTGTGGCCCTAGATTAGGTAATCTAAGTGGATTTCCCACACGGGATAAGAGAGAGTAGCAGCTGTCCCGTTTGAGTGGGCCAGGCAAAGTTAACGCCAAGGCACTGAATCCTGGATTAGTCCAAGCACGTGTGAGTTCAGCATCATCCACATGGAGACGAGGCTTCAGGGCAGAATTGGCAACAACAAGGAAAGGAAAAGGAAAACAGCAGACCAAGACATGATGCATTATAGCGATACGGAATAGTTATCTATATCTTTTCGGTTGTTGTAGGTCAGTATGTCAGCCTGCAAACACTATTTAGAATTCCATAATACATGCTGATCCCGATTTAGCCTAGCTTGATAAAATTCAAATGGAGGGAAAGCGGGACAGCATCTATTTCTGTAATCTCTCTATATGTTGCTTCCATCTCGGTCTCTATTTTGTGAAACCGCTAGTGGGAATGTCAGCTGTGCTGGAGTTCAGGCTTCAGCATACCAAGAGGCTTCACCCCACCCAGGCACCAGTCAGCTGCTGGCCGTGCCCCTGGCTCATATCCTTGATGTGGTCCAGGGTCAAGCGCCATCTGACATCAGAGTAGTGTCAGCGCAAGAGGAGACAACTGCATGGTACGGAGGCAGTTGTGACGCGTAACCAAAGTTGAAATGGGCGCCAGACTGCAGAGATATGGGAAATGTTTATGTGGTGTATGGATGGCAACAGCTGAGGGCCACCGCAAGGTTAGAGTGTACTATGGAGCAGACAGATGCAGATCATTAAGCTAAATGTATGGAAGTCCAACCTCTTTGGAGAAGACTTTGTCCACCTCAGTCTGCAGGACCTGCTTGGCGACCTCCAGCTCCTGGGTCCTTTCTCTGAGCACCTCGTTCTCTACCTCCAACAGGGCTTTCTTCTTCTGCACAGACTCCAGCTCGTTCCGGAGGCGCAGAGAGACGCTCTTTGCAACCTAACAGCAAAGTCATTTATTAATGAAAATACTCAATGTTCTATCAATGATATGATGTGATGTACAATGATGGGAGAAGAATCCACTAAGCAAGTAAATGACGAGGTAATAGAAAGTAACAGTGCGGAATGTTTCTTAACTGTTCCCTGTAAGTCGAGGCAATGATTGAAGCCAGAATTCAACACCATAAAGAGGAGGGTAATAATTGCAAGGGTTAAAGTAGTTTCATTGTTTAGAGAAAGTCAAGAGAAAGTATCAATTACCGTCCTGCGTTATCAGCCCTACGTAAAAGAAGCCAACCAACAAAGTGATAAACTTCAGCCAATGCGTTCCTTCCATGATACTGTTTCCAATCTTAAACTCGTATACGTTTTAGTTTTAGGCCTCTACTTCGTTGGAAACAATCAACCACATAATTATACAGAGCTTTTTTACGAACCTACCAACAGGATGTAGGATAAAAAAACGTTTGCCCCATTAAGGATTTTGTGGCACAAACCAACATCAGGATGTGGCCCGCCCATGAGTCATGCTGCCCTCGACCAATCACAACACTGCCCAGTTTGGGAGTGAGACGCTAAGCAGAGAAATATGTGGATGGTTGAAGTTAATTTGGATGACTCTAATTAACATGATTCACTCAAAAGCAGATTGACGAAGGCTCTTAAACTGTGTGGGTGGTTACTGAGTGCTTCTAAAGTCATCGAGAGGTAGAGAGAGAGAGAGAGCGAGAGAGAGAGAGAGACAGAGAGAGACAGAGAGAGACAGAGACAGAGAGAGGTCTGACCTTGATATCGTGCTCCAGGCTCCTGACCAGCTCCCCGTCGACTTGTCCAGTCTGAGCCACCCTGATGCTGCGACGCTCCGCTTTGCGGAGCCGGTATTGTAGAATGCGGCAAGTCTTGTTGGCCTGCTCCAGCTGCAGCCGCAGCTCCTGCAGCTGGTACACCTCCTCCTCCTGGAACATGTCCCGCATCTCCACCATCTCGCAGTGCAGCTCCTCCATCTCATCCTGTGAGGAGTGGTGTGGAGACACATCTCAAGTCCTTGAGGAGCAGGGCTATCCACTGTGCCACCGTACTAGTTCTAGCTCTAGAGTGCATAATATATCTCCAAACACAATGACCAAATATTTTACTGGCTTGACAAGAGGCAGACGTTGTTGGTGTTGGCAGAGAGCCCAAATACTTGGATTTGTTAACGTTTACTTTGTTAACTATATCATTGTTCCACAATCCGCAGGATACAGGCCCTATAAATTGAATAGGCCTATATGTGTAAATAACATGATTCTATATGGTAGTAGCATTGTTTAAGATGCTTTAACTGTCATATATTGATGTGGCAATCATTTTTGTAAGTAGCATGGAAATTATGAATTGGAATCAATTCATGAAACAATTCGTTGTTTTTCCTTCAGCGACAGGATTTCTGCCTCCCTAACATCGGGCAGCCTGGAGCGTCGTCAGTCACGCGGTCTCGGTCACTAATTGGGATTGGCATGTGCAATTACACAGAATCCTCTCTGCTGTCAAAACGCTGCTCACAGGACACGTGTTGGAGTCTAAAAGACTAACAATAGGTTTAAGGACTATTCAACAGGACGACACTCAATGATAGTTTATATATATATATATATATATATATATAAAAAAATTTGTAAACAAATATATATCCTTACTTTCAAATATTCGTTTTCAGATCTCAAGTCGTCGACCTCCCTGATCAGACCTTCAGTCGTCTCCCCCATCATCAGATTTGAATCATTTTCTGACACATAAGCGACTCCAAGAGACAATCCTAGATCAGGGGGATAGTTGCCCACAGTGTTGCCGTCCTTGCTCTCCTTTTCATCGCCTCTTCCTCCGCCGTGCATCGCAGATGCGCTCCCGTCCGACCAACTTATTTCAGGGTCAATATTCTGAGGGTCTGGCTTGTTTCCCTCCGACGTGCAATCAGACATTTCCGAGCTACTATCAGAAGAAGAGAGTTTCCAAGACACACAACCGGAGTCCTTGCTGTAGTCCTCCGATGCGTTGCTGTCATCGGACAGTTTCCTCTGCACGCTGGCACTCTTAGTGCACTCGTCGTTGGACACACTCTCCACGACGCTTCCCGCTCGCTTCCCTTTTCCCACTGATTTCAGCTCCGTTGCAGATTCCTTCTGAGTCCCCCGTGTGTCGTTGTTAAGCCGTGTCTTAGGGCAGGAGCTCCTCCGGCAGTCTTTAGTCCCCTTCTGGGTCTGAGGGGCGCCCTGCTGTGGCGCCCTGGGTGGCTGCTGGCCCCTGCGCGCCGGCTTTGCGCTGTTGTCCCCCCTGTTCATCTTCTGGGGTCTAGAGTTAATCAGAGTAAATCAGAGTGGGGAATGTAACTACTGTTGCAAAACTGATGAAAGACGATTCCCCAGACTCGACGTTATCTGTACTCACGAGTTATTGTTCGCTTCAAGTCTGAAAAAAGGGCAGAAAGGCGTGAGTTGTTGGTGCCTCCTGGCTGGTTCTCCGCCCACTCTGGCAATTACAGGGGGAGCGCTCATGGCTTAACGTATTCGGCCAAAAAAAAGTCAATCGACATTTCGTGAGAAAGTCAACCACATTGGTTATATGGTCAAGTGACACATTCGCTTCCTGGAATATAGAGGCCCGAAGTCATTTACTTGTTATTTGTCCATCCATATGTTTTTTCCAAAATATGGGGACAAATCATTCCAAAACTGAATTTGACTGACGTAGCCCTTTAGGAATCACATGTTTGATAGGCCAAATAATATAATAGTATAATAGTATTATATATATAGTAGATATAGTATAATATTATGATATAATATAATATGATACAACATATCATAATATAATACAATTGAATAAAATAATGTATTATTATATATTATATCATTATATATTATATTATATTATATTATATCATATTATATTGTATTATGTAACATATTATTATATTTTATTATGTATAATATGATATTTTATCATTATATATTATATGATATTATGTTATATAATACAATACGTTATAATATTTTAACCAATATATCAATGATATAATATAACTACTATAACAATATTAATACAAAGCACTTCTGAAGCCTTTCAGTTCTAGCAGAGAAGGATGTGATTGGCTGACCGAGCCACCATGGGTCTGGCGGTGAAGTCTCTGATTGGCTGATGGCGCCCCACTAGCGAAGTTGCCCTTGACGCCCTCTTCCGCCCAGTTCCTCTAGCTGTGAATTGAGGAATGTTTATGTTTTTAGGTCTTTGTATTGGTGACGATTAACAGGTACTGTAAACGTAATCTCATACATACGTATCCTCCGTTATTCTATCGGCATGTATATGCCAATCTTTGAGATAGAGGTTCAAATAATAGTATTGGGTTCTTCGGTTGTTTTTGAGTGCAGCACCAAGGCTAACCGCTAGCTAACGTTACTCACTAGCTTCTTACATTGCTAATAATAGCTGAAGCTGTCTTTGTCGGAAGTGGTTATCGTTAAGATGACCTGCAAGCGTCTCCCATTTTTAGCAATGTAATTTGTAGTACATGTGTTGGATGATCTTGAAACGGATTGTTCAAACGTTGCAGGTCAAGTGTTAACCTTTCTGTGATGCTCGCTAAGAGCTCGGGGCGCAGTGACAGGCCAGCTGCAGACATGACTTCCCAGTAACACTCCAGACTACGCTCACTATGAACAGCGAGGAAGAGTTCTACGACGCCGAGACAGGTGCCAGAGAGGCCTGATGGCAGCACAATCACAGACAACACATGACATATACAGACGAAATACAAAGTCATACAATGAAATTGGCAAGGAATGCAATGCATTCTGACCAGAACGTCTATGTTACAGGGCTGGAGTCGGATGATTCCTGTGAGGTAAGTTTTAAGGATGCCATGGTGTTTGAAGGCAAGCAGGCAAAGGATGGAAGCACACCACAACAAAATGGAGTATGGGAGCGAAGGTGAGGAAAAACTTCAGTCACTTATTGTGAATTTCGTTTTTGGAGGTGGTTGGAAATGTTACCAAATGATTACATGTTTATTTAATTAACAGGAAAATGCTGCCTGCAGATATGATCTCCAGAAACAATTTAAATATGTGGAGTGTATTAAAGAAATGTATTGGAATGGTGAGTCACTTCTCTTTTTATGCTTGTTCCCCATTTCATCTTTAGCCTATTGCAGAGACTTACGTTTCCAAACTCCAGTCAGTGCTTTGGAGTGTGATGGTGCACGTATTGATTGAAGCAATTCAGCAGCTTACATTGCAACGCCTTGTTGCAACTATTCGCTGCTAGACTTTCGCTGGTCTGATCCCATCTTTTTACAAAAGTCTATGATGCAAAAAACCAGCAGGTTATATTGAAGGTGCAGCTGAGGATGCTGTTGGCAATTTGTTGCGTAATGATTAGATTTTCTGCTCAAGAAATGCATTTTCTCATTATAATAATAATATTGATAATAATCTATCATATTATACATATTATACACATATTATATATAATAATAATGATTATTATTACTGTGGAGTTTGTGCGACATAAATTTGTGATTAGTCAATTACTAAGAAATAGTTTATTGTTTATATAGCATGTAGAGGTTTCTCTATATTGATCCAACCTAGTCATCAATCTAAAACTCAAGCATGTAAGCATGTTTTTTTTGGTGCTTCAGGAACTTTCTAAAATAGCAATGCCGGTGGTGTTCAATGAGCCGCTGAGCTTTCTTCAGAGGATCTCTGAGTACATGGAACACACTCACCTCATTCACAAAGCCTGCAGCTTGTCGGACTCCATAGAACGCATGCAGGTAAACACAACCCACAACCGCGGACTACGTCAAAATATCACTACTCATATTGCTTTTGAAGTGATCATTTCTTAATAATAACCTCCCACTCTATAAATCAATCCTACGTGGGTTATTTGTTATATACTTCAAGTTAATGTGACTTCAAGATCTGTAATTTGTTCCATGACAGGTGGTTGCAGCCTTTGCGGTGTCTGCTGTGGCTTCTCAATGGGAAAGAACTGGAAAGCCTTTCAATCCTTTATTGGGGGAGACTTTTGAACTAACAAGGTATTTAAAGACTAAAGGACTATATATGTCGGTGCATGCAAAATACAATAAATACATACCAGATTTATTGGATGTATTGTCAATTCATTTCTCACTGCAATATTATTAGCTTGAACAATATGTTGTGGTTTTCCAGAGAGGAAGACGGTTATAGATTGATCTCAGAGCAAGTAAGCCACCACCCGCCCGTCAGTGCCTTCCATGCCGAGTCTTTGAAGCAGGAGTTTGAGTTCCATGGCACCATCTATCCCAAGCTCAAATTTTGGGGCAAGAGCGTTGAGGCTGAGCCCAAAGGCACCATGACACTGGAATTGTTGAAGTGAGCCTATATTTGAACCTATAACGCAAAACAATCAATGTCTTCTTTCACTGATGGTTGTCTTGTTACCACGATTCGCTGTTTGGCTGAGCAATCGGTCTCTTGTGTGAGCTTCTTCCAGGCATAAGGAGGCATACACCTGGACAAACCCTATGTGTTGTGTTCATAACATCATCTTGGGAAAGCTCTGGATCGAGCAATATGGAACAGTAGAGATACTCAACCACAGGTAGGATCTAATGTAATGCAGTATTGTAATGCGGCAACATCCTCTTCTTTATTTGATTTCTTGTTTTGCATCTGATTTGTCAGTACGGGCGACAAGTGCGTCCTGAACTTCAAACCATGTGGCATGTTCGGTAAAGAGCTGCACAAAGTGGAAGGCTATATCCAAGACAAGAGGTGAGAGCATAGCACTAGTTATCGGCCCATGCAACGTATACAGCTGTGCTAGATTAGTTGTGAGCTAATGTCTTCATGACCTTGCTGTTTTGTCTTCAGTAAGAAGAAACACCGCGTGATCTACGGAAAGTGGACAGAGTGCATGTACAGCGTTGACCCCAAGGTCTACGACACCAACAAGAAGGCAGAGAAGAAGGCCGGGGGCATTTCCAAAAAGCAGAAGCAGGTGGGAGGAGCTGTCCTTCATAGCCCATTTCAACTCTACTCACACATTTGAACAGACCTCAGGGCTACACTAATCAATCAGGTTTTTACATGGACGTAATGCAAATATCATTTTGTGTTTTACTGCGGGCTCTCAAAGAAAAGACTCAATTAACATTACACATTTCTGAAACGTTATCTTTTTCTTCCACGACTCCGTGCAGTGGCGTTAGTGGAAGGTAAGGTCAAATAACATTTGATATGTTATGATTTGTAGTGTGCCACTGCTGTTGTCTTCTTCCTAGTCCTTGTTCCTGAGTGTAGTGTACGATTCTTTCATTGCCCACAGCCAATCCACAATGCCTGGCGTTGGCCATTGCATCGTTGATTGAGACTTGAGTCTGTGGCAACTTTAGTTTTTCATCACACGTTTTCGTTTGTAGCAGCAGGTGAGTGCTGCTCTGTACTTGTCTGACTGCTGGGTGTTGTGTACCTGTGGTCCGTTTAGGAGACCTGTGCAGAAGGGGACGAGGCAGATGATATGCCGGATCTGCAAGAAACTGTGACTGTGATTCCAGGAAGTGCCTTACTGTGGAAGATTACACCGCGACCACCACATTCAGAAAAGGTGAAATGCATAGATACTAATGGAAGGGAACTTTTTAAGTAACATTTAATTGTTTTATCAAACATGCTCTGCCCTAAACAACATATCCGTTACTTTTCATCTGAACACAGGCAGCGTAGATCGAATGTAGTAGCTGTTGTGTAGTGAATTTGTTATTTAGTTACATGACTCGGTTTCAAATATAAGGCAACATTGAGTTTTCCCATATATCGGAAATATATTGTAAATCACTTTGGATGGGCGACACTTACTTCCCCTTTTCAGTTTTTCATCAGCTGACCTCTGCAGCTTCAGAGTTTTTATAGCCTCTGTCCCTTGTTTACCTTGTAGCTTTGTTATGGTGGATAGTAACGGTCATAACTGGTACAGCCTCAGCCCATTTAAAAACTGTCCAAATGACAAACGTTAATTTTTTTCTGTGTAGATGTACAACTTCACCAGCTTTGCCCTGACCCTGAATGAGATGGAGCCGGGCATGGAGGGGCTTCTAGCCCCAACCGACTGTCGTCTGCGGCCAGACCTTAAGGCTATGGAGGACGGAGACTTGGGTAAAAACACACACAAACAGTGTGTCACTTTGACCTATATTCTTATTCAGTTGCGACGACATCGTAATGCATGCACCACCATGGGGTCCATTGTATCCTTTAATAATTCTGTGTTAATTTTTCCATTTTTCTGCCTTCAGATGGAGCAATGACTGAAAAAGAGCGGCTTGAAGACAAACAGAGAGCCGCCCGCAAGGAGCGCTCCAAAGATGAAGAGGAGTGGTCCACCAGGTCGGTTCTCCAGAGGATCACGTTACATTCCACATAAGGAGTCTGTTGACTACCATGTCACCCAGGAGGGGGCATCAGAATGTGATTCTGATAGCTGGGTTTCTATTAGAAGCTTGATATGCATCTGAAGCAAATTAGAAGTTTATATTTAAAGAACATCAGGATATATACCTGTTCATAAGTAAACAGCAATTAAACTATCCTGGCATCTCCTTGGTAGTTATGTAGCCGTTAGCTGATTCAGTTGTCGTCGAGTTGGAACCAGTATTCACAGTTCGCCACAATGGTGTTCATAATCAGTCCTAATTCTGTGTCGTTTGGTTTCCATCCAGGTGGTTTCAGACAAAAACAAACCCTTACACAGGAGCTGAGGACTGGCTCTACAGTGGTGGTTACTTTGAGCGTAACTTTGTGGAAAGTCCCAACATTTATTGACACAAGCAGCTCCTGACTCGTCCTCTGGCATTCTCCTGCTCCTACCTGATATAAGTGATTTTTATCTCTCATCAAATTTTCAAACCTCTGTGATGTTGAAACGTTCACTTTTACTGCCAATATTGTTTATTCCCTGTTTCTTTTCTCTCTGCTAGAATGTGTTAAAGTCGTGAGCTCAGATCGTGTCAGGCAGAGCTCTGACATATGCAGTTCCACATGAAGTAGCACAGGGCGACTATTTTAGAGTTTACTTGGTTGACTTAACGTCAGCCATCGCTGTGTGCCCTGACTAGGATTCGGCAGAGACTGTCCTGTTTTACCCATCTCACAGATCCATCTCGACTTAGGGATCTGGGAAGTCCTTGTGTGATAACTGGTGTAGCGGCTATACTGGAAACAGACATGGTTCTATGACCTGAGATATGTAGTCTGACCTCACTCCCATCATGTAGATATGGCACACATTACTGGTGAGGTACATGCAAATATCAGGTGCCATTTACATGTGGCTGGTACTTTTTTTATAATATAGCTATCAAAATGGATGATCTCATTTAGTTGGAAGTGCACTAAACCATCCCTCTATCGTTCAAGTGTGATTATGTTCTGTGAGTAGAGAAACTAGATACTAAAGCTGCTTACAATGTTATGAAGGTTTATTGTCATCTGCAACATGTGTCGAATGCATGCTAACCGAGACGGTTTCTTACACAACTCAAAGCCATAGAACTCAAAGGATGGTCCGCACTGAACCATCAGCTGTACAAGAATGTGTGACGTTGTTCGACCACATAAGGACACAGCTCAGCGTATTGATTTTGCCAGTCCGATACCAGTAGGATATAAAGAGAAATACTGTTGAAATTGTGTGTATAATTGACATGCGTTTTATTTTAGGTGTTTTTACATGTAGACCGTGCAACACTGTAACATTTTTAGGGCAGGTTTCTGTTCATGTTTTTCCAAGGCACAATCAAACTTTCGGTCATCAGCCTCTAAATGACCTCTCAGTTTTACTGAATTTCCGTTGGCATCATTGATCTGTATTCCAACAACCGATACAATAAGCTTTGCCATTGTTGACAATGTCAGGTGGCAGAGAAGGCCATTAGATACCACCTACCTATGCAAAGATGCAACTTATTCTGTTTCACCGTCTGAAATGTGAAAATGAGCTAACACCCCCCTCTTTAATATACTAGTAGTATCTGATGTGTGTGTGTACAAGGAATGCACCTGTTGAAATGATTGTTGACATGATACCCAAGTAATACTTGCATATGTGTAGTCGGTGGTGGGTTCCAAGCACTCTAATTCTGCATTGAACTGCACATGAGACCCTAACGCTACCCCCCCCCCCCCCCCCCCCATACATTGTTGACAGTAACAATTCAATGGCGGAGGTCCCCTCACTTCCATGCTCTTGGTATGTTTTGACCTATGTTGTAACTGGCATTGATTTTGATCTGTTTACAATGTACATCTTGCTTTTACAACACAATGAATACACAATACCAAGCAAAGTACTAAGTGTCTACCTACCACTACTGTTGTAGACATTATGCGACCACAAGCATTAGTAATAAATCGTCAACTATTATGAATGATTGAAGTTTTTATTGATCGGTGATGTTCATCCTTTTCTTTGACAATTCCTTTTCAGATTATTTGTAATTTATTCAATAACAAATAGTTTTTTCTATAATAAATATTTAATATAACACTACTAGTAAGTTCCATTTTTCTGACGAATACAAGATATGTTGGGTGAGCTCTCTACCGAACACGCAGGATTCCCGGAGTGACGTGAATCTCGACCAACCACAATGAAGCAGTAACAGTCAGCCAATCGTAGTTGTGTGGTGGTCTGGGTTTACCATTTCGCGTCTGCTGATATTACTGCAATACATGTAAGTACAACGCTCTCAAATAAATGATGCCATATGCTGAATAAAATGTTGAATGGTATATATCTGTTACATATACGGACGCCAAAGAAATCTAGAATTTGAATGAATGTAACCTCAGACGTTAGCTATGCTACATGATGCACTGTCATCAGAGCGACGTGCGGCTGCTCATCTCATCCAATAGCTCTTGCTATTTGTACGTCTAACAGTTACGTTTAATAATATAGACAATCAAGAATGATACCATTTTCTACCCTTTTCCCATATCATTGTTGCATTTATGAGGGTGTAACTAATGTGTATTGAAAATACCTAGCCCTGTGTCAAGAAGATAGCCTTTATATGGAAACAACATCCTCTTTCCCTATATGCACGTCAACAACCAACCCCCATTGGCCTTGGTGCCTGTGAAATGCCTGACATCTCACTGTTTGTCTCCCAAGTCACCCCAGTCATCGCCATGGCCTCCGGAGCCCTGTTCCCTAGCCTGGTGTCTGGCTCCCGTGGATCATCCAGCAAGTACCTGGTCGAGTTCCGGGCCGGTAAAATGACCATGAAGGGCAGCACAGTGACCCCTGATAAGAGAAAGGGCCAGGTCTACATCCAGCAGACTGATGACTCCCTGATCCATTTCTGCTGGAAGGACCGGACCACCGGGAACGTGGATGATGTATGTGGGAAAAGTATTGCCTCATGTAATCAGTCCCATACTCTCAGTTTCGGTCTGTTAGTGAAGCATATTAAGCATCTCCCATGTGTTGATATGTAGGACCTCATCATCTTCCCTGATGACTGTGAGTTCAAGCGGGTGAGCCAGTGCACTACAGGAAGGGTGTATGTGTTGAAGTTCAAAGCTGGATCCAAGAGACTGTTCTTCTGGATTCAGGTATGTGGCTCCATGGACTACTTGACAAATACTCCTATAGTAGTCCTACAAACATTAAACCACTAAGGAATGTTTATGATTAATGAGGTGAACTATGAACGTAGTCTGTAAAAATACATAATACGTTATATATTAAACCACAGTACTGACAAGGGTTGAGGATACACTGAAACATATTTGTCTGTATGTATATCTGTTGTGATGAAATGGTGGCTCGGATGGTGTTTTTGCTACAGCCATGATTTAGTTTGATCGTGTTTTAATGATCAGGTGGCTATGATGGTATATAACAGCGCCTCCTGGTTTGCTTTAGTGCTTCATGGGCGTCTCCAGGGCCTGTGAATAAGGCCCAGTCTGTTTAACCACCCTCTGGTTGGTACATTTACACAGGAGGCCGTTGTATCATTGCAATTTGTGCATGATATCCTGTTACATTGTTAATTAATCAGCTAAAATGCATTTACAAGTGTGGGAGCTTATTAATTCATTGTCAAAACTTTAAAGACCCAATGCAGTCACAGTGTCTGGTTTGAAGGAAAACAATATTTACTTATAATTCGGTAATTTGTCCAGAATAAAATAAAAATAAAAAACAAACATAAATCCATGTCTTTGGAAATAAACCATATTCCAGACATTTTATAACAAATAATAAAAAAAGACTTCCATGAGGATGTTCACTAATAAGTGAGGCGCCAGATCGGATTAGTGCAGCAAATATCGTCCCAACTGGCTCAAGGTTTCCTTTCGTTTTCCATACGTCAGGAGCCCAAGTCTGATAAAGACGAGGAACACTGTCGCAAGGTGAATGAGTACCTGAACAACCCCCCAATGCCCGGGGCCCTGGGCAGCGGCGGCAGCGGAGGACACGACCTGTCCGCCCTCGGAGGTAAAGACAAGGGGCAGCTTCAGTGACTTACTCCTGAGCACTTCTATAGTGTCGTAAAGAAAGAGTCGCATTTCAACACGCCGTCTCTTCACTTAAAGGGGAAGGCGGCCTGCAGAGCCTCCTGGGGAACATGAGCCACAACCAGCTGATGCAGCTGATCGGACCCACTGGACTGGGGGGCCTCGGTGCGTTTCGACCTGACTGAACCGTGTGCACACAGCCCCTGTGAACAGTGGATCAGGACTCCGATTAGTTACTTTGTCGGGAAACTAACATATGTTTCTGAACGACTCACGCAGGTGGTCTTGGTGCGCTGGCCGGACCGGGCCTGGCCAGCCTCTTGGGCAGCAGTGCTTCTGCAGCCAGCAACTCCTCCACAAGGTACTGCATCTACCTATCATCTATCACTGTCCCCCCTGACGCCCTCGGCCTATAAACTATGAATGACGGCTCCTCTGATTGCCGTGTGTAGCCAACTGACTGAACGTCGTCAAGGCCGGCCGTTGGCCATGCACTGACCAAGCCCCTTTTCCCCCTCAGCCCCTCCTCCCTGGTCACCCCGACTTCCGCCGCTGCCGCTGCCGCTGCCACCCGTCTAGGCTCGACCCAGGTGCCCAGCACCCCCGTCACCCCGTCGGCCACCTCGGCCGCCTCCCCCACCGACAGCAGCCCCACCACCCCGGTGGGCCCCAGCCTGGCGGCGGCAGGGGCGGCCAGCCCCACGCAGCCCATCCAGCTCAGTGACCTGCAGAGCATCCTGGCCACCATGAACGTACCGGCAGGGGGACAAGGGGGTGAGGAGAGCACTGAGAGCATGTGGAGAACACAGGCAGCTCCCTGGTGTTATTAAAGTTGGAGATAACACCAGGGATTGTAAGTCGCTTTGGATAAAAGCGTCTGCTAAATGCCCTAAATGGAAATGGAAATGGAAATATGTTATGCATTGTGTCAACTATATTCTGTAGTTAGTACGTTCATTCAGTTGGACTGAATGAACAATTTAAAAAATCGTTTTAATACCCTGGCTCTTCTAGTGTGTGCAGGAGGGGAGTTCAGTTAAAAAATGTCAGCAGTTCAACTGGAGTTGATGGTAACGACCGGGTCAATGGTGTGCTTGTCTTGCAGTGGATCTGGCCAGCGTCCTGACACCCGAGATCATGGCTCCCATCCTGGCCAACGCGGAGGTGCAGCAGAGGCTGACACCCTACCTGCCATCTGGGGAGTCTCTCCCGCAGAGCAGCGAGGAGCTCAGCCACACCATCAGCTCACCACAGTTTCAGCAGGTACAGCGCACAAGGTCACCTCACAGTCACACCATCGAACAATGTCCGGAGAGAATGGACCTGTTTCTATGTTTGCACACATGTATTCAGGTTCATTGAGTAAACCAAGTTAATAAACACAGGGCTGCCTTTCCAAACACGGTGCACAAACCCTCCATTCTGCCGGTGCTTTCTGCAGGCTATGAGCATGTTCAGCAGTGCCCTGGCGTCGGGGCAGCTGGGGCCTCTCATGAACCAGTTTGGCCTGCCTGCCGAGGCTGTTGATGCTGCCAACAAAGGAGGTCAGTGTTTTGTCCACATACCAGGAGTTACCTTGTGACCACATGTGGCCTTTTAGGAATATACTGGACTGTTCAGAAACGATGGGGAGGAAACAAACTGTTCAAACGAGCTGATCTTTGTTTCTAAAATGCTGTTTAAAAAGGCACTTTGTTTTCAAAATAAACTTACTTGGTGATCGCTTTCCATGATCGTAAGTCTATTGGACAGAATGCAGTACGATAATTGCTCAAATGTATCTTATGTGGGATCTCCTCAGATGTGGAGGCTTTTGCCAAAGCCATGGAGACTGAGACCAAGTCCACCGAAGACGGAGACGCCAAAGACAAGAAGGATGACGATGAAGACATGAGCCTAGACTAGAAGTGTTTTATTGCTTGATTTATTTATTTATTTATGCTTTTTTACCACTTCATCATTAGGATTAAAAGACGATGGTAAATATTTATTTAAAAGTGTGGCTGAACAAAGAACATATACTTATGAATACAAATTGTGGCGGTGGCCAAAGCAGTGTGTTGTCAGAGTGGTTTCAGACAGAGCCTCATGGAGTGTGACACATTGCAAGATGAAACATCACTGCTGGGAGTCACAGTCTACAGTAAGAAGACATGTCAACAGCAAAATGGACATCAGCATGCTGGTCTATTTAAAATAAAAACAAAGATTTGGTTGCTCTTCTAGCCATAAGAGTAGCTTTGCGCACAGTATCGGTACCCTTTAAGAACAAACTAATCCTGTAATAAACATACAACTGTTGACTGAATTAAAAGACAATTCATTCTTGTGTTCACAATTCTAAAAATATATATTTTTAAATATTTGTTGGAGAAAAAAAAAATCATTTGATAATGAAACATTCATACAATATATATATATCATATATATTGTGTTACTGTTTTGAACAGTAACACAATATATCAAGAAATGTAAAACGGAGCTCTTTGACAATAAGCAGTAGAGATCAGAATGTAATCCATCTACCCGTGCAGGCAACAATTTGATGATTATTAAACTACTAAAAGTGAAATATAAGGGCTGTCCTTTCTGGACAGACAGGTGATCCCTTAGAATACCACAACTTCAGTAGCTGTGTGACTGAGAAGTTGACTGGATCATCGTCAGTAGATGGTGATGCATTTCACTGCAAAGGTTTGTTGTAGGCACTTTGTTCATAGTAATGTTTTGTGCAGCTAAATCCTGCCAAATGTTGCGCAATAAATACATTAAATACCATGACAGTTTTGGTACATTAAAAACACGTCTGTGCTTATACATTCACTCCCCTATGAATAAAGGTTGAGGCTCAGAATAAATCACCCACTGTTTTAACCTTGACGTTCACTAGAGTTGCCATCAAGACTACTTTTGCCTATCTGACCTCTTTCTACAAGCTTGATGTAATGTCCTGAGAACTGAAAAGTGTTCGAAACGAGATCACTACACTGGCAACGCAGTGTAAAATGTCGAGACCAATATGCACACTTAAGCTGGATTGAAACGGATGTATGATAAGAGTGAACGTTAATCAACAGTGTGGTAGACCAAACAGTGTCAGCACTGACTGCATTCTGCTGGAGCATATATAAACATATTCTCATAAAAATAAAAAACACATCAAATAAATATACTCTACTCCCAATAAAAAAGGCCACCATTTGCACTGGAACATGCTGACCCACTGGTAAGACGACAACACCATCTCTAAATCACCCTAAGACGTTACTTTCTGACCACAGTTCATTGTACGACACACCTGTTTCACAGTGTATTTATAGAAACACAGTAGAGCTGGACCAGACGGGGCTAGTAGGAGCCACTACACGGCCCTGTAGAGACGCTTAAAGTGCAAATGATCTTTAGTTACCAGGTACATGAAGATCGACAAATTCCACACCACAACAAATACATAACATTTAGAAATGGTACCTTTTGCACATGGCATAAATAGTTAACAATACAAAGAGAAGTATAAAATAACAACACACCCCAAAACCAAAAGTAAAGCACCATCAATGTGCTGGTTGAATGTCTCTAACATAGAGTTCAATGCTGGATAGACACCAGAATACCACACCAAAACGAAAACACACATACATTCCAGGCCACAAACACCAACGACGAGTTTCAAAATGATCCCATCCTTCATGAAGAGACATCCTCCATAATACAAAAAGTATCACTAAATACTTACTCACTTTGTTTTGTTTCTCAAAAGATGTCTACGACAGGGTATGGCGGAGATGGATGCACTGATGATGATGTCCGAGGGGAAAGGCCCCCCGACCTCATTGGATCAGTGTTTCAGTCCCGGCTACACGTTCACACAGTCGCCCTCACGCCGCTTCCAGCATCAGGGGCGACCGGTGGAGACAAACAACTTTTGTTTCAATGCGTCATTATGGAACGGCGGCATGAAAGTCAATCTGCTTGAGGGCCAGCGTTACACAGGGGGCTAGCCCTGCTTCACCAGCCGGCGGTAATGTGGCATGACCTTGCTCTCAGGAAGGTAGAGGCCCATCTCCAAGGCAACCAGCACTTGGAACTCCAGAGGAATCAGCTCCCGTCGGTTTATACGAAATCGCTCCTCCAGTTTCTGTTGGGCCACAGACAGAGAGGGTGTTTGTGTTGTGAGTAAGACACTTTAATGGATGTGTTGTGTTGTGGATGTGTTGGGGAGTTGAGTCGCCAACGGCTGGTAATGCATATTGTTGGCTGTTAATGTTAAGCTAATTAGTCACACTGAATCAGCGGTGCAAAGAAGTCATAAAAGCAATCAAGAATATAAGAGCTGCATCACTTTAACATGGTCATTTTAATATCTCTCAAGTCACCCTTAAGGGCTTTACAGGCCATGTTTTATGACACCCTTAACCCCAGCTGCCCAGAGAGCAAGAGGAAAACTCAATGCTCTAATTATCAAGGAGGGTCATGCTGCATAATGCACGCTGGAACAAGCATATGAACAACCAACCGATTAGATAATCAAGCTGCAGGGTGGCACTCACGTCGATGAGCTGCCGGACCTCAGGCTTGCGTAGGTCGCTGCTGATCTTGGCGGCCAGCAGGACGCACGCCGCTGACACCAGCTTCCTGTTGTGCTTGTTGAGGCGGCCCTGCAGGACCAGCTTCTCAAAGTAGACAAAGGCCATAGCTATGGTGACCGGCTGGAGACTGCCCTCCTCGCCCATGGCACGGATCTCTCTCTTCAGACTGGAGGAGGGACGGAGCGACGGACACGTTAAAAGATGATGGAAAGCGCAGGAGACCACCATCCAGATGCACCAACTAACGAGGACGCTGTCGTAAAGAGCTGTGTAAAATGTGAACAGGTGAGGAGACGGTACCTCCTGATCTTGCTGAGCGTCAGCTTGATGTGGGGGAACTTCTCCTTGAAGGTCTCGTTCATGTCTTTCTTGAGGTCTGAGGGCTTCACATACTCTATGACGGTGGTCTGCAGACGACAAACTAGTGTCAACATGGCTTCATCCAGATCTGGTTCACTGGCCCTGAAGGGTCAAGATCATTTTGAATGCTGACATTTGCCCCAGCCTCAGAGGAATATAATAATTTACACTTACCCTCAAATGATTTCCCCTGAGCCCAAACACAAAGACCTGGCTTATCTTACACGCACACACACCTTGCTATAGGAAAACATTCACAATGCTGAGCAAGCAAACTCCAAAACAGCACAGTGGTAGCTTGGCAAAGTGGCAAGTTCAGACTGATAAATGTGTTGATTGTGTTTAATTAATTAAATTGTTCTTGGTGTGTTTCCGTCACTAGTGAGTCAGTCAATGAGGGACACACACACACACACACACACACACGGTTCATGTCGTTCGATTACTAAACAGAACATTGAATTGAACCCTGCCCAGGGTTGTTTGAGTGAATGGCTGTAAATAGTTGTACTACCCTCTACTAACATAGAGTTGCATTATCCTTCACTGCGCAAGAGGTTTGATACTAAAGCAATGGAGCAAATAACCTTAATGGCCAACATCACTGAATCTAAATGGGTTTGATAAAGCAGATGTTTCATCCCTCCAGGCTAGGTTTAGAAAAGGGAGCTCTTGGGTAATTAACAGCAGGTAAGGAAAGGGGCCCATTGAATCACTCATGGATCACATACAACAAAAGCTCACCACATAGGAGGCAAAGATCAGCACCCTCTTGTGTCGGCCGCAGGGCCACTGAGGGTCGCTGAGCCAGCTGGGGTCATACTCCAGCGTCTCCTCCGTACCTGCCCATCAGCGATTCATTCATAAAACCACAATCATTAACCAGGTCACTGTAATAATACAACCTAGGAGGTGAGCCAGAAGACTGGAAAGCATAAAGAGGGAGAGTGAAAGAGTGAGTATGTGTGTGCGTGCGTACATGGCTCCTGTGCAACACTGCTGTTCAGGCGAGCAGGGGCGGTGAGATTCCTCTGCCCGTTGCCGCGGAAACGGGACTGAGGAGTGGGTGCGGCGGCGAAGCTCTCGGGCAGGCCGCTGCTCCGGGTCCGCACCAGGGCGTTGGTCGGGTACAGGAACTGGGCGTAGGACACCGTCTGGGGGAAAGGGGGGGGGGGGGGGGTTAAAGCCTCTTCCAAAATATACAAAATTATATACATTTGTATAATATACAAAATATACAAAACTTTAATATTTTGTATGGCCTCACAAGGCTATGGAGGAAGAGCAAGAGACCAAAACCCTACTGTTGAAGAATCTCTTTCATTCAACATGTTTCATTGAAATGTACGCCAATAGAATGATATGAACTCAGACCGCGGGCAACCGTTTTCATTGTTTACGTCCCAATTGATTCATCTGTGCTCAAGGCTAAACAATCAATGGAGTTTCTAATATAATGTCACCGAACGACAACCCCGCCCACAACCCTGACTTCCTGTGCCCGCCCCCATGGGGAGGACCTACCTTGCCGTAGGCTCCAAGCTCCATGCCCTCCAGAGACGGGATGAGGTCAGCGGCCACCACGGAGGACAGCCTCTGTCTCTGGACCTCCAGCTTGGTGTCACTGCAAAGGGAGAGAGGAGGAGGAAGAAAAACAGAAACACATGTAAGCACTTTCTAGACGATCTCCCTCCCCCACCCTCCCTCCCAGCGCTTTGAGGCACACGGCACACAGAAGAGATGGGCATCATGACCCGGGGATGGATGGAGGCTGGGTGGGTGGATGGATGGATGGATGGATGGATGGGTTGGGTGGGGGGTGAAGGGTGCACTCTACTGGTCGGGGGAGTGGATTGTATAGTACCTGAGTTCAAAGCTGTCTCCATAGGGCAGCACTGAGAAAGCAGCAAATAGAGATCGCTTGGCACATATCAGCATGATCCTGGGGACACAGAATAAAGGGTGTGTGAGTCTACAAGCCCTCACCAGGCTGAACTCCTCCAGGCGGCCCCCACAGGGGCCCAGCCCTCTCGCCACAGGGGTCCAGCCCTCCACAGGGGCCCGGCCGGCGTCCATAGGGGTCCAGCCCTCCACAGGGGCCAGGCCGTCCACAGGGGCCCGGCCGTCCACAGGGGCCCAGCCCTCCCACCACAGGGGCCCTCCCGCCACAGGGGCCCGGCCGTCCACAGGGGCCCGGCCGGCGTCCACAGGGGCCCGGCCGGCGTCCACAGGGGCCCAATTGGCGTCCACAGGGGCTCGGCCCCACACTCGCCACACAGATAAGCACGTGCTCTCCGTTTCCCATTATACTATACTGGCCAGGCTGGACTCAGAACATAACAACAGGGCGACCGGCTTGAAGGTGTGTCTTCAACTGATGACGCACTCGTCTCGATTCGATGACACAACAAACAATTGTAGTCTTTTTTTATATTATAGCCTACCGACAGACAATTTGATTCGTATAAGGGACATCTGATATATTTGGGTTGTTTGAGACATACGGAACCCACACTATGAGATCGGGCATGATGAATTGAGTTTGATATTCAACCTTCCCCTTTTTTTGATTCCTCTTCTCAATAGCTCATTGAGAACCTGATGAATTTCAGATTAGTCTTGTTTACACACTGGACAATGTTACACATATTTTCCCAGGTGCCACACAATGTCCTTAATATCAGGGAAGAAACGTGATGGATATCAATATCAACAATCTAAGAGTGTGAAATATCGTCCATTGTGAAATCTTTAGACCTGGGTTTATTGCCACAAGCCGTATTTTTTTTTAAGGGTGAATATCGTCAAACTGAAATCATTGCAATGCCCTTCTATCCAGCTCTCCATTACCCTTTCTAATAACGCCTATATAGTTATAGGAACGAACAAATAGTCACAAACCAAGCTGTTCGGATCTCTTAGTCATAATCTAGCATGGCGATGCGACTCAAACGCAGTTATGCATTTTCATTGTTGTTTTCCTTCAATTTGAGGTCCAACATCTGCTCCAACCAGCTAGCGAGGCTGACATCACCCAGCCTGCGTGGGGGCAGGTCAGGTCGCTATAGCCCTCTGGAGATACATATCAGGCATTTAAACAGTAATAGAAACGTATAGCAGCGTGGCATTGTTTGACTGGGCCTGGCCAAAAGGGCCAATGGAAAGAGACCACATGTGAGTGCTGTTAGGGGGCTTATGGCCTAGTTACTTGGAATTCGCCATTGACAACAAAAGCACAGCCAAGCAGAGCCCTTCTCAACTGACAAGGTTTAAAATGGATGGAGTTCTTAGCGGTTTGCTTCTTGCAAGCTTCTACAACAAAACAAGTTTACCGAAAGCAAACTCTGTTATTCCAACAATGGTTTCATATGTCACAGGATTTACTGACTTATTGCTTTCTTTGGTGCTTCAGACTAAGAACAATGTTTTCTTAAGATTAAATTCAAACAAGTCTGGTCCTGTTTTAGTGGCAAGCAGAATCCATCTTCACATTTAGGAAATGAAACATACTGAGAGTAGAGCTGGTAGAATTATCTAAAACCCGGTACATTCTTGGAAACAAATGAACAGACTCAAATACGTTTTAGGAAAAGGTTACAGAGGGACAGTTGTTTTGACACTTTGTCCTTATTATCCATTGAATTCTCAATCAGCAAATGTTGATGTTGACCCAACATGGAGTTGGTCTTCTTGACAAAGATAACTGCACAAACACCTGCAGATTAGCCAACTGTCTGGCTCAAGAAATTACATATTTTCAAGCGAATACAGGGTCAGCAGTGTATCCTAAAGAGTATATAACGAGGAAGAGACACCACACCTCAAAGCTTACTGACTTTGTTCAATGGGTATGGGTAAAGGTAGTCCTTAATAAACATACAGGACTGTTAACTGGTTTAATGTTAATCATCTGCCCAGTGTCCATCAACAAGCTTCAAAATAGACACAGAAAGTGTAGAGTGTTACGTTGTGGTGTAGCTACAGGGGGATTCTGCACACACCAGCAAAAACAGACACGGGAAAAGGACTAACCCAAGATAGAAACAAGGGGATAAGAGCACATGACACATGCATGACAGATGAGTATGCCATGAGCTGCTCGATGGAATAATGATAGGATTGAACACCAGTATTAGGGCCTTTTACAAACTTAAAACAAGAATTCCCACAACCACAACACAGAAAAGACATCATAGGAATGAGGAAGACTGCATATTCCAGTCGTAATATTACAGCACCCTCTTACATAAAGGTAACTTAATGACAATCCGGTAGGTAGTGCCATTTTGTACCTCTCTTTGGCCTTAGTTTTGAATGGTTTACGTGATATTGGATATGCCATCGCAATCACCACACAGATGCAGTGCACTGCCTTTATCATGAGTGTGTTTGTTGACCTCCAGGTAGTGTGGGTATAAGGAGCTTATGATTTTAGACTGAAAGATAAGCTTATTATGTAATACTCAGACAACTAGTTACCTCCAGCCAAACAAGGAAACCAGTTTGTTAGTAAATGACACACATACTGCATAACAATGAACCAACCTGCTTCCTCTGGTGTCGTACTGTCTCATACTCCTGATGAAGTGGACCTTCTTGGGCGCCTTCGGTCCAGGGGAGCCGGAGACGTTTCTTATTCTTGAGACAAAACAAAACGGGCACATTCATATATCCTGCAATCAAATGCAATCAGTCGTGACGTGTGTTCACGCATGGGACTTGTTATGGTTGCGAAATAGCTTCCCTCTTCTTCTTTAATGAAAACAAATGAACAAGGAAGATGGGCATATGAGCTCAGACACTTTATTATCCTAAATTGAGTTTTTATAGAAAGCAAAACAGGATGCAGAAGCAAACGAAACTAGTATGAAACAAGAGATGACTAGCGTACCTGCCGATGCTCTAACATACGGAAGTAAACATACCCTAGTAAAGGCCCGTGGATCATCCGCGACACATGAAAACATTCACGAGGCCACTGTCTCACCTTTGACGCGAATCCAGATGTGTGGCACTGACTCCCTGGACGGGGCTGAACACAGACGGCGACCTGGCACTGGACGGATGTCCGGGAGTGATCGGGGAGAGAGGAGCTTCTAGCGACAGGGGCATCGTGTCTTCGCTACCACCCTCCAAAAATACTTCATTGGCCACGGCGACACTTGCTGCTGGTCCCGGTGAAATTACCAAAGAAGGGCGACCGGGGCTCAGCGCGCCGATCGCCGGGCCGGCAGCGGGGGCTACGGGTGACACCTGGACGACACATTCCTGGTTTCCCACCGGCGGAGGTTTGGCCGGTGCGCCGACGTCTCTAACGTGGAGATCGGCGACGTCTTTTTGTTCGATACTTCCATTGGTAATGTGGCACACGGGTCGTCCATCAAGCGAGATATTGGAGAGGAACAACAGCGCCGCTTGCCTCCGTCCTGAATCCTTGGCTTTCTTTTGGCGTTCTTTGTGGGATTTGGTTGTGGTGTTTCCTGTGGACTGAAGACCACAGGCAGCAGTCGCCATTCTAGTTTGAAATGTGGAGGTTCGAGTGGGAAATCCACTAGCCGGTACATGAATACTGACCACGCCCCCACCGTACCCATTGGTCTATATTATTATCATGCAAATACATACAGAGCGATCGTAGTCCATTGGATGACTGAACCCTGTGTTGTAAACGAGAGGGGGCCGGAACAGAGGGCGGGACCAGAGGGCTGGACCGGAGGTCGTGACCAGAGGGCGGGACAAGAGGGCGGGACTAGTGCCCTGGGGACAATGGGTCCTCAGTATTTAACCAGATGGGAATTCTCAGGTGAATCTATAATTGATATGTTGTCAACAGCAATCTTAAATCTATGTCATTAACTAATTTACTTTTATTTACCAATATTAAGCCTATGATCAAATACTAATTTTAACTATAGCTTTTGGACAAACTGATAAAATTCGTCCTCGATATTGACATTATTAGCCAAATTAATTGAAAGGGAAACGTTCAATGTGCTATATAATATAAACATATTGTGTAAAAATGTACCATGGGTTTGTATGAGCACATTTGAAGGTAAGATGTCCAAGTCTATCCAATTTAATGATCCAAATATTGCCCAGTAGGGAAATGTGTCATTTTCCGATGGAGAGGGTCCCACCTTGGACAAAATCCGAATGGAAAAACATATTTTCCTTTTTACAGTCATGGAGGTGAATGACATACATATGGTTTTGGTTCAGGATTCAAACAGTGCTGAGGGGGTTATTATGCTAAGCAATAGTGTCTATGACAGGGTGAATAAACAGTCAAGCCAATTTAGACACACAGCTCTTTTTTATTTTTTTATTTTTGCAACAACAACAACATCATCATGAAAGTGTCCTTCCACCGTTTAGTTCATCTTTTGCAGCTGCTGTGAGCGAGACAACAACCAGTTTAAGGCTTTGATTCTAGAAACGTGAATAGTAGGTATCTGAGGTACAGCCAAACTCTTGTCCAGAACACTATACGGGTCGTAGTCTCATTGTTACAGCGAGGGATCGGACAGTTAGCACCATTATTCATAACCCATGGCTTTGTTAGTGTGACACTGATGGGGTGCTTTGAGGTGGAGCCATTCCTATTTCAGTGGTACCTTGGAGAACACAATGTCCGAACAGTAGGCTAGTCATTTAAATCTGTCACGTTTAAATGACACAGGTTCATAGAAATGCACATGACAAAACACTCACTAAGTCCTGTTCCGTACATCCGTATTATATATGCACCAACTGAGCGTTTCAGCTCACGGCATATTTAATACAGGCACAGCGACATGAACAAACATCTCCCTCTCTGACTACTCTACAGAACATCAACCCAACACCCTGATTTAACAAGTAGCACATGCCTTTATCATCAATAATATAAATGCTTTTTCTGGGGTGTGTGCAGCCAATATTATTTTTTTAACTTTTTTTTTTGAAAAAAACATGTGGACGCACAGTTAAAGATAGAACTGCCCGTGTCTCTACCCCTTTAACATACAGTTGGATCCCACACATACACACATGTGTTCACATGGAAACGGATCCCGATTCTTTTGCTTTTGCTGTGAAAAAAGGGAAGCAGTATGCAATGGTAACCATGGAGATGCAATTAACACAGTGTACTAATCAAATGGCTTGGTTGGCATGGCGCAACAGAAACAACAACCAGGTTGGCCCGTAAACATACACGTCTCAGTTCTTTCTAGCCTAAAGAAGGAAAATAAATAAACCATTGCAATATCTGCTGTCAAACCGACATGACAATTCTCTGTGTTGTCACGATCGTATTTTCAAACTTTTACATTCAATTTAGTTAATTTGCCTGACCTATGAATTGAAGTGGATATTAGCAAGATGTATTCAACATGAGTGACCTGTTCCGCTATCGTATATACCAACTATGGGAGCGATGTAGGGATGTAGAGCATGTGATTTCTCGGTTTGACCACAACCACAACACCAACCGGTATTTCTCTGTTATCTGGCCTATATACTCATACATGTTGAATACTTCTCTCTAAAAGTGCCTCTCTTCAAAGGACACATTCTAGCACCTTTTTGTTATGTATCTCTTATCAGTCGTTTCATTACACATTAGCTCTGTGGCACACTGCTTACCTCAACATCACCGGCTGCCAACTCTCATTCGGGTCAACCACCATGTTGTTTTGTAACATAGCATGACCTGAGAGCCAGACAGGAATATAAATCACCCTTTATTGGATGGCATCACGGGGCTGTAACTGTATGTAGATGAAAAACCTCCCCCTCCTCCCTCACGGTCCTCCCCCTCTCTGTCCGCCTCTGCCTCCAGTGCTGGGCCGCACAGACAGCACTAGCCTCGGTACAGACCTCAATGTCTGTTCAGTCTACCTCTTAGAGCCCCGGCCGGCGCCCGCAGGCATGGTCTCTCCCTGGTACCTCGTCACACAGAAACCCTGCGTCGCCGCGTCTCCGGCGGGTCACACGGTGGTCTCGTACTCCATCACCTCTTTGGCCGTGCCAAGACAGCGGTACTGGATCCTGGGAGTCACCGGAGCGGAGCTCTCCAGCACCAGGATGGTCTTACGCAGCCTGCGGTCGATGAAGTGGGCGTCCCAGGCCGGGTACTTTTTCCTGGGGAGGTCTATCCGAATCACCGGCCCCTCAGTCCTCGGGGTGAGGCGGGGCAGCGTGGCCTGAGCCCCCCGGGTCGCCCGCACCTGAAAGACGTCGGCCTCCCCCCCGACCCCCTGCTCTCGGTCCTTAGTCCTTGGCAGGGTCCTGGGGGGGCTGGCCACCACGTCGGGGGGCAGGGTGGAGGCCGGGGACGCCAGGGGCTCGTCCTCCAGGCGCTCCTTCTCCACGATGTAGCCCCAGCCTGAGATGGGGCCATCGGGGTGCAGCAGGCAGTAGTATACGCACATGAAAAAAGTGCCCAGGGCGTAGCTGCTGGCCACCACGCACACCAGCGCCACGGCGGAGAAGTCGGAGGTGTGCTGGCCGCGGTACAGGTACCACAGGGTGGTGAGGGCCACGTTCTCCACAAACACCGTCAGGCTGTAGATGAGCATGCGGCAGCGTGTACGTCCCTCCCTCACGCTGAACCAGCAGAAGATGTACACAATGCCCACCATCATGTTGTAGATGATCTCCTCCCACTTGGACATGCAGAAGTCTGTCTCACCCTGGATGATCCAGAAGGTCATGATGCACCAGTGGGCCACGATGAAGATGCCAAAGTAGAGCTGGAACACGGAGGCGAACAGCGCGAAGGCCATGGTACGCGCGCCGATGGTGAACAGGTGCCAGAGGATTTGGATGATGACTGCCTTGTAGGTCATGGGGAGCTTGTCGTCCCGGGAGTCCCTCAGGACCTTCTGATAGGAGGCAATCATCCATGACAGAGATATCAGAGAGGCGGAGGCAGAGAGCCCTGGGGACAGAAGACAGCGAGAAAGGAAGTGAGAGAGAAAGAGTGGGATGGAGTGGGAGAGAGAGTGAGGAAACAAATTAGGTTGGAAGGAGAGAAGAAGGGAAATGAGGGTGATTAGAACGGAAGAAACCAGGGGGAAGAATACCACGAAGTAAAGCCGTATCGTGACTGCGCTGCACTCTACAATGCGAACAACTGGCCATTCTGATTATATCATTACTTTCAGAAGGACAAAAGAACTCAACTGAACAATCTCCTCCAAAGAAAATGGCGACTGGGTATTATCTTAACCATGGAGCCCAGCGAGACCAAGTGACACATTTTCAGTACTCAGCAGGCGCCCTATTGAGTCCAAGACAAGTGACTAATCGCCCTCTATGTGAGCAATAGGCGTTTGTGGAAGTGATGTCAATGCTTATTTTTACTGTCAAAAGAGTAGTTGGTAATCGTCTGCCAAAACATGACGTTGATGTCTTCGGCGCTCCGTGTGTAAACAGTTTCCCCAACAGTGTTTCCTGTGGTTAAAGGGCCACTTGGAGGGCCACGGTGCCAGTGTGGACCGGTGTCATGGTGCTGAGTGCTGCAGTGGGGCGGGACCCCAGCGTGGGGGGACTTACCCTGGAGGGGCAGGACCTGGCGGGCCTGGACCATAATGCTGAGCTGCAGAACAAGCTGAGGGGCACTTTTGAGGAAGGATTCCAGCAGACGCAGCATGCTGATATCAGCGCTCTGGAACATCATGCTCCAGTAGAAGTGGTGCCGCTCGTGGTCACCGCGCCAACGGCTCTGCACGCCCAGATACAAGGCGTGGACGTACCTATCGGGGAAGGGGGGGGGGGGGGGGGGGGGGGGGGGGGGGGGGGGGGGGGGGGGGAATAGGGGGAGGAGAGGGGATGCATGTACAGAGGGGGTCCACTAGAGATTCACTGCGATCGGTCAGCCTTAATGAAAATTAACTTAAAGAGTAGAAAGAGTGTGAAATGCGCCTCTTGCAATTTTCTCTAATGCTCCCGAAATGTGTTGCATGTATTGGATTATCGTGAATATTTAAAAAACCAATAACCGTGCCAGCGCTGTGGTTCTCTAAGCTGATGACGTTCCTCGGGTTCGTCCCCTGTGGAGAAACATCCCATTTGGCTTCCAAGAGGCTGTTTTATTTTTTTATTTTTCGCTGCTCTCATGAAAAGAGGATGAAAGCCGCTAAGTAGCGAGGCTGTGTGCATCTCCAGAAGGAGCCTCGCGCACAAGGGGACGATGGAGCCAGTGTGAAAGGGATCGCTGAACCGTGCTAGGGTTTGTGTAACCCTCATTTGTTCTGGTTTCCTGTTACACAAAGTGTCCTGCGGGACGTCATACATCCACACAGTATGTGCCAGCCCGTACAGTACAGCCTTTATTATCTGCAGGAGAGGATGCAGGGGCAATTTACTTCTTAGAATCTTCGATTTTGCTGACGCTTTGATCAGAAGCAACTTACAACCATTTATTCACACATTCACAGCGGAGTCAACCAGTCAGGAGTGGTCAGGGTGAGTCGTCTTGCTCAGGGAAACCTCAACACTCGAGGATCGTACTAGCAACCTTTCGGTTACCAATCACCTCCTGAGCTACTGCAGATACTATAGTGCCCAACCCTTCAAAGATCCTAATTCCGCTGATTGCGTATCACTGTCAGATAGTTCCTGAGTTTACGGCTTAGGATGCACACAGGAGGTAATCCTCTTAAGACACACACCCGCCGCCCTGAGAGCAGCGACAATTAACAGAGAACGCACAACAGCTTTAATGGTATTACCGGTAATTCTGCTTTACCACATCGGTATAATGTACTCCTGGCTTACGCACACACATACACACTCACACACGCACCCACACATACACACACACAAACACACACACACAGACAACAAACGTCTCAGGAAGAAGCCAAGAAATCAATAAATAGTGTTGAAGAGGCAGGAAGAGAAACTGTGAGGAGAGAGGGATAATGGGCGAGAGATGTGGCCTAGAGATAGCTTGTATAATTGATTCCCCTCTGATTCCTTTATCATCACAGAGTCTGTCTGTAAAGATTATTCGTCTAACCTTCCTCCCACCGTAGTTCAGCTGGAAGCCTCCTCCTGGCTGGCAGCAGCACAGATCTGCCAGAGCCAATCAGAGCGTCCAAGACTGGAGGACTGCCTTGCCATCTCTAACCGAGCAGCTGACCCACAGACCTAGAACTACCGAACCATGTGGGAGCGGAGAGGAACCTGTACACCCATTGCTTCATGGTCTCGCTCAGCACACGTTGGGACATTTTTAAGGGTTGAGTTTTAGGGTTGAGCTTAAAGCCGAACATAGAAGACCAAAAAAACAAATAAGTTAATATTATGAATGCTTAAATCCCTTGGAATTAAGCCACGAGAATTGGTCTACATATATTTAGATACTGCAGCAGTACGACTCCTTGTACATGAAAACGATTTACTCAGAGGAGGAGTATTTCACAATAATTTAGAGTCTAAAGAAAGGAGATTTGACTATATTGGCATTTCTGTGGATGAGTTGACGATTTTCCCCAGGAGATTATTGACCTAGAAGCCCATGAATGGGGTGGAGCCACTTCTCCACCCGTGAGACGTCAAAAAATGTACAATATTCTTCGACATGTGAAGTCCTATGCATGTTTCATTAACACATACCCACATGAAATGTAGCTGGGCTTGGAAGAATGCAAAGACTAATCAAAGCCCGCATGCATGCACAGATCGAGAAACAGATACAGATAGGAGCAGGGAGAGCGAGTAGGCTATAGGCTAGTGCATCTGCTTACACCCGTTTATATCGTCACATTCTTACCTCCAGACCTGAGCAAGCTGAAATATGTGAATGATGGCTTGAAAGATCCACATAAAGACTCTGCAGCAACCGTGGGCACCTCCCCCTGTGCCCGCTGCAGGCAGCCCCCCGACCGCAGCAGCGCGGCCAGCGCCCCGCTGATCGCTGTCCTTGGTGCTGAAATTGTTCTCCGTGCCCGTCGCCGCGACCACCGCGGCAGCCGTGCCGCTCTCGGTGGTCTCCGCATAATCGTAGGCGAACCATCTGAAGCTCAACACCTGCACGACCACCGAGGGGACTATCACAAAGACTAGAGTCAACGCAAACCACCAATAGTTTTCCCTTAAGTAGTAATCCGCGGCCAGCCACAGGTCTGAGGCCCCGTCCGAGAAAAAGACCAAAAGGGCGCACAGCGTCCAGCAGCAGTCCAGGAGGGAGTAGCGCTTCTCAGCGGGACGGCACTGCGGCGAGCGTTGGTCCAGGCTGGAGGGGCACTCGGGTGGGCTTTCGTTTCGCAATGAAACGGGTGCACCGTCAGATTTAGCGGCCATGTTTGTTGTAGAGAAGAGAGTGAGTAAGAGAGATGGGAAAATGATGGAAGGGGGAGGGGGTCATGTAGCCTGTGTCTATGCATGCGTGTGAGGGAGAGAGGGAGGATGGGAGGATGAAGAGGGCGAGGTATAGGTGAGAGGATTGGAGGACCGCTACCTCCGCTGCACCCCCATAGCAGAATATTAGTCATTACTATTTCATGAAAAATAGAGCAGTCCTGAGCGCTGGTTAAAAAAAGACTAGCACTGTTAATTAATGGCATTTTTTTTTGTAATATATATTTAAAAAAAACATTGTTGTAAATTGGTTTGTCCCAGAATGAAAAAGATGAATTCATTTTCAAATCTTTCATAAATAATGCACGGAAAGTAAATGATGCTGACACCTAGAGGTGAGATCAAGAACCACACATTAATAAATGAATTGTGGCCTAATAAACTGGTACCAAGGAAGTCTATTATTGTTTCGAACTGGATAACCTTCATTTCAGTATATGGAAATGATTCAGAAATAACAAATCATCTGTTTGGGTGTCATTGAAAAAACAAGCAGGGAGTTCAATATTTTGGTAGAGGGTTAACAGTCTTGGATATCTGTCCATCTACAAGAATCTTGCTTTAATTAGCCATTCATTTAGGCTATGTATCATGGATCATCAGCCCTTAAGTTAACTGATATGAGCTTAATCAAAGTAGCTTTGATAAATCAATTTATTTCTTTATCATACTTAATAAAAAAGCAGTTTTATGCTGAACAAAGTCCATCACCGGCAAAGCTGTTGTTCAATACCAGGTAGGCCAGTGCCTTTTGACATCATTGTCCCACTGAATATCATAATTATATATCCTAATTAAAGATAGACCAAGACGAAAACAATGAAAATGTACTAAAATTTAATCATTCATAAAAGCTGGAAAAATCATGTGTGACAGGGTAACACAAGAAGAATTATTAGAGTTAGTACAATATAATTTCAGCTTCAAGACAGAAAAAAAAAAGCGTAATTTCACCCATCAGTCTATAAAATACTAATTTCCTTAGCTTCATTATGCAAAAATGGAATTAGAATATATTATGGGAATTATGAAAGCCTGGCAGCTTTCAATATAAAACAAAGTCACTTATAGGAGAGATGCGATCTCACGAAGACACTTCCTAGCAGTATGAAACCTATGGACCACAATGCATGTTGTTGACACGGTTAGTGCAGAAGAAGGCATAAGAAGGCCCACGTACATGATTCCTTTTGCAAACATAGTCACAATATGCCAAAAAAACAGTTGTGTTACTTTCAATAAAACACTTTAGTCTCCATATATTATATGGTCTTTCCTTGAAACCTGACATTTTGTCAAAAGATAAGACCGTTGAAAAGAAAGAAAACAGTTGTCATCAACCAAGGCCAACAATGATGAATTACGTGTTGGGGGGGGGGGGGGGCTCTTCACCATTAAAAAGAGAGAAGAAAATCTTAAAATAATGTGCCGTCTCCTCTCCAGAGTGGTGAAGTGGTTCTCTGTCAGCCGTTGTCGATGGGATCCAGAGTGGGCTTGGAATGCTGGCACCATCCGAATGGGCAACAGTTAATCATTACAGGGATCTGCACAGAGGGACAAATCCTGGTGAATATGCAACGCTGTGCTACGTGCGAGAATGCAGAAGCATAAGGAGTGGTTTGTCAAGCCATTTTTGGCTCTTCTGTGAGGAAACGAGTGATTAACTTGGATCAAGTAGCAGCAAACAGCTGACATTTTAATACACCAAAGACCCAAGCAGAATAGCAACAATTTCCTAAAAGCCCATTTAAGGTCGTAATCACTCTTCTTCAGCACACCGCAGTTTGTAACCGGGCAACGCTCTTCAAACACTGAGTGCTGTTACACGGGTTCAACAGCAGATGGAACTGTACGCTAGATTAGGCTTTATGTGCGCATACAGCCCAGTTCAGCCCAAATAAAGGGTTTTAAAACATTGCAGGGTTGCAGCGGTGTGAACTGGTTAGTGCCGGAGCATATGAAGCTGTTGCCTTTCGTCACAAAGTTTACCACGTTAAATCGCCATTTTTAAACCATTTCAAAGCGGTTTTGTCGCAAATCTTTGATCTGAACTTCACTGAAACATGGTGCATACAAATATTTAAAATATATCGCCCTATATCCCATGTCGGATGAAGGCATGTTGGGCCAAGTTCTGCTGAGGCTTTCACTGTCCGCTGGTTATTTATTAATGCCAGACAAACGGGCCTGCTTGTAGCGGGCCAAAAGCAAACACTGCACCGGTCACCTGTTCCAACTGGCTCGCATTCAAATACCACTAACCATCCCTGACATTAAACTTAATCCATCAATCAACCTTCCAGTGGCCATTTAATTGAATTACTTTTCCAAAAAGGATGACCCCCCCGTTATGAACTTCCAAAATCTATTAATTATTATTGTCTTCTGCTGAAGCGTGAATGACTCAAAACGAGTGCATGTACTGATTCTATGAACAGATCATAGGCTTGTTGTCGTCTAGATCCTCACCTGGCTTACCGCTGGGGCTCACTGGCCTCTTACAGCAGCGTGCAGTTGGACTTCTTCTTGGCCTTCTTCTTTTCCATCGGCGTTTTTCTATTGATCTGTCGCACCAGGTCATAGAAAATCTACAACACAGGAGATGGAGCTCAGAAAATGTCTCATGTAGATCTATCGAAATGCATTCATATAGAAACGCTGATGGGGTCATACTTGGCACTGGCACCGACCTCGTTTACGTTGATCTTTGATTTAGCTGAGGTCTCTAAAAAGGCACAGTTGTTCCACTGGCGGGCAAGGTTCTGCCCCTGCTCCTTCCCCACCACGCGCTCGTCCTCCAGGTCACACTTGTTGCCCACCAGAATCATGGGAACCTGGTTCAACACAAGCACTTCTCAGTTAGACACGATTGCTTTGTTATGTTAGACATAAAGTTGCCATCTCGAAGACCTCCATTTTGTTCTTATGTCGTAATTCCCCGCTACATACGAGTGAGTTGAAGAGCGTGCGTGTGCTCTTCTCTGACGGAACCACTGCTGCTGAGTGGTGACACGTCATTAACTGCGCCGCTTGAGATTTGAACACCTGGTGGGTAAGTCTCCAAGGACAACTAGTTTGTAACATTCATAGTACAGAAAATGCAACGGCTTCCATCAGGGGGCCATTGACTCAATGTTACCCAATACAGGAAAGGATAAGGATTTAACAGACATTTATTGAAACAAAAAGCTTCAGGGTTGCCACTTAAATGTAATGATAAACATTTTATAAGGCGTACTACCTCATGTTGGCTCATTCAGTTATACATGGCCAATCAACCCAACTTCAATCATTAGTGAGGAACATTGGCAAGAAATGGATTCAGTATATTACACTAATTAATATTAACCTCTGGTTAATATTCAGTGTTGAGATGAAGCCTTTTAATAGAACACTGCTCGTGAATACAGTGTAACCATGGATACACAATTAGCATCCACTGAGGTCAAACTGTATTTCCTATTCACGCTTTGGGTGAACGTATTTATACACGCCTGACACCAAATACTAACTGCACAGTCACCAGGCAGGCGGCTATGAATAAATAACGCCACTCAGCATGGAGTAGCTCATGCCTCTGGGGCAGGAGATGATGTGAGCCAGAGTGAATGTGGCCGATTGCATCTAATAAAGGCAACTCCATTTCCATTCGGTTTCTACGGCGCCCGCCCTCACCCACAGAGTAAATTTACATGAAGTAGAGAGGATCGGAGATCAATGAGAAACCAGAGCTTCATGTTAACAAAGCTATATTAAAAAAATATGCCGTATTTGTAAACCTTTAGTGTACTAAATCCTTTAATGACCATGATACGTCATCAGGGTTTAAGACAAAATGCTAAGTGGAAATACCGGCTTCTCTGCCAACAATGCAGCGGCCACCTTGTTCTCCTCTAAAACTTCTGTTCCGGGTGAGAACGTTTGTTTTGGTTATGGCCTCTGTGTTATGATTCACTATTCTAAGAATCGCCCAGCGTGCCAGATATGAAACAATCTAGCACACAAATACAGTGTGCTTCCGCCATAGAAGCAAGCAAACAAACTGGATTCACGAGAGCGTTCTCTTCGTTACCAGTAATAAAAAAGACTTGTCTATTTTGAAAATACTTCATGACCAGAGCCGTGCTACATTACTGTAACTACGAAGGGTTGCATTTGAAAGATGGAGACTGCTTTGCGCCCAGAAGGATTTAAAGACATCTGATCCAATACCTGATCAACTTACAGTGTGGGAATAGTAGTATCTTGTCATTGACAAACATAATACTTTTGCTCGACTCAATATATTGCTGCGCTCAGCTGGTCTTGCACTGGTGTTCGTCATAGTCCTCCACCGAGCTGAGCCTCGAGTCTGGGGACGTGGGGGCAGGTGGAGACATCCTCTCCAACATTGTGAATTTGGACCGCGGCACCCATTTTAAAACCAGTGTTACCTAGGTTGCCCATTTAAAATCAGGTTATGTAACTGAAGGTCTCTCTGGAATTACCCTACATGTTGATTTCCTGACTTAACCTTGCACGCTGTTAAACAAGTACAGAACTTCAACTATAACTGGAAATCCATTTGGGTCATGCCATTATCTTCTCCGATTGGGCGTTTCAAGTGACACAGGCAAGGCCATTAGCCAGTGAAACTCTGACGTCTTAAACATGAATAGCAGTGAATGACGCTTGGTGTGGCGAGCTAATGTCTACAAAGGCCTACACTTTATGAGCCTGTGTAGGGCTATGTCGCCAGCATCAGTAATCACATCAGTCCGTTTCTTTGAGTGCGTTTCCATGGGATCAGACTCCGGAACACTCACATCCTCTGTGTCCTTGACTCTGAGGATCTGCTCCCGGAGGTCCTGCAGGTCGTTGAACGTCGACTGTGCCGTGATGGAGTAGACCAGAGCAAAGCCCTGGCCGTTCTTCATGTAGAGGTCCCGCATGGCCGTGAACTGTTCCTGGAGGACCGGGGGAGAGAGAGACACCGTCACCAAAGCCCCCACCTGTGTCCGGACCGCCAGCACCCTGCTGCCGGGTCGCCTCTAAACTTACAGTTCCGGCCGTGTCCAGGATCTCCAGCATGCATTGCTGTCCATCCACCTCCACTTGCTGTGGGGAGGAGAGGAGAGAGGAAATGTGATACACGTGGCAACATGGACCAGGGGAGTTACTATGCAGGAGGAAAAGCAGGCATCCGTACCTTTCTGTAGGAGTCCTCTATTGTGGGGTCATACTTCTCCACAAAAATACCTTGCACAAATTGAACTGTCTGGAAGGCACAAAGACAAATACTATCATTTAGAATAAAACTTACAATTTGAAGCCTTCATTTGTAGCATATGGGAAAGTATAAAGACAATGTAAATGATATGTGAATCAGCCACATATACTTCACATGAATGTAAACTCAACTCTTTATCAAAAATCGAATAAATGATTTGTAGTGACAGGCCCATTATAATGACTTTAATATGGCCTAAATTATAAATGACCAAATGAAAGCCGGCCTGTTGGAAGTGGAAGGCCTGGCCTGTACTCACCAGTGCTGACTTTCCCACGCCTCCTGACCCCAGGACCACTAGCTTGTATTCCCGCATGGTAAGGCTACTTCACTAGACCGCGCAAGGAACTACAGGCGCAGAACAAAAACAAATTAACTGTTGGTTAATTTACAAACCACTATCAGCAACTTTTGTACTTAATACATAGTAATACAAACAAGAGACAATCAAACTTATGCAAGAAGCAAAACCACATTGTGGGTTGCGGTGCCACACTAGCAAATGGTATCCCGAATCCTTTCAAGCACGGCAATTATGACCGAGCAGTAAAGCGCGGCCGACTGACATCAGCAGATTCAACTCTCCCTCTCGGCCAGAAGAATGAGCTCCGTCCCCCACCCACTCTCCGGGGACGTCAGCTGTCTGAGAAGGTGGGGCTCGTGCTGCGCCCCAAGTTCTCATCGCAGAAGAATCAAGAAAAGGAGAAGTGAGGGGGTCACTTCCTCCAGCACAGTCACAGCTCTCTGCTAAGTCACCAGGTAAAGACTCATGGCGCCAGAAATAACTATCAGAACGAACACACACACACACACACACACACACACACACACACACACACACACACACACACACACACACACACACACACACACACACACACACACACACACACACACACACACACACACACATTCTTTTTCCAAAATAAGAAGAGTGATTTAATTGAACTATCGTTTAATTATCATCTAGATGATAAATGCAGACATAACATACATGTAAATGTTTATAACCTGTATTTTTAGGTTCTTCTAGGCTGGGTTATTTCCATATCATGTTTAAAGGCTCACGAGAATATTTAGAAGATTGCAATTGCAGAATAAAATACTACATTTCCCAGGAGCCCCTTTGCCTCTTACCACAGCTACTTGAACTGATTGTGTATTGATTTTGAAGTAAAAAAACAAACAAGGACCTGTAGTATAGTGGTGGCAAGCATCAAAAAGCCAGCTGTGTAGCCAAGGCACAGTACAGTGTCTCAGATGTTCTGGATGCGATGAATGCCCTGTTGTCAACCACCAGAATGAAATGAGAATCCCATTTGATGGTACACCAAAATAGTCCAATTAGCTTCAAATAGTGCATCTTTAAAGTGATATTCTCCTAAAATTAACCAAAACATGTTCCCAAAATATAGTAGCACAAGACAAAAAACTATAAAAACCTAACCCTATACTAACAAAAGCAACCACTGCTCTGGAAAGGCAGCACAAGGCATATATCATGCTAATATGAGGCCACTTTGATTCACAAATGTCAAAGGGGGTGGGCGTGTGCGCAGAGAAATATCATTAAAGAGGCTCTTTGAATCTACTAATCATACCGGGTTTGCCGATCACAGACTTGAATCATTACTGTGGGACCTTTGTCGAACACAATACAAAAAAACACTCTGTCACACTCAACCAGCATTTGCAATTCTAACTACGACGAATGAAGCACACGCAGAATCCCACAATGAAAGACGGACACATGAGGCATTCTACAAAGGACCATTGTGATGACCACCCCCCACTCAAGTGTATCAGACAAACACTGAACCAGAGATCAGAGGAGACAGCATCAGCCACCATGTTAGAATAATTGCAAGAGATATGATACACCTCAGTTTAATGAAACATCTGGCGATACTTATATGGCTTTTATAACAGGGATGAAAAGAGCAATATGACCTTTTTCATGTAAAATCATAAATATGAATACCACAACAAAGGCCAAGCATTAATTAATATGAGCGGTCTCTTTGAATAGCATTCAACTGCATACTACAAAATTGAAGTTTTCATATCAGGAAGTAAAACATGATAGTAAGAAACAACCATCAAGATCAACAGGTGCTAAATAGCTTTGAATAACTTAATATGTTAAGCTTGCGTTTAATCACTTACGAGAAAAGACCTACCGTGTACACAGCTGCTGTCGATGACAGCTCCCTCTACATCTGGCAAGGAGGGCCCAGCAGACCTTGTAGCAGGCTGATATGGAGGGCAGGTGCTGAGCCGTGCTGAGACCCAACAAGCTAGGCTTCTCCAAACGAATTCCCACAGGAAACAAGCACTGTTTTCAAACAGGAAGAACAGTCAGAGTAATAACTTTACACACTGCATTTCCTTTAAAAAGATAACTCGATTTAGAGATTAGATTTGTAACGCAGTGTTTAAAGTGTGGTATATCACACAAATATCGATGTGGCAAGTTATGATTGTCCTATAATATCTGGTTTCATGATCTTTACCATTTTTTTTAAAGATTGGCGTTTATATAAAAGCAGCTTGATTTTTTTTGGATCAGAAAAGAAAACGGCAAATGAGTATACACCGTCTTCTGGGATCATGATGCCATTAGGGCTGATTAAAAGGAAACTCGTTCAAATAAAGGCCTTCTACCAAAGTATTGTGAAAATCTCTCAATAATTGCTGCGCCAATATTTTCTACTGTCGACAATGTAACATAGGCCACAACTCAGCTTCAGCTCTGCTTTGCGCAGTGGCTTCCCCAAACACGATAATAGTTTGAAATAACTTCATAGTAGACATAAATCCAACATGATTTTAATTCTGCCCATTTGTATCGCACTGTGCGGGCAAGTCTAATGATCTCAATACCACACAACTAAGTTATACTAGTGTTTATGTAGGGCTTTATTCGCCGCTTCCTAGAGGAAGGGTGGGGCTGTGAGCTCAGACACCCGACACAGACACACACCCGACGCAGCGGCTCTAGAAGTTCTAACGCGAGGGGAACCGTGGAAATGCGTCGTGCTGACTCCAGCCCAAACGTTGCCCTAACTGCGGCTCCTCGTTGGAGCTGATGTCGTCTAGGTGTGTTAACGCCTTTCAGGCGTGAACCCCTCGGCTCGGTACCCCAGCATTACACACCTAGACATCAGGCTCCACATGCTAACGTTTTACCACAAATAAATCTCCATCAAGTCCAAAACGCGGCTGGTTAGTGGAGCCACGACGCGGTGAACAGCCCTTCGCCAGGGACGTGTCGTGCTACGTCTAGTTATGATCGATCACGTCTGATCAGGCCGTCGGTTCGCCTGGTATTAATAAACCCGTGTTGGTGAATGTTAGCCTCCCTTTACAGCCCGGCGCTAGCGGCTAGGACAGGGAGGCTAGGAGTTAGCAGATCCAAAGGCGTGGAAAAACAACCGAGCCCGTTACTATAGTTAAATTATTTTGTTGGACGTTTACACCCCGTTTATGTACTCGCATATTCAGCGTTTGCAAGCCAGTGGCCCTAGTTCAATACTGATGAAAAAACAGTAGAAGTTGCTCTGATGGCGAACTAGTTATTAGCCGATAATAGCTACTCGGGTTAGTTAGCCTAGCTCTCTTACCCGAATCAGTTATTATCATTTCACTTATAAAAAAATCAAGCTCTCTTGTTTTCAAAGCGATATGCAGAACAACCTGTGTTGTAGGCCTCAACCATCAGATACTAAATGCATATTTCGAGACCGGAAAAGATTTGAAGTCACTTACCGTGCTCCGCTATGTGCAGAAATCACACTCGGCGTGAATGTACGGAAGGGTTGTAGCAGGGGCTGCCGATTGGATCGTCAGCAGCCAATCAGGTTAAAGCGGTTTTATTACATTTATTTAATGTTAATTAAATGTTTTTATTTTTTTATGGAAACACATCCCCTCTTATTTGAAATAAATACAGTAGGCACTATAATGTTGTTGGTTATGCCACTACTTCTTAAAACAATTTATTCCTATATCCTGGTGTGATTATAGGTTAGGCCTACATTATAATTAAGTCTAAAGTTAAATAATCAGATGGAGACGTGGGTTAAGAGAGTGGGATGGATCACAACATATCATATCGATAAAACCTTTAGCATTAGGGAGCTTGTAGCCTCAAGAAAGAAACAACACACTAAAATAGAGCCCTAACATTTTGACTACAACACACAAATATTCAAGTTTTAGATTCATTGTTAACCTCTGCCTTGTCTTGTTCAAAATACCTTTACATCTATGTACATGTCAATGTCCTGTATATGTAACACAAACCTCAGTGATTTTGATGAATTTATCTAGTGACACGGCAATAATAAGAATAAGAATAATGAGGCTTGCCTTTTCATTAACGACAACTCAAGATATGTGTATTTGAAACCTCAACAACTTGTGTTAAACACACATTTGGCAACCACACACAAGGATTTTATCAAATGGTAGTACAATGCCTAAGCTGAATCCTACGTATTTTTCCTTTAATGGTGCACTGTTGAATAACACTTTTGCAATGGGAAAATATTAATTTATGTACATGTATTCTTGAATACTGGATACTATTATCCTGACAAAGGTTGGATCCTGTGAGAATACAGTTCTTCTAACCTGTGTGTTCATAGTTCAGGTTACTATGGGTCTCTTTCACTGACTTCTGGCAATGCCTTTCACAATGTCAATGCACCACGCTAAAGAAAAAGACACCCAACTGGCCACAGCCCAATATCTGAAAGGACCAGGGGAGAACTTACATCATAACTTTCTCAATAGCATGGCCAAATATGGACATTGAATTTATGTGAGGGGTACGCCTGACTTAATGAGTCAACAGGCAGTGTGTGGTAATAACATTGGGATTCTAACACTCATCTTCACTGTATGCTTAGTATACCTGTAATTTATTCATTAAGTTAAAGACGTATCAGAATGTACTGAAAGGTTATTTTACATTAAAGCTTGTTCGGCCAAATCCCAAATGTAAGTAAAAAGTGGACATAAGATAAAATAATTGAATTTGCTTTAAGTAACAAAAAAACATTTCGAATTCATTGTGGTAATAATCTAAGGTCATTCAGAGTATCATCGGTTACAACACATTTATTGCACATTAAAATACATTCCCCACTGCATTTTATGTCCTCATGTTCTTAGTTTTAACAGTTGAATATACAAATGACATTCAGCTTGTCAGGTGGGTACCAAAAATGAATTTGTAGTATCTTTCAAAATATATATAGCATTTTTGTTTTGCTAAATGAAAAATCCAATTTACCTGGCACAAATAATTCAGTTATTGAAAATGTTCTTGTGGCATTAAACAACAAGTTTAATACAAGACATATATATATATATATATATATATATATATATATATATATATATATATTTCAAAACACCTCTAGTCTTTATTTCACTGTTACGAATAGAGTTCAATAAGTGGAATGTTACGCTCCAGCAGGGTCCACCTCTCATGGTGTCTTGGTAGAATTAGGTGGTTCTATCAGAACAAACGTGGTTTCACTGGAGAATGAGAGGAAGACGGATAGGGGGTCTGAAACGATTCCCCACACATTTTGATGTCTTTTAAGGAGAGTCTTTTGTTGATCAATCGTGAAATCAATGGGGAAATCCGGTAAGCCTTCTTGATTCTCTTGTCCCCTATAAAGTCCTTTCATATCTATTGGCCTACCGCTCAGTGAAACGCGCCAGGGGCAGGTTGTAGGATCAGTAAGCATTGGAGACGTTTCCATAGTTCTCTGCTCTACTGTACAGTTCTATTTGGAAATCAGATTAGAATCTGTATTTTACCAGGGTAAGGTGTATCCGGATGAGGCTGCACAGGCCTGTGTTCTCTCAGCTCTGCGTGCCAATAAACCCATTGCAGGCACACTGTACAGTCACTGGGGTTAAAACATAGTATAAAAGTGTAAACACATGCAGGGTGTATGTTTAGACCTTACTGGCGGCTGGTTTTTCATCACTCAGCTCAGGTCAACTAAGGTCATTTCCCTGTATTGCTTAAGGGGATCCAAATATAGCTGCTGCACCCTGTTTCACCCTGTCATGTGTATATGGTCATTCTGCTAGGCCTACGTTAAAGTCTACTTATGTTTCCATTGCTTCCATTTTATTTTTCTGGTGCCATTCTTTCCTTCATGCTTCATTTCTTGCACTCCGCTTTTTCCTATTCCCAATGTATTTTAATTTCCTCAGCGGCCTCAAATCACTTAATGTCCTCCAATGATATCCTCTATGGTGTTTTTATAATCAACGTCCCACTTCGTTCATTTAGACTTTAGACGTCTTTGCTGTGTTTGTAGCGTCTTCTCCTTGCATAGTCGAGGAGCCACAGCCCTTTGGCCGGCTCTCACTCCCTCTTCCGTCCCCGTCAGTGTTTGGCTCCCCCTTCAGAGAGAGATCAGGATTTAGAACAATAACACACATCTCTGGCAATACAATTGAACGTATGTCAATGGACAGCCAATGTCCATGGAAAACTTTTCATTACCGTTCAAATGTAAATTAAACTCAATAGTAAGGTTTTGGAATAGTTCAATAAGTTCAAACATTTGTTAGTAGACCGAGCCATTGAAAGCCGCTTTTATTGAATATCATTCTGAGCACGATAGAGCTCTGCGAACCCCGGCTTGACCTTAAAAGGCAGCATGGTCTGACCGGAGCCATATGTCGAGGGATTAACGAATCTTCCTCACATATCCCTGCACGTTTCAATAGCCATTGGCTACATGTATATCCATGGTTCAGCAAAGTCTCTCAACATGAATCAATTCAGACTATTTCTGTCCCATCAACGATATATCTCAAAATAATGAATAATTTGATTACTGGATGTAGATAAAAAGTCAACTTTTCTTTTAATAGTAAGGCCAACGTATCCATCCCAGAGCCTGGCTCCTGCCAGTCAAGGGCCAGCCTTTAAGATGCGCCTGACCAAATGTACCCACTTTCAATTTCTTAACAAATACCTCAGTATACGAGGCAAATAGACAATAGCTCCAACATTAGAGAATATATCACAAGTGGTGTAGCATCTCTTCCCCCAAATGTCTGTGCTCAAGATCGAAAACGTATCTTAAGGGACATGGTTAGCCTTTCAGCTCGAAACACACAACAAAATGCCAACCTCAATAGACAATTCCCGATGAATTAGTTTCTTGGTCTCTTCCTCACAGAAGTCAAGCATTGCCTTCCTATCATAACTTATCGAGGGGGTCTTCTCGGTCTGATTTCTCTGCCGCAGCCCAACAGGCACACCGGGGTCAGGATCAATCACCATGCATTCGCCCTCCAACTCTTTCACTTCGTCGGCCGTCAGAGTCGCCAACAGCGCGTCCAGGTCGTCCTCATCCTCAGCGTCCTGCGCTCTCTCGCCCCTCTTACTCCGGTCGGTGGACATCACTAAACACTGCCTGTAGGTTTAATGTTTTTTATTGAGCTGCTTGCATCTGACCTGTGTGATACAGGCGACGGTCAGGTATGATTAACAGTGAGGGGGCCCGAGGGAGGGGATCTCCCTCCCAGCACCCCGCCCCCCGATGGCAGTGCAATTATTTTGCACCCTATTTTGGAAGTGGTATGGATGTGTCCCGCCTCTGAGGGAGGAGACATTGGATGGGAATCATATCACAACCTATTTAAACACATCATGTCTTAAGGATACTTAAGAAGAGGGGAACAGATGTGTACGGAACAGGATTAGGGCCACATGTGAATTTATTTGACTTCATATTCTGATTTTAGTGTCAGAATTATGAGACTAGAGTCAGAATTCTAGATGTAGGAATAAAGCTGGCTGTAAAAGAAAAAACACAGGCATATACATTTGCACAAGATCAAGTGAAACAATTGAAAGACTTTGTAGAACAAAACATAGTTTATTCCACGATAAAAACCCGCAACGTCTTTAACTACCGAAAGTCTTTCCCAAGGGGTAGGCTGCCCTTAACCAGATCGCATGCTGTGGCAGTAACTGTACGCAGTTTCTTTTCTTCAGCCTGCCGCGATATCTCTTCACAGATGCCAGCCACCTTTGACCTTTTCTGTACATCACACTCACACACACACGGACACATACACTCTCACACACCGTCGCTAAAGCACCCCGACAGTCCAGCAGGATCAAGCTAGGTCAAATCAGACAAACATTATTGCTCAGATAAATAAATCTATTCTACAAAAAACAGAAATAATCATAGAAGATGCATGTACTAAACACCAGGGGTTAAAAAAACAAAAACATTAGGAATTATTCATTTTTTAAGGGGAAAGGTGATGAAAAACAAACATTTCACCCCTTTTGTGTTTATGCATGCGACGCGGTTCCATAGAAGGTTCGACTATGATCCAAAATCTTGACATGGTGCATTACTTTAGTTAAGACTCCTTCACACAGAGGTAATCCCATGCAGCACACAACGACATCCTGTATTTTTTTTTTTTTAATCATTTTGTTAACCACAACATTTTATATGAAGAAAGAACTATATATAATATATATATATATATGTAAAAATACAAAAACAAAATGAACCGTTGTGTTCTCTGCCAGTAGGAGTCAAATCGGAGAGGATAGCACCGTTGTTAGAGAGATCTGACGGAGAGAGTCGTGTGACGAGGTGGCTCGTAAAAGGTCATTAATTGTCCACGTCGTTAAGATCTCCCCTCATTGCCTCAGGTGTCCATCGTCTATCGTACAGCCCACGCAAACGTAGTCCTCCTTCTCCGCCAGCTCGGTCGTCACGCCGACGCAAACCTGGTGGAACCACTGGTTACAGCGCCCGTCACACTGGACCCAGTCCACCTGGAGACACACCCACACATCGATTAATAACTCATTTATCTAGCGTCAGGGGTAGTGGTTGTGATTGTGACCGTTACATCCTTCCCCTCTCTCCTTGTTGTTTTTGTGTTCATTTGGGGGGTTTATCGGACAATTAGTTATTGGATGACGCTGTTGATTGGTTGACCAGGTGATGGCCAGCCTGTCAAAGACAAGCGGTGAACCAGCCATTGGCCATCTCCCTCTCATTCTACAAGATTTGTGTGTCTCAGCTAAGAGGCATTTTTGGTGTGTTGGCTCCTTTGAAAAAATGCATGGGTAATTTGAGTCCTAATGCGTGTCACTAGAAAATGGTTAGAGGCTGAGGGGGAAGTGCTGGCTACATGTGATGCCAAGATTCCCCACATATTTAAATATATTCGTGGTGAGAGAGAGCAGTGGCAAGCTATACAAAACACAATTGAGTGAGAGTATGACTAATGAAGGAGAGATTTGGAGGTGGGCCAGGGAGGAGAACCTTTAATGTAAATTGTTGTCTGAACAATGGACTTTAGCTCCATTTAGCCCCAAATATCAGATGAGATTTTAGGGGCTAAATGGGACACGTGATTGTAACTAAGCAGCATAAACATCACATTGGGCCTAATGGCACGTGGTCTTGGGATGTTATGCATCTGCATTTTGACCTTGGGACTGCAACAATATAGAGTCCAACGTAGACTGGGACAGCAAAACATCTCTGCAGCGCTGAGCTTGTTTACCTCGTCTCCCTCTGGCTGCTGGCAGCTCTCCGCAGGGCACTCGGACATCTCCTCATCCGAGTCGTCCGACTGGGAGAAGTCTGAGCGCGGGGACGAGGAGGTGGAGGCCGCCCGGCGCTCCAGGCTCTTGTCCTTGTTCATCTTCTGCCTCTTGTAGTGGGGCTTCTTGTCCTGCCCTGGCCGGCCCTCTGCCTTCACGCCCTCCCTCCCCAGGTGCCGCTTGCCGGTCTTCTCGGAGGCGCTGAGTGCGCTGCCGTCCTCGTCCTGAAATGGGTGGAGAGGTTAAAGGCTTCACGCCCCCGTGCTTGCAAAAGGACGGGGGAGTTTTATTTAGTTGTTTATCTTTGGTGTCTGATCTCGGGGAACCGGTTGCCTTACCTCGGCCCACGACAGAGTCTTCTCCTGGCTGCTGAGCTGGATGTGTTCGGTGCAGTCGCTGGGGTTGTCCAGCGGTGGAGACAGGCACCCGGCCGGGGGCTGGCTCAGGGGCCGCTGCAGCAGGACGTGGTAGAGGTCCTGGGTCTCGGGCAGCGACACCGGCAGCAGAAGGCCCTCCACCATCAGCTCCTCCAGCTCCCTGCTCAGACCTGAAGCGGCGCGACCATGTGACAATATTAATGAGGAGCCTCACACTAGGTTCCCTTCTTCCGAGAAGTTGGAGGAATGCAGCAGGGGGCCCTAGCGCTCACCCTGCAGGGGGATGCACTTCTGCTCCGTGTAGAAGACCGTCTGCGGGAGGCTGGTCTTGTTCCACTCGGGCGTCAGGTACGGAGCCTGGGTGAGGAAAGACGACCCGTCATCGGTAAGTGTCGCACACACTCCCACTTACAGCAAGGGCCCCTGACAGAGGGCGCGCGGCCCCACAGACCTGGGCGTTGCTGTCGGCCGTGGTGCTCCCCGAGGCCCAGCGGGTCAGGACGGGCGGAGTGCCGGGGCCCTCCTGCATCTCCTGGAGGCGGAGCTCGTCCGAGGTCTGCCGCGCGCGGTGCTGCCAGCTCACCGCCCGCTCCACCAGGAAGTGGAGGGCGTCGGCCTCGGGCAGGCGCACCCGCGTGCGCTCCAGCGACGCCAGCAGGGAGAGGACCTCGGCCATGGGCGGCGCCTCCGAGCGGCGGCAGGACGGACAGAGCCACGGCCGTTCCGTGGGGCTCTCGCCCAGGTCCCGCACGCATACGCTGTGGAAGGCGTCGCGGCAGAGTTCGCACTGCAGCATGGCGCCCATGGGCGTCTTGTGACACACGCACACCGTGAGGTCCATGCAGTCACCCGAGGGCAGCAGCTTAGACTCGTTGTGCGCCCGGAGAGCGGCGAGGGCGTCCATCTCCCGGAGGCGCAGCTCCTCCAGGGTGGTGGCCTGGGGAAGAGGCCATCACGCATTAACCAGTCACGCCTTATAAACAGCTCTGGATCCATAGAGAGACCACTAACATGCCTTTATGCCAGGAGATGGGGAAGTGAGTGAACTTACAGCAGAGGATGAATCCTTGGACTCCGAGAGAGCTTTCTCAATGTCAGCCAGAGAGTCAAGCGGTACTGTTTTCTTCTTGCCAGGCTGCTGGGAAGCCTTCTTGGGCTTCCTCTTCGGAGAATCTACACTTCCGACCTCAAATCTTGGACATAGAATCTAGGATCCAAAATAATAAATGATCATTATTTTGGAGACTTTGGTGTGAACATGCTGAAGCCAAGTTAACATCGGAGCTAGACCAGGGGTGGTATTAAAACCATTTACTGACCTCCAGTAGAGTGAAGGGAGAGTCTTTCTTCAGAAGCATGGAGGCCGCCGACTCCTTCCATTCCTGCACTTCTGCCGACAAGGACCTGAGTCTCTCCAGGGGCTCCAGATGGACCTGGATGGCCTGGCCCCGGAGCACCATGTCCGCCAGCACATCTGCCGTGGGCACAGTGCCTCCAGCCTGAAGGACAACGGCAGAGTCACAATCTGCAGCACATCATACCAACACAGATAGCGGGTGCTTTCTTAACAGGCCCTCTGTCATGAACCCGTTCTCAACTACTCTTGGGTTTAATATTCTATCTGGAATAGCTGTTTTAAAATATTTTGCATGAAGGCCTACTTGCATGTTTCAGTTTTGCTAATGAACTGGAGGCGCTGCATTTGTAATATTGTCGCTATACTTAAACACACGCGTCCTAACCTGCCGCTCCTCCGCCTCCTTCAGCCACTCTCTGGCTGTCCTGATGGAGGCCTTGAGCAGAAGACAGTTGGGCAGCTGAGCCGAGATGGCAGACGCCTTCTCAGCCGCCGCGCTGAGGGTCTCTATGGGGTGGGGGGGACTGACGGAGCAAAACAAATTCGTAAGAAACAAACAAACCTGCAGTCATCAGTCCTGTTAATGCACGTAAAGACGGTAGCATCATTCCTTTTTGCACGCATGCAACACAATGTACAGGACTACTTTTGTGTGACAGGTGCTGCTGGGAGTTTCCTTTGGTTAAAATAAAAAGTTTTATTCATGCACATGTACCCTTATCCTAATCAGTTTGAGGTGGAGGATATGAATTATAAACCCTAGGGAGCCTTTGACAATCCTTGGAGAAAAAAATGCCAGAGAAAGTAGTGAATTACGGTTATCTTCAAAATATTACCATCCCGCTAGTGATGGGACATTGCAATAAAAGTAGAATAAGTATCTTCTTCATCTTTCTGTGAAGATGGAGGACACAAAATGGTCTGGCCCCTCAAAACAGGGTGTTTATCTGTTGATGCGTGAAAGGCACAAATGCAAAAACCAGAGAGCCATGCCATTGTACAGCCCTTGTGATAGTGCTCTTGACAGTGGTTCACTGTGCTTGCACCAAGGAGACAAGGGCAGAACTACATTTGCATGCTCACTTTTTGTTGGTCTTGTTGAACACTCTAGCGGCAGCGTTTTGCTTTCGCTGGAATTACAATGAAGCAAAAATCAGGGGTACTGACGTGTTACACAAACCAGTAAAAAAAAAAAAAAAGGTTACGATTAAAGTGGTAACCCGTTTGGTTTGAGGAAAACACATCCATCTCCTCGTCTCGTGGCGCATCGCTGAATCTCTTCAGACCAGACGCACCCTCAGCGACGGTAGACAGAGGGCCTGTGCTCTCACCTGGCTCTGAGGAGGCTGCCCGCCTTGTCCTCCCAGCGTTCAGCCACGCTGAGCAGCTCCTGCAGGCCAGCCATGGCCTTCTCCACCGACGGGTGGGGGGCCAGGCCCAGCCCCTGGTCGATGAGCCTCCGCATGGCCTCCAGGGTGAGGGCGGAGGGCCGGCCGGTGGCCTGCTGCACCCCCTCCAGCCAGCGCGCGTGTTCCAGCCTCACCCGCAGACAGGGCAGCTCCGGCAGCTCCACGTCAAAGTGGAAGCTGACGTCCAGCAGGCTCTGGATCTCCACCACGCTGGACACCGCCTCGGAGAGGACCTTCTCGCTGTGCTGCTGGAAGTCCTCGATGTCGTTCAGGAGTTTCTAAGAACAGACGCGGCGGTGCCCGACAGTGAGATGTGCATGCATCATAACCACAGCCAGTGAAACCTTATCCGGCGCGTCCCGACAGACTGGATGAGGCCCTGCCTACCTTTAGCAGCGGTGCTTGGGTGAGGCTACAGGGAAGGTTGTATAGCTGTCTCACGAATGACCTCAGCTCCTCCACCGTCAGCAGACTCTGGGATTTACCCCCACACTGAAACCTAGATCCCCCATGAGGACCACGCAAAGCAACACGTCAAGCCAGGGAGTCATTGTGCAGGCTACTCGATACCAGGAACACTGGAGGGTTCCCTTGTGGTGTGTTATGGGTGTGGTGGTGTCATGCTGGTGGAATGGTGGGGGTGTTATGGTGGTGGCGCGGGGAGTGTTTCCATGGCACCTGGTCTGCCGCTTGCCGCCCAGAAGCTGCTGTGCCACCGAGGAGCATTTCTCTGCATCCTTGGTGACCAGCCGCAGCCTGAAGAGGAGGTCGTTGTCGGGGAAGATGTTTGAGTCCGACTCGGAGACGAGGGACCGAAAGACGTTCAGACCTAAAAGAGAAAAAGAAAAAGGGCAATGGACCACACCGATGACTCACTCTGCTTTTAAGACTTGATATTTAACTCAACCTAGCCTTGAGGGGGAAAAAAAAAATGTAATGGAGAATGGCAGATCAGCGAGGGGCGGTGTGTCCTCACCCTTCTTCTTCTCCAGCCTGGCGTCGAGTGTCTCGGCCACGCGAGAGGCCCAATCGTCATACAGCTCTGCTCGGTGTTTGACCGCCGTCATCATGGGGTAAAGGTCGTCCAGTGTGAACCTGTAACTGCGAGAGGAGAAGGGAGATATAACCTCAACAAACAGGACAAGAGACGCTCTCTGCACATCCTGTTTGATGCTGCCGATCTACACACTGTAGGGCCCCCTTTATGAGGTAGGGCTGCACAATTAAATCATAATAAAATCGCCAAGTCTGTTGTACGTGAATATAGGCTGCCTCTGATAACATGCCGTGTACACTTGCCCAATCGTTACAGTTTCGTTTTGGATGCAAATTTCTTCGTAAGAGTGAGCCTACTTTTAGTCATCCAACAGGAAAACTACCTCAAAGACTAACTTCCCCAAATCATGGATGCATTAAAGATTGCGCACCAAATTATCATAGTCCCCCTCATCTGCAAACTATTCGCGACACTATTTTACACCTGGATTAAAAACTGAATCTCAATTATAATTGAATCGTGTAAATAAATAAGATATGTTGGTGAAAGGAGGGAGCATAAACTCATCTCCTATTCATCTGTCTTATCTCCAGGGTGATGTGTGTCTGAACGCATCTTAATTCCATAATCTTTTAAGAACGTTACAATATAATGCCAGATTATTTTTTTTGTAAGGCTGAGCTCGGCTGAATAACACATCACAGCTACATGGACCAGTGGGGCCAGCACTAGAAGTATAGACCTCTGAAGAATAAGTCCCGCCTCCGAGGCTCTTGGGGGGTTTTGAATGATCGTACGTTACAAACTCTGTAGGTGTCAAAGAAGTAAAAGCTGCTCAGGGTTTGAACACACTTTTTCCATCTAGATTCCACTTGGTTTTTGGATTGTCTCCTTCGTTGGCCTTTTTCAAGGCGATCGTTTGGAGAGAAGACAGAGTTCATCGCAAGCGATCTTTCTCAGCTCTCAAGAGCATAAAACATACTCGAGGAATGCAACCAGACAGACCTGACTCGCTATACTGGCATCTGTTGCCATCGAGAAGGATCTGCAGATTAAACTAAAACAGGACGCCCGTCTGCATGAGGTCATTGAACGCTTCCTCCGAAAGGATTGGAGGAAAGATTTCCTCTACTAGTGATGGGTGAGTGTTACTGGTAATGTGTAGGAGGAGCGATAATGTTGTTGTGGTAATTCAGTTTATAAAGCATTTTTTGTAATGGTTGGAAACACAAATATATTGCTGGAATTTGGGCTTTTGGGCTTAATATTCTGTCTGGAATAGCTACTTGCATGTTTCATTTTTGCAAATGAACCGGAGGTGCTGCATTTGTAATATTGTCGCTATACTTAATTTATTCCATTGAAGTTTAAGTTGCGACAGCATCCGGTGAACATTATAACAACAACTGGGAAATTTTGTTTTTGTGTCATGTGTGTGATGTGCAATCTGGTTGCGTAGTGACATTATGAAAGATCTTATGGTGATGCTGCATTAGTCTAGCTGCGGTAATTTACAGTGGTGTGCGCTGTTGTTGAAGATCAACTGTCTTGTTGTTGATGTTATGCAGTAGCACATAGTGTGATGCACATATTTGACTGTGTTTGCTGCAACGGCACCTAATATGAAATTGGTTTGCATGTCTCAGTGTTTGGGGGTTGGGCATTGGTGGAGTTTGTTACTGAAGAGCCTGACTTAAACCCCACGGTACACTGTGTATATATGAGGGGGGGGGGACATCGCAACATGCCTCCATTCCTCACTTAAGCCTCGAAATGTTGACAGACTTGTGTTCTTGTCTGTGGTTCACAATTTAGGAAGAGGTAGGATACCTACCTCTCATCATTTGACATACAGTAAATACACAGACCAACCGTTGTTCAAAGGTTGTGTTAGTAAGAGAAGACAATAGTAATAATTAAAGAACATATCGTAGCACCCTACTGTGCGGCGGACTTACTTCAGTGTGTAGTTGGAGACGGGACACGGGCAGAGGTCGTGGATGTGGTGCAGGCAGGCGAGCAGCCCCGGGCTGCAGGGGCAGGTGACGGCCGACAGGTAGCAGGTGGTCCGGCACTTGACGCACTGGCGCTCGTCGTCCTGCAGGTGGTCGTATTTGGCCTCCTGGCACCGCGACACTCCCTGAGGACGCCAGACGACAGAGGACTAACATTATTCGCAACCGGAGCCCTCCCGTCTGGTACGGCTCGACGCGCCCGTCTGGGGGCAATCGGCAGAAAGGTCTCACCATTTTCTTGACCGCGTCCCTCAGCTCCTTCTCCTCGCGGATCATGAGGGCCATGTCGCGGTGCACCGCCGACGCCAGCACCACGTCTAGCGTGCCCGCCTTGGAGGCCATGTTGCAGACCATCTCGTCGTGGGAGAAGACGTTGTAGCGGTTCAGCAGGCGGTAGTGGTCCACACACTGTCGGCCCAGAGGCATCTGGGGAGGAGGAGGAGACCGGCGAGGGGGTAGCGGAGGTTAAAGGTCGTCCCGGTCAGTTCCTTCGTCGAAGTGAGTGAGGAGGAGGAGACAGGGGCCTGTGTTTGGACATGGACCTACCCAGTCCGTGGTGCAGAAGTTGACCGCCTCGGCAAAGTTGAAGCCCTGGTTGAAGCCACTGTGGTAGGCCCTGGGAAAAGTGACCACAAACTCCCCAGCACACTGGTTTGTCCTGTAAATCTAGATGGAGACAGAAGCATTATTTCCTGGGAGAGAGGCGGCTGTTGGGCTGGTCTTCAGCCGTCGGGATGGCCGCCGACAGGGACACCTTGGAGGTGTGACGTACCGGGACCCCGTGGGCCATGAGGGTGTTGGGGTTCATGATGGTGACCAGCTGGTGCAGGAGGTCGGGCTGGGAGTCGAACAGCTCCGGGGCAAGCTTCTTCATCACCGCTTCCAGCTGCTCAGCAGCGGAGCCCGGCGCACCGTACCACGTCTTGGGTTCTCCCCTTTAAATTGAGGAGCATAATTAAAGTTCCACTGCACCTTTTCACTTCATCGATTTTTTTAAGCTTTTCTTCAGACTGGGCTTTGTGTATTGGCAAATGAATGGATGATCGATGATTTGTTTTTCCTACTATTAGCGTGATTTGAACTTACGATCAGGACTTTATCGACAGAGCTCCGATAGCTTCCGTCTGAATAGCGCTCTCCCTCCTTCAACATATTCATAATAAGACTGCAAACCCCCAGATATTTTCAAAGTCCTGCTTTGCCGAAGAAGTTTGAATAGACAAAGAAGTTTAAACTCACTTGCATTGTCTGTTTTGACAATGCGTCTTTAAAGTAAATTGCAAATAATCTGTTTCCTCATATAGTTTAGTTTTTCTTGAGATACATCGTTCAGTACGTTTGGTGAAATAATAGGAGTGGGAAGAGTAGTTAACATTGTGGTTAAGACTTGGATTGTGATATTATAGATAATAATGTTGAACGGAACATGCTGCTGTGAGATTATAGCACAAATCAAACCTAAGTAATATTCAGTTCTTTAATAATATTCAGTGCTATTAATTCTTTTTTGAATTGTTAGTATTTTAAACAAAATGTTCACCCTTTACTAAATGTTTATCCCCGTAACTTTAACTATATTTCTTGAAGCTGATTTGTTAACTCTCCCCAAACCACTCCTACTGCGATCAGTAGTATATACTGATCGCCAGGGTATATATAATAATAACCCTGATTGGACTCAGCTTCTGGCCTGAGATTGTTACTCACAGTGATCATCTAACTTCTTTATTCTGTTCCATTTCCTGCTGCTCATGCCACCTCTGCAGTAGCCACAGAGTGGAATATTGCACAGCGTAGGAGGGATAGTTTAATGTCTCGAGCACAAAATGAAAGCAAACAAAAAAGCGATGTAGAAAGCGTTCAAGGAAGGGATTTAATTTAGTTGATGGACTATCTGTCCATCAACTGTAAACTAATTATGATCAACCTTGCTTATCACTGGTCTTCATGCTGTTACTTTTTTCCCTTTTAACTAAGAGCAGGAAGTGTGTGTGTGCGTGTGCGTGTGTGCGTTACCAGTGCAGGTAGTTGATTGAGTAGCTCCAGTGGTCCTCAATGTGCCAGCAGAACGAGGAGAAGCACATGCCCACATAGAGCCAGGGCAGCGTCATGCCGCAGATGTCGGCGGTGACGTGCGTCAGCACCGACGGGTTCATCATCGCCATGTTATTGAGGTTCCAGCCACACTTGAGGTATTTCTGAAAGCGAGTAAACATGCATATTTATGGAAGGGTAAATATTTGACGGGCCGTCAGAGCATCATGAGACAGCACTGCGGGTTGGCCTACCTCGTCTGCTGGCGACACCTTGAAGCGCCCGTTGGGGATGGGGAACCCGCTCCCAAACTCCTTGGAGGCGATGTCGGCGCCATACTCCACGGTCACATCCTCCTCGATCGCCCCCACCAGGCGCCAGAACTCCTTCTCCACCAGCTCTGTCGGCACCATCTGTCCACAAACACAACGTGCTCAGAGGCCGATTTCAGCAGCAGAATAATAAAAGCACCATCTGTCGACAAACAACGTGCTTAGCGGCTGATTTCAGCAGCAGAATGATAAAAGCGAATAACAAAAATCCAATCTTATCTTCTACTCACGTGCACGGGCATGTTGAAGTAGTCTGACTTGAAGGCGTCTGCCATTTGCCCGAACGCACGCAGCGAGTAGTCCCTGTACGCCTGCTCGAAGCCAAAGGCCTCCTGAGGTTTGCTGCATTCCTGCCAAGGGAAATAAAAAGTAAACACTTGTAATATATTGTGTTGATTCGTTTAAAAGTCCACCATGACTGTGATTTGATATACTTTGTGGATATTATAAAACATGTGAGCGAGTTACAAACTAAACCCTCTTTTTCCTTCCTAAAGCCTTCTTGCAGGCACATCCACTTGCTGTGGAAACCTGAAACCTGAAACCTAGTCGCACTTAGATTTCCCTAGCCGCTCCACTATTGACTTCATGCGTTGACGTTCCACCCTCCCTTGCTAGAGGTTTTGGCTCAAAGCGCCTGCCACACGTCAACCCCCATGGACGTAAAGCAAGTCTCCTCCCACTTGTCCCGCCCTGGAACACCCACCACCCAACCGCCCCGGGGGTGGGAGTTGGCGAGAACTTGAGAAACGGGGATCTCACCTGAGCCAGACATTTGGGGCACCTCCAGTCTCCCTTGGGTACATCCTGGAGGGAGGGGATGAGGCAGAAGGTGTGGTAGCTGTCGTCGCAGCCGTCACAGAGCAGCAGGCGGTCTTCGTCCGCCCCGCTGCCGCACACCAGACACACCACCAGGTCCACCTGCACAGGGTGGACGCGTCCCTTTGGTTGGTGCCGCGGGTATAACCATGAGACACACACAAACACACATCAACACTCACACACGCACGGATTTGGAATGAATGGATGTTTGATGATTATGGATGGGTTGTTGAGTGTTCTGGGTTACTCTGGGAGAACTTTATGCATGCATCCGGTAGACTGAACGCAGTGAGGCTTTTAATGGTAGGACAGTGTCTCCACTTACCGGGCTTGGGGGAACCAGAGGAACCGGAGGTAGGTTTTTCTTGTAGCGGGACTTTATTTTATCTGTTTCAATCACTGGCTCTTTTACTTCCACTGGCTCTTGTTTCACAGTAACAGCATGCTCTTTCTCTGCGGAGCGACAGGAACGGTAGGCATTAAAAAAGGATAAAATAAAAGCACGCTGGCAGACAGAGGCACGAGTTAGCGACAGCAGGCGGTGCAACATGTCCTACCAGGTTCTGGTTTGGCAACAAAGGAACCCATCCTCCGCCGTAGGTTAGGCCTGTTGTCACAACCCTCGCCTGGTTCAGTCTTCATCTGAACACCCTACGCAAACAAACGCATCACAGCCCATTTCAGAAATAACCTTTTTAAAAATACTTATTGTGGATGTTTTGGATCTGATATCGAAACATACATGGGCTACAAATATTACACTGTGGACAAAGTGAGTCCGGCCGAGGCCGAGTGGCTTGTCTTTGTCTGACATCTGGCAGTGTTGCTCTGTTGAGGAAGCCCTACCTCAGATTTCAAGTGCTTGGCTCCGTAGGCGTTGGGGCAGACCCTCTCAGGCTGCTGGGGGGCTCTCTGGGGCGCGTCTTGGGCCATGAAGTCCTTGGAGTCCTTGCTGTCCGCCGCCAGGTTGGGCTTCGGCTTGTACTGCAACACATGGGCGTCACACGACATGTGTCAGGAGAACTACTGATACCCACACCTTTTTATTTACCCACTCCAATTATCTAATTGGAGATAGCAGGTTATATCTAAATAGTATATTTCATTGGGAAAAGTGTGAAAAGGTCTAAAGTGTGATCAATTTCATTTTGAAAGTTTTTTGTTGAGTTAGGCACATGTTATCCCTAAAATGCGTCTCTGATAGCAAAAGTGTAAGAACAGAAAGATTTCTGGATGATGGTAAACACGAGCACGTGGGTGGCTGCCGTGTGAGTGACAGGCATGAGGAAATTATCACTGCGCTCCACTAGCAATGAGGCCGGCTTCCCTTTGAGGCCAGGAGGGGAACAGATGTAACCGGATGTGAATAGTAGCAACAGAACATAACCGTTAGTGCAGACCCCTGGCTGATAGAGGGGGTGGAGGGCTGTCATGCTGTCTCGCTTTTGAACAGATTTACATATGACCGCAGACAGACAATAAATGACATAGAGCCAAGATGGTCGACGACTTAAGGTCATGTCACCCATGGAACAGCAAAGAAAAAAAAAGACAACAACAAAACGAAGGTTGACTTTGGCATAAGACTTCAATATTGTAGCTTGCCATTTTGTCCATCATGTCTTATATTGTTAACTGGTAGCTATCTGGTATTTTAAGATATTTTCTGAAACATTTTATTGCAACCCACATTTTTTTGGAAAGATACAGAACAGTACCCACACTGCAGTAAAAGAAAGTGTTAACCATAGTATTACAGATCTCCTTATTCAAACATACCTTTTCATATTCGGTATCAGCATCCAAACGCGTCACTTTGGCAGATGGTTCTGAGGCCTGAGGAGAGAGAGAGAGCTAGGGTAAGAGAGAGAGAGCTAGGGCTAGAGAGAGAGAGAGTGCTAGGGCTGGAGAGAGAGCGAGAGAACTAGGGTTAGAGAGAGAGAGCGAGAGAGAGCTAGGGTTAGAGAGAGAGAGCGAGAGAGAGAGAGCTAGAGAGAGAGCTAGGGTGAGAGAGAGAGCTAGAGAGAGAGAGAGCTAGGGTTAGAGAGAGAGAGCTAGGGTTAGAGAGAGAGAGAGAGCTAGGGAGAGAGAGAGAGCTAGGGTTAGAGAGGGGGCTAGGGTTAGAGAGAGAGCTAAGGTTGCAGAGAGAGATATAGCTAGGGTTAGAGAGAGAGATCTAGGGTTAGAAAGAGAGAGCTAGAGTAGATGTTTTTCACACACACATACAAACCTTTTGTAGGGGGGTGGGTTGGGGGGTTATTAGCACAAGACCTAAAAACAACCTGGACATAATTGCACTCACCAGGAGGTTTGCCCCGCTCTGGAACAGATTGTAGGGGTAAAGGACCTTCTCGTAGTGCGCTCGTAGGTGTGAGCCGATGGCCTTGCCCGGGGCGAAGCCCATCTGGAGAGCGATCTTGGTCCAGCGCCGGTCCCGGCAGACCAGGTCGAACCCGCCCTCGTCTGCCACCAGCTGGAAGAAGACAGTCGACACCGCGTCACATGACTCATGTATGGTAAATAACAACCAACGTCATTATTTGTGTTGACGTTCCTTATTTAATATCCACCTTATTTAGTCGGTATAGATCTAAAATCTTCCTCTCCACGTGGGGAATCTTCAAAGGACATCCCTGTAGGTCCCAAAATTTGGCGATTTGGTCCAAGAAGTTGAGCTTCACTCTGGTCTGTGCCTGGAAACAGGGACACGTCGAAGCAGGTTAAGAAAACAGAAATCATTAAAAAAAGATCATGAAGGCTTGTGCTGTATATCATATTATATAAACATACATAATATATTTTCAAACACACACACATGAAAATATGATGTTTAATTGCTTATCATTTTCCTAATCTTTTGGCCATTTTAAATACTATCAATAATACCATCATTAATTCCTTTACAAAATAATATCTACATCAACATGAAGTATTCAAATATTTGTTCAAAATTAAACAACATCCTACCTCTAGCTCGTTTAGCCTCTGGATCCGAGGAACAAAGTGAAGTCTGTCAACGTCACAGGCAAACGGCGGTTGCCATCCCTGAACAGCCAGGAATAAATTTGCATTTAAGGGACATGAAAGCACCTGAAGGTCATGTTGTTTTACAGCACACCAGAACCTAAATGCATTGGTTTTTAATCAGCCTCAAAGTTCTATTGTTGGGCTGATGACAAAGACCACGTTTGAAAATAGTTTGGACCAATGTCACACAGGTTTTTCACAAAAAGGACATGGAATCCTCTTGAGTAAAAACAAAAACATAATGGCTGCAACAAAATCATTACTAAAATACATATCCAGGTAACAAGAAAGATAGTTGAAATTGTTCCCTCATGTTTAGCAAGAAAAAAATAATATCTTAATAACGAGGCTGAACTAAATTGATATATTAAAGCTCAGTTGTATGAGATGAAAACATTTAATATATATATATTTTTTTACAAATCGCCCAGTTTTATAATGCCAATCCTCCATGAGGAAAGTTATTTTACCTCACCAGCCAACATCCCCCACTGACACACAAAATGGCCAGATGGAACACTCACTCAAACAGCCCTGCTTACCACAAAGCCAACATGGAGGACAACACCCTAACACAACTAGAGACCAACACTGGTTGATATGCACTACAGCCATTAGGCATTGCCCTAATACGAGATTAAATCAATCCAATGGAAGATGACACATATATTCCACCTCAAGTTTTAACTTTTATAGCTCATTAGCAGTGAAGCAAAATTGTTCCACCATGTGGAGGTCCTAAGTCTTGTGATATTTTACAACTTAATAGACAGAACACCATAGCAAAAACCAAAGAATTTAAATGAGAAGAACACCAATAACTAACCGAAGCGGACCCAAGGCCGATGGATCACACACTTTACACTTAATTGATTATGGACACCATAACACCATGTTCCCAAAAATGCATGCCTGCTTTTTTTCCTGGAATAGGGGAGCAGGAAAAACTCTCATGTCTAATATTTTTTTATTTGTGAACTGATTATTTGCACACAATCGTATGAAATGGTGCCGAAAGGCTTCCGCATAGTCAACTGTGTCAATGTGCGGTGTGCTCAATGATGACAGGTTACTGAGCTACTTGCTATCGTTAGCCTGCTGCTAGTTAGCCAGACTTGTCAGCATCAATGAAGCCCTAACTTAAGACGTGTTTGCATGTTATGCAGGCGACAATAACATCACAACGACAACACATTCTCGTGGTCGTGCTGTCGCTCACATCGCTGTGGTCCCCAAGAGAGCAGAGGTAAGAGACTGAAGAAGGAGAGCTAGCAACACAAAGAATCAGCACAGCCCGTCCGCCATGTTGAAAGTCCCTTTAAATCCTTCATCCTTGGTCCATCTTTTGCTTTATCGGTCGTGTACTAATATGTACCAGTATGATCCCCTAATGCGTCCACGGACTGGTTATCGATCTGGTTCGTAGCTGTTACTCACCAGAGGCGGGCGGACTTTACAGATGCCAGTTTTTTCAGCGATTGGACGGATTTTGTTGATGAAAGCGAACGGATCGCCGAATTCTTCCCAGCTGGGCTCGAAGACCGGGCACTCCGGAGGCGGCTTGAACTCGTCCGTCCGAGGTCGGGACATCGTTATGGATCGAAGCGGACGACCCAGATGAGCAAAACTCGCTCCAAAGTATATACTCGGTTGTATTATTCCGAAAGGCTCCCTCCAATCTTTACCTTCCCCCCGTCAGTATCTCTCGGCAGACATCAACACGAGAAGCTGCTCACACACACATCCACGCACTGTGAGCTGAATGTTCCAAGGCAGTGAGCACGTCCGCTCAAAAAAATAGATACCAGATTATTCAACGTTTTCTTTATTGCAGTTTCAACAAAACAACAGCTTTTAGCTACACCGATTTGGCAAACCCAAGTAGGACTAAGCATATGTTTTTCTTTGGTGAAGCTAAAGTAGTAGTGTTATTCAGATAGGATATTTCATTGACTCAAGATGATAGGGAACAAAAATGCAGAGCCTTATATTTCACATCCAGTCATTTCTTACTTTTTGGAGAACAAAATATTACAATTCCCTCGGGTTTGAATCTGCGTTGTGTTCAAAGAATATACCCAATATCATAGTCCCCTTAGGGCAGTCAGCCTTTTTTGGTTCAATTTGGCATCTTAAAAGTCTTGATCTCAACAGCATTTGTATTTGTTTATTAAGAAGCCTATTGTTCGTTATGCATCGTATCAATTTGACTTGTTAATAATCAGCAGAAACAAAGGTTATTAAAACACACCGCAGTGATATTCAGAATAAATTGGTTTGTATTCATGAGATGAAGGGCAATGGTTAATGAGACAAAAACTGCATTGTGTCTTTTATTGACTACGTCTCTTATCAAGTCATTTTTTGGGCCGTTTGCAAAGCCGGTGTTAGAAAAGTCATAGTCTTATGATGCATTATTTAATTCACTGTCTACAAACAATTTTCCTTTGTAACCTATGTTTACACTTGGGCGGATGGATATTTTCAGGTGACAGTTCCATGGCTACCGGGACTCGTTGTTTAAATAACCTATGACTAATTAATTTAGCTTTGGAATATTGCTTACATTCAGTTTCAACCAGTTTTGTCTTATAATTTAACATTCTCACAAAATAAAACTCCATTTGCATGGCACACACCTTGGTTAACATCGGGTTACATCGGGGAGTTGTATTTTTGTATTTTTAGAAAACACAACTGGGCCTATTTCCCTTTTAATTTACACATGTTTTTAGCAATATCATTTTTTATGCAATGTATAACAGAAAGTGGGAAACAATCTCAATATGTTCAATCTTATAATGTAACTCAAAGTAAGGGTTCGAACAAATTAACATTTGAACAGTAAAAATACTAAATTGCTAACAAAAAGTAGAAGAGAAGACAGTCATGTAATCACAGCCTGAGGGCTAAAGGATCAGTACTCTTCACCCAATTCATCATCATCCGAGTCAGTACTCATTTTGCCTAGCTCCTCATAATCCTTTTCGAGACAGGCCATATCTTCTCTGGCTTCAGTAAACTCTCCTTCCTCCATGCCCTCGCCCACGTACCAGTGGACAAAGGCCCGCTTAGAATACATCAGGTCAAACTTGTGGTCCAAGCGGGCCCAGGCCTCTGCAATAGCCGTGGTGTTGCTCAGCATACACACAGACCTCTGGATCGTGGCCAGGTCGCCCCCAGGTACTGCAGTTGGAGGCTGGTAGTTAATCCCCACCTTTAGGGGGAGAAGGGGTTGGTTCGAAGAGATACGTATTGACAGCATAGGGCACAAAACTGATTCAAAACAAAGCTGATCCACAACAAAATACTCACCTTGAAACCAGTGGGGCACCAATCCACAAACTGGATGGAGCGCCGGGTCTTGATGTTGGCGATGGCTGCGTTCACGTCCTTGGGGACCACGTCGCCGCGGTACAGCATGCAGCACGCCATGTACATGCCGTGGCGGGGGTCGCACTTGACCATCTGATTGGCCGGCTCGAAGCAGGAGCTGGTGATCTCCAGCACGGTGAGCTGCTCGTGGTAGGCCTTCTCGGCGGAGATGATGGGGGAGTAGGTGACGAGCGGGAAGTGGATGCGGGGAAACGGCACCAGGTTGGTCTGGAACTCCGTCAGATCCACGTTGAGGGCGCCGTCGAAACGCAGCGAGGCGGTGATGGAGGAGACAATCTGCCCGATGAGGCGGTTGAGGTTGATGTAGCTGGGGTGCTCAATGTCCATGTTGCGGTGGCAGATGTCGTAGATGGCCTCGTTGTCCACCATGAAGGCGCAGTCGGTGTGCTCCAGGGTGGTGTGGGTGGTGAGGATGGAGTTGTAGGGCTCCACCACGGCAGTGGACACCTGGGGGGCCGGGTAGATGGCGAACTCCAGCTTAGACTTCTTGCCGTAGTCGACTGACAGGCGCTCCATCAGCAAGGAGGTGAAACCAGAGCCGGTGCCACCACCAAAGCTGTGGAACACCAGGAACCCTTGTAGGCCTGTGCACTGATCCGTCTGGAAGATGATTGTTCATTAGCATTATAAATCAGACAGTGACATACTGTAATTTGCAACACTATTTCCATTGCATTCCAGTATATTTCATTTAAATACCAACCAAACAGTAATTGGGAAAAAAAAAACACCCAATTACACATTACTTACCTGTAGAGTGTACTAATAGAAAGACAAAACAGGTCTCACACTAAAACAAGCATTAATGGCCAACAAGGCAATGAGAATCCAAGTCTGACTCACCATTTTACGTATACGCTCCAAGACCGTGTCAATCATCTCCTTGCCAACAGTGTAGTGGCCACGGGCGTAGTTGTTGGCTGCATCCTCTTTCCCGGAAATAAGCTGCTCAGGATGGAAAAGGTCTCTGTATGTCCCAACCCTCACCTCATCTGGAAGATAGGTTCCTTGTATGATCAGAATGGCTACACCACTTTATATTGTAGCCCATATACACTGAAGAATCATCAGTTAACTTAGAAACCTTGCCAAAACAAATACAACTATTTAACCCTCGTATGAAAAGACAGAGGGGACTCAAATGTGTGATTTGCTTCTGAATTGGGGCCTTTTAGGAATACAGTATGTAGATTTAATAGTAAATAAATTAAAGATATGCGACTTGGATATTTATGGATATTAAAATATAAGTATTTTAATGTTGTATAGTGGTTCATTATAATAATTTCACTAACAATATGAATGTCATGCTTGAAAAAACAATTTCACAGGAACAATTTATTATGTTGTTAAACCTTCTGCCTTTCAGGCATTGCACAAAACCTGTAAAGCTATCCAATAGCCTACCAGTCAACAACAGCCAACTCATGTAATGCTGTGGATTGAATGTAGTTAAACATATTCCTAACAATAACTACTACCAAAGACAAGCAGATGAAAAGTAATGAATGTAGCTTCCAGTGGTCTAATTTAATAATCATCATAATAGGATTTGATTGAATGCCCCAGATGGCCACACAGTAGATAGCACACTATCAGGCCCCCCACCTATCACAGTGGGCTCCAGGTCCACGTACAGGGCTCTGGGGACGTGGCGCCCGGAGCTGCCCGTGTTGAAGAAGGTGTTGAAGGGGTCCTGGCGAGAGTTGGCCTGGAGGGGCACATCCAGGATCACCCCATCGGGCCCCACGTCGTGCTCCAGGCAGAAGAGCTCCCAGCATGCGTTCCCCGTCTGCACTCCTGCCTGACCCACATGGATGGAGATGCACTCCCTCTAAATGAACACACACACACACACACACACACACACACACACACACACACGCACACACACACGCACACACACACGCACACACACACACGCGCACACACACACACACACACACACACACACACACACACAAGTGCGAACAAACACAAATGATTTCGATCCTATTAGAATTTAAATTTAAGAGCAAAGGGATTAAACCTAAGAAACTACAAAACTGGATAATCAAAGTAGGGATGATGTAAATTGGATACCTTTGGAATCACCAAAAGTGCAAAATAAATTGACACAACAAATGTACCTTTTATCACATTTGATATCGACGAGTTTGTGAACTGAAAATCGGAAACTTTTCATACCACTAGGGGGAGACAGCCAGGTCGTAATGTCGTCTTGCTCTAATTGTTAATGGGGTATTATTAAATTTCATATGCCTATATCCTCGCATTGTTTGAATACAGCGAATCATCATTCAAATATGTTTAAAGACCAAAAAAAGCCCAACTACTATCTCAATGAATACAATGTTCCAAAACATTGTACAATTGTATTCACTGTAGAATATCATCCTACTGCTTAGGCCATTATAAATTAGCAAATTATTTTCTCTGCAGACAAAAAAAATCGGTATCAAATTGAGTTATGATTAAGATCAACCACTGTCGTTATGGCTGTTTTGATGAATTATTAGGCCTATTGACAGCTTTTCATAGATGTTTAAGGGCACATCGCCTATATAGAATAAGTGTGTTCAGAGGCCTACACACACGCACACTACACTACATACAAGCGCCCCGAGCTGTTATGTTAACATGTTTCAACAGGTCAAGAATTTGGTTCCTGGCCATCTTAGTGGGAGCTTACTATCGCAAGAAGATGAGTGATTTGTTTGCTATTAAGCAAATTAAAAGCGACGTCAAGAAAAAAATGATCGTGTGAACGATCCAAATGAACGACATGAATGAATGAATTCATTGGTTCTGAATATTAAGATATCATTTATTTATAAGATTGTATATTAATCCTGAGGATTTAAAAATTACAAGTAAAACCTTCAAACATACAGTAGACTATCATTTCAGCAAACACATATATCAACCAAACTTGCAGCGTATTAGAAAGTGTGGTGCCTGAAACTGCAGGTCTATGGGTCATTACATTAAACTATCTGTCCTCGCCAAGTGCAACAAAAAGTTATGAAAAGACACAATTTGACGGTCAACATAAAATATGCATAGCCCATGATATTTCTCTTTTTGGGAAGGCCCAGGTGATGCGGTGCAGTGTTTTTTTTTTTAAATTATAATAAATTATGAGGACAATGATCTCAACTAGCAGGCCTATGTTATGCAAAATTCATCACATCAATTTAACTAACAAAAGGTTAGAATCGAATGATCTTACCATTTCCCTTCAGATGCTGTTGGACAATAACTTCTGTGGTTTGATAAGAGATTGCGCCAAATTCCACCTCTCATCAATCTGTTGCTCCGATGTTGCAACTTTGTAGGTTTGCAACACAGTAGGCCTACGACTAGACTACACACCGCTCTTGTTTCGGGGCCACCCACCCGATGTCTGGCGTGTAATTTGCTGCCTGGCATCTGAAGTCAAGTCAAGTCAAGTCAAGTTCCCGACCTCTTTAGTAAATCATAAATCATAACCACTGATTGTTTATTTGAGCGCTAATGAAATTCAAATGGCGTCCATTGGATTGGGAATAAATCAATCAAATTGCTGTCTTGAATACGAATGTCTCCCACTGTGAAAAAAATAGTCATTAAGCTGCAGGTAGGAGTTGGGGTTAGGCTGAATACATTGAAGATACAAAAAATAAAACATACTAGTTGGCATTCGAACTCACTATCCATTGCATCTGAATTGCCCGGCTAAATATGTGTTATCAAAAGTATGGAAGTAGTCAACACTGGAGTATTGATAGCATTCATATGTGGCATAGTATGCTGCCATGCAGAAAGTAGTGTTGATGGATAAGGTACATTCAACCTTATTTAACACTTGAGCAAAATAATCTTAAGTATAAGTTTCACCGTGTTTATTAACAAGTTTGTGGCATTGTCAGCAACATGTACACATCCAAACAAACAGGTCAAGGACGAACACATGCACATTTTTCCTTTTCCGCTTTTAAGAATTTGGTAAATGCAATAAATAGCTAAGAGCTCCCTTCATTTAGATCCAAAAACGGTATAAATCTCAAAACATCTGTTCCATCTTCGAACAAACGAGAATCTAAATCTATTAAAGCAATTAGATTTTAAAAGCACTTTATACAGAAAGGATTACAAAAAACGTGTTTAAATGACTGGCCCCACTACAGTCTCGGCAAAGGTTCACGTATTTCGACAACATGACGATCACAGTCTACACGAGAGGCCACATGAATCCTGTGTGTGTGATGAAGGCGTGGGGGGGACTGTAAGGCAGATAGCAGCAGATGGGAGGCTCAGCGGTCTCCATCCTCTCTCTTTTTCAGTTTTTTTTATCAACAAACATGTAAAAAATATATTGCACTTTGAAGACTGAGTGAAACAGTAATGTCACAGGTAACGGACAGCGACAGGTGCACACACTGAGTCATGCAGGTGGAGATGGGAGTTCCTCTGACATCGTTTCATCCCTCTCCCTAATGTGCGTGGGTCTACCTAACCACACGCCCTCCACCGGCCCTTCCATAGCCCAGAGGAACGCCGCTCCGACGTCGACGTTCCTCAGGTGACTGTACGGACGGGGTTTTCCTTCCAGGGTTTTTGCATACGCACCACCGAGCGATTCCCTTTTTGGCGCGTGTGGGCGAGTGCACCGAGTATAGCTGCCTTGCTTTGCTTCTCATTCATTAAAAAGGTGCTGATTCCGGTCCCCAGGTGGTGGGGGGGGGGATCACTTTTCTCGCAGGACGCACACGCCTGCGTCGCAGCGCTGCGTGGCCATTGAGGTCACCACCTCCCAGCTGTCAATCACGGGGTCGTAGCACTCGATGCTGCTCAGTAAGGAGTTCCCATCGTAGCTGGCGATGGAGAGGAAACAGACCCAGACCCAGTGTTATAATACGTTAAGTTAACTTAATAATAGCCAAGTTAAGTAGAACTATATAGCCTATAAACATTTAGCTAAATCTCTTTCTTAACTAACTACTACAGTATAACTACGTAGCCTATAAACATTTAGCTAAATCTCTTTCTTAACTAACTACTACAGTATAACTACATAGCCTATAAACATTTTGCTAAATCTCTTTCTTAACTAACTACTACATTATAACTGCATAGCCTATTTATTTATTTTTCTTACAATATCTCATCTCATGTTTTAGAGCATACTGTCCTGCAGAATGCCTCTCCTTCAGCCTTCTCTGCAGCAAATGATTCACTGCGTGCACCTGCTTACCCGGCTATGGCATAGAGGCGCCCACGGAGGACGGTCGCTCCTACGTAACACCGTGGAGTGGTCATGCTGGCCACGGTGGTCCAGTAGTCCGTTCTGATGTTGTACACCTCCACAGAGTCCAGGTGGGAGACTCCGTCAAAGCCTCCTACCACGTAAATGTGGTCGTTGAGCAAGGCAACGCCGGCCCCTGGAACACAACCGTGGCCGGTGTTATGCAAACCACTCGAAACGCACTTAGAGGACGGGCAGAACATCTGAATACTGCGCCTGGATGGTGTTCAAACAATGGAGGTCATTTTAAAATGGGTCTCCGATTGAGATCTGGTAACCAGATGATGAAATTGGAGCCGACAGCGCATTTTGATATAGACCTCAAAGTAGAAAAGTAAGTAAATCAGGTTTTCGAGGTAGAAGCTAATTAGCCTACATAAAACTATATCCCCTGGTTTGGTGTCGAGTGGCCTGCCCCGACCAGGACTCCCGCCTCAGTTGGGTCACTTGGCAATGCACTGTTAAAGCCATGGCCGTTGTCTGGGGGATTTATTCTTTAGCTTAACTTAAATGGCTTTATTATGAAAGGACGTTTGAAGTGGCCAACTGCATTCTAGTAACCGGTACTGTTCAATGTGTTATCCACACTTTACCACGCATGGTTATCAAACAAATTATATAATATTCTAGTTAAATATCTATGTACAGTGAACTTCCATACTCATTCCTGTCCTCAGAGTCAGGTACACTTGGAGAAACAGCCATGGTGGAGCCCACCTCCCTTACCTGATCTCTTGGTGGCCATGGGTGTAACACTGGTCCAGTGGCCCGTGTGGGGGTCATACCGCTCCACAGAGTTCAGGATATTCAGACCATCGTAGCCACCTTCCAATGACAAAAGAACAGAACCGTAAGAGTCAGAAAGAAACAATCTGGATTTTTGAACAGGAGGAGAACTGATCGTTCCTCAGATGGCCGTTCCTCACCCAAACAGTAGATGAGTCCACTGGCCACCACTAGCCCGGCTCCTTCTCTGGCCGTCTGCATATCTCCTAGCATGCTCCACTGGTCGATGTTAGGGTCGTAGCGCTCCATGCTGGTGTGACGGCGGCTGCCATCAAAACCTCCGGCAACATAGATCATGTCTGGGGAAAACAAATAATATATAAAATAAAATAGGACACATAATAAATCAATGAGGATCTTATTTTGGCCTGCTTCGTCACAGGGTGAATGCCCAAAATGTGTAGCAGGTTTATTCTAATCTTTCTAAACAAAGGATTCACCAGTTTCACACAGTAGGCTAAAAAGGTGCGGGCTATCGTTCCCGGGACCAGGCCGTACCTCCGAGGGTGGTCGCCCCGGCGAGGCCGCGGCGAACGTTCATGGTGGCCACGGTGTACCAGACGCCGTCCTCGTCCGCCGTGTAGTCCAGGCACTCCACCGAGCTGAGCCGGGAGCGGCCGTCGTAGCCCCCGATCACGTACACTCGGTCGTGCAGCGACACCGTGGCCACGTAGCGTCTCTTCCGCGCAATGTTCTGCATTACAAACAAGTAGTACAATCAGCTTCATATCCAAACACTATGACGACATCTTTGCTCTTCTAAACTCTAGTTTGGTGGGGGAACTGAATGCGTAATTGTTTTGGGTTCACAACTTCTGCTGCTTACCGGGAGGAAGCTCCACTCCTGAGTCTTTGGGTCGTACTTCTCCACAATGTCAATGGGGGACTGTTGACTGCCGAAGCCACCGATCACCAATAGTACCTCTTTGGCACCTGAAATTGTTTCAATGATTAACCTTTCGCTCTTTGGAGAAATGAAAGCCTACATATTATTATGTAAATAGAAAAAAGGAGAATCATTAAGAGAGAGTTCAGCACGATGAGGAACAGGAACTTTACCCAGTCTGGCTTGTGTTCGTGGGCCTTGCATTTCACTCCTCAGCTCTGGTCTCAGATGGAATTTCTTTGCCTCGTCCACGAGGTCTCGACATGGAAGACTGCACCGAATGAGAGGCTGGAAACATGTTATGAAGTTAAACCCTCATTAATCACCATGGAGACTGTAACCGCGATATCTCGTAATGGCTGCTTCAGACTACACGATTTCAGCCCGATTTTGCCCCAGACAAATTTGCGAGTCGTACACGATTTTGAAAAGTCGGCGACGAGACCAGGTCTTGTAATGTGACATGCTTACGATCTGCGATTTTTTTCTTCTGTGACGTTCGAAAATGCCAGGACGAAAGTTTGGCATGCCAGAAATTTGGGGGAATCGCATGACGTATCCATTGTTGACATGGAGGGAATCCTGCGAACCACTGGTGCTCACGGGCAGTGTTTACTAACTAGTAAAGAACTAACTAGTAAAGTAAAGACTAGTAGAGATGCGCGGTTGGCGGTCATATCCGCGGACACCGTGGATAATCCACGGGTTGGGTGGATTGCATGAAAATAAGTAATACTTGGAGGAATTGCGGGCGGGTCGCGGTTGAAATATATAATAAGTAGGTTAACATATTGTATAGACAAACGGCAAACTGACAATATTTTCTATAATCTCCCTGCTTCTGAAATCTCCGCCCAGCGCTCGTCCGCTGGTTTTCCATAAGCATTCCACTGTGCGATCATCCCTGCTGCGTATGCCCTCACACATTGTTGAAATCATATGCTGGATGCTTTATTCTTTCTATGTGGCTTTTAGTTAATGATCGGGCTATAATAAGACCACGTTGGCTATGTTCGCTGCTACAGGGGACATTTCATAGTGGTTGGACATTTTAGCGAGCCGACAGGCTTTTGTCGGGACACGGAACACGCAACTCAAAATCGGATGACATTACAGCTCATCTCTACTAACTAGACTTCACTGCACTACGCAGAGGACCACCATCATAATGCCTAGTTTAGGAACTCAGGATCCATTGTTATTTACATGTTGTTGCTGCGTTGATGTAGAGTGTATCGTGAATGATACAGAGAAAACTCGCCTTTGTACTTTTGGCTTGAGCCATATTTTTGCTTTTGAGTGAAAATGATTAGCCAGCTGATCAACTGCAACCATCACAGCTGATCACGCGCCTGTAATATAAACAGAGAGGCATGGCGGGAGTCACGTAACCATGACAACGACTGTATATCAAAACCATTTCAGTGTGGAAAGTGGATGCAAAACATTCAGAAAACGATATGAAAACGATAGTGTGGACGGAGCTCGTTTTAATTGCGAATGTGCGTTTTTATTTTTACCCGGGTTAGTGTGGACAGGGCCTAAAGGTCCAAGAGCATCGCACCCTCGAATCTTGTAGTGTGGCCAGTCTTCCGACGAGACAAGGCCCTATTTCCTGGCTCTGTGAATGCATGGTGTGACATGTTAAATCGTGGAAGAATATCTGAGAATCGTGTAGTCTGAACCAACCATAAGACAATCCTTAGCTGCGTGAGTGAGTGAGTGAGTAAGTGGGTGAGTGGGTGAGTGGGTGAGAGAGAGAGAGGGTGTGTGCGCGTGTGTTCACCTCAGAATCTATGACGTCGGTGATGTAGCGAGGGGTCAGCAGTGGCATTCGGACAAACTCCAACATGTCTGGTAGGTAAGGCTCCCTCTCTTTGCGGTTGTGTTTGACCCAGTTCAGCACGGCCTCGAACACCGGCTCCTCAGAGTCCACCTACACACAGGGAGGGTACAAACTAACTTAGAAACGTAGCTTATTTATGACTATCATTCTTTTTTAATGATAGTTATTATTTTTATTTCTAAAATACTATCATTCTTTTTTTGTTATTATTAATAAGTCTTTACTGACAAAGTCATTCATAGCCCTATGACTCAAGCACAGGGTCAGATACGGTACGGCTTCAAATTTCAGAAGTCCGATTGAGATTTGAATTTGAATTGAACATATTTCATTTTGTGACTGAATGTGATAATATCTTTCTTCTTGTCAACCGTGGTGGGGGGGGGGGGGGGGGGGGGTGGTCTTAGTTAATTTACTTTTTAAAACATCAAAATGATAGCAAGAATCCACATTGTGAATCAGGGATCCATAAATCCTCCTGTTATAATAACCATGTTTGGGCAAAAGAAAATGTGCGGTTGCAAACAGGAATTTCCTGCACACAAAAGAAAACCTAAATCTGGTTTGCTTCTCTGCAATTTCATTGTCACTCAAATCCACCGAAAGCAACAGGTATTGGAGGGGGGGGCCCCCACTCACTGAGATTACAACAGGTAGGTACCTGTCAGTCTAACCCTACTGTAGCTTTGACTACACAATGGAAAACAGGGATACACTATAATTAGTGGGCTGCCTCCTGGGTTGTTTTTCACTGTCGGAGTGTGGCCGTGTCAGATACAGACTTAAAGACATGAGTCCACAGTATGCAATGCATGGCACTGAGTGCTTTAAGAGCATTAAAAGCAATGTATCCCAGTATTGGAATCCCCAGCATGAGCCACCATAAGTGTCAGTGCACTCAGACAAAGAGCGTTGTCAGGACCCTGGGAACAACATGTCCAGGCGCTGTAAAGCCCAACTTATACCTCTGTCCCACTGCAAGAGGCTGCCAGCGTTGTTGGTGTGCACCTCTCCAAAACATGTTCTACACGTAAACGTGGCCCATCGCCCACTTGGCCTTTCCTGCTATAAATATGGTTCGGTTATGACTTCAGGTCGAGGTGGACTAGTTGAGGTTGGTTCACAAGCAAGATCACTAGTAGTCGCTTACGTTGGCGGACTAGTGGACTACTGCGTATCACAGATGCAAAACCATCAATGCAAGAGCGATGGGAACTGCTGTAGAAAACCACATCCTACCTACCTTCCTACCTATTCTACACAAAAGTACAATTTGGTCTTCGGTTACTATCCTGTCGTGTTAAAAACCTTGCTGATGCACGTGCGTAGCAGAACAAAATGAGTCCACGCGGTTCTGTCACATCCCATTGTAACTTCTTACCGATCCAGAAGAAAAAAAACACAAAAAAAACTAAAAGGACTAATTGAATAAAGTGAACCCACCCATTTCGGCTCACCACAAGCCTCGGGCCCGCACGCACGCCATTGTCTGCCTTTCACTACATCAAAGCCTGAGTGATGAATACACGCCTAGTGCAGTTCATTATTATTATTAACAGTGCGCCTCATTTAGACACAGGCTAATCCTACCTGGATCTCATCACATTTGATGAGCTTCTCCACCTCCGCCTGGCAGAGCAGCATGAACTCCTCATGCTGCACCACCTCTGGGAAGTGCTTCTGGGAGAAGAGCTCCGCCGCCTGCATCAGGTCCAGGCAGTTGTGGGTGTCGGCAAAGTCCCGGATGCCCAGACAGTTGGTGGGGTCCAGCTGACCGTCCAGGAAGTCACAACATGCTCTCTTCACCCCTAAACACAACAAACAAAATGAAGCATTAGGGTTTATACATTTAGACATGCATATCCGTGTACACATGAAAGACTCTTGGTTAGTCATTATTCCGGATACTCTTAAATGGATACAACAGCCAACTTGTCGTTTTCCATTCAGTTAAACGGTGGTTTGAGGGATTGAGATCACCGTGCAGGTCAGCTCATGAGTCACTAAGCGTACCTTTGAGCTGCAACAAGCACGCTGCTGGAAGCAATTCCTGTACATTCTCAACCGTTACAAGCACCGTCTCTGTGTAGACAAAGTCAAGGAGAATCTCCATGGTGGCCGCAGTCAGCCCCTGAATGTCAACAAAGGATTTCCCCTTCTCCGAGAGCTGCAGGAAGACAGGAACACAAACACTTATAGCATTTTGACAAAAAATTACATGTTTTTCAAAAAGAACTTCAACCTCAAAAATAAACCTTTTTATTATTATGAAGAGCATGTCTTCAGGCTATTTTTATATGTACACATTTAATATACATGCTAAATAAATCAAAACTCTTACTCTATATGAATTCCTAGTATTTCCTATTGTAGAATATTTTTATACTCACCCACTTTAATGCTGTTTTGCAAGCATGTCACATTAAAATATATGGCAGTGATTCATAATCCATGTATTGAACATGTTGCCTTGTTGAACTGTGGGTTGCTTGTTACAGATAACATCGACATGTGAACTACAAATTATCCTAATTAATATTACTTTGTAGCTACCTCACTGGTGAACATGGCACAAAAGTAGTCACTGCAGGCGGCCAGGACGATACGGTGGGCTGGAAAGTCTGTGTTCTCCAACCTCAGAGTGATGTCGCAGAGTGTGTTGCTCTTGCGAAGAGCATTCATTGCATTGAGGATGGTTTTGGCATGGGAGTTTGTCATGATGTCCTTGGGAGCCATGATGTTCTAAAGACAGGACTACAAAGGGGACCACATCAAACACACAAAAAGAGTCAGGTGATAAATCTCATACCTGTATTATTTTATCTTGGAATGTCTGGTTGTATGCCAAAATAGTCAGTGATACCTGGATGTTTATTTGTATGTGCCTGTTTACTCGTACTTAGGCTTTTAAGTCTATATACATAAAAATAGGTCAAAATTGCAACAACAGCTAAAAAAATACTGAAGCTTAGACATACAATTAATGTGATGAATATCTATCACGTACCTGTCAACGTGTTGATGTTTATCTTAACTAGCTTTGCTAGTTAGCAACAGATCCTATCTCAAGTCCCAGAAGCTGCTGTCAGTGTCTGTTGAAAGCCACTGAGCTAAAGGTAATTCATGATTACAACGTCGGGATGTCAATCCCCATTGTACTGCTTACATCAATATTTTTGAATCCTCGATATGGCGTTAGGGTGTCTACCAAAATAATTGTTGACGGCATCACATCGACAGCTAGCTTCACACGGCAGGTCAAAGGGAACGGCAAAGCTCTACATAGGCTGAGAGAGGATCCTGAATTCTGGCGTTATCCCGATCTACCGCAACGCAATTTCTGTTATCTTACTTCTTACGGCAGGCAACAGTCCCCGACCGGAGCGAGAAGATTGAGAACATGACTACAACTACCACAACCGCAACAAAGACAAGGAGAGGTAGTCACTTATTTCGACAAAAGCTTCTCCGAAACATGTAACGAAAACGGATATCCCTCTCCCGGTAGTCCCTCCCTCGCTATCACCACTAAACCCATGTTGCTGAGAGTCCCGCCTTCTCTCTCGTCAATAACGCTCATTATGGGCATCCCGTCCTAGGCCGTTCCGCCGTGAGACCAGGAAGGCTGGGAAAGCGTTTACGCTACATAAACAGCCTGCTACGTCAGCGTGCGTGCGCGTTCCCGATGGGCTCGTCTGATTCCAAAAGAAGCTGCCTTTTGTGCGTCCTCCTAACGTAATTTAAACCTAAAATGCGGGGGGAACTAAGCGATTAAAGGAATACATGTAAGCTGCTATCAATACGAACACGGTATTGTCTTTACAGCTCGGTGGGTTGAATTAATTTGACACAAAATGTACAAAATGAATGTACGCTTATGAGCTACTCAAGGACGGTCGCGATAACGTGTAGGAGGAGTTTACGGCGTGTTTCCGGTAAGACCAAACGTAAAGACATCACAGTACACTGAAGCATATTAGGACTCAGAAATAGAGAATTACGTTGATTTTGTTAACTCCACCGTGACTGTTTTTTCTTGGTATTGTTTCCAAGTAATCGGGGAACTTCAGACGGCGTATCGCTCCAGGTCGCAGAAGTGCAATGGAAGAAGAGTTCCGCGAAATCGATCAAGTCGGGAGTTGGAGCGCCATTTACCAGGTAGGATTTTTCGCTTAATCAAGGTGGGATTTATCGTGTATGATTCGTTCTGGGGACCAGAAGATATGTTTCTCCTGGGCTGCCGCCTACATAAGAAAAATATCTGGTTCCTCATATTTGGCCATCCTCCCTCCTGACATAGTGGATGATTGATGTGTGTGCCTGTGCCTTATAAGCAGCACCCCTGGCACTATATCCACATTCCAGATACAAATCTTTCGCCAAATAATCCACCTAGGGTTACGTATCGTTAGTAGTAGACAAGCATGGGATTGTCAGGCACAAACAGCTATAACAAGAACAAACGAAGGATATCGATGCTATAATTACCATTTATGCGCCAAGTGGTAGACTACTTAGTTGTGAGTCGTTTATGTAGCAGCTAATATGACATTTGTATACAATAACTGCTAACTTACTCATCAACAAATGGGGATGACAATCACGCTGGTGAATGTAATGGGGGGGCAGCGGCGGCACAACTGCGAGTTTAGGCTCAGCGAATGACATACTTCCAAATGTATAATGTACATTTTAGAGCTTGAGGCAACTAGACAGTATGCCCTTATTGCTCAATAACATGAATTCAATGTTTTTGTTTTGCCACAGGAAATCCGTCAACAGTCCAGTGAACTCCCTTGCAAATTTGCCAGGTCACCAGAAAACAAATGTCGTAATCGTTACCGAGATGTTAGTCCTTGTAAGTACCATTTCTTATCCCAGTGCGATTGACCAACTCATGAACTCATCACTTGACTTTTGTGTATAGTTGAGGGAATGAAATGTCGAAAGCTTCTCTGGGAAGTTGTCATGTTTTTTTCATTAACACATTAAACTAATTGATAAGAATAATTTATAGCATTTATACAGTGTGTTTTCTAGGTACCCAGTGTGTGTGTGTGTGTGTGTGTGTGTGTGTGTGTGTGTGTGTGTGTGTGTGTGTGTGTGTGTAACACCTCATCCACTACAAGAAGCACTTTGACCAGCCAGTAGTGACTTGGTCGTCGGAGGACAGTCATTTTGAAGTCAAAATACTATATATATATTTATAGATGCTGTACATATTGTTACTACTGTTAAAAATGGATCGTATTTTCCCTCCAGTCGACCACAGCAGAATCCTTCTGCAGCTGGGGGATAATGACTACATCAACGCCAGCTTAATATGTATGGAGGAAGCAAAGAGGAACTACATCCTCACTCAGGTAATTTCCAATGTCACAGTCCTTCTGAAATAATTCATTGTTAAAGCCGTAAAGGTGGCTCTTTGTTTTAGCTTGATGGATCATTTTTTTAGTTTATTTAGTTTTAATGGGATATACATTGAAGTAGTTAGCAAGAGAATGACTCCCAATAAGCAACATTGTGGCTCACACCATGTTTGCATCTCCCCCTCAATGACTGCGGACATGAAACGTTTTCACGGTGTGAGGTCATTTCCCTGGCACAAATGCTGTGGCGTATGTGTTAAAATAATGCCAACCTTCACAGTCACCCATGGTGAAAATAATATTTGATTGTGATTGCATTCTTTATTCAGTCAAAGATCAGGGCGCTGACGTGTAGGAAGAGCGCAGGTGCTCGTAGGGTGGCTAATTAGGGCATGCAAGATGCAAATGATTTCACAGTTGAGTTGAGTTCTGTTTTTCTCGGCGGCCATGTGCTAACTATGAGCTCCCAGTGAACAGCTGTGTGCTGTACGATGGCTGTGGGAGTAAGTTCACTTTTTTAACAGGCTTTATAGCATACCACCGGTGAGTAGGGTGTGATATAGACACCAACACTAATACAGCCTTCATGCCATTCTCGTGTCTCATGAGAACAAAGTTGTTAATAGTGCCTACATCTCAAGCACTGCTTATTGTACTGGGGCACCCTAGGTATCACAGAGTGTGTAAACGGTGTGGTGAGTGGACCGTGCAGGGCGTGGGTAGTCGGTGTTGTTAAGGTGTAATGTGTCCATGCCGCTTGGTACCGACCGAGCACACAAACTAAGACGGCAGCCTGTGGAAAAAGATATAGTCGTATCATTTCTCGGGGACACGCAAAAATATTTATTTTCCTGAGTACATCCCTAAAAAGCCATTTTCAAGATTATCATAATGGTAGTATCTTATGAATATGTGTATGGGCTGAAGCTGTCTGGCCGCCCAGCGCATCCTGTTGGACATGCTAGGTCCGACGCTCCCTGGGCGCCGGCCCCCAGAGCTCCCTAACTGGTTTTAATCATAGACCCTGCTTTAACTAATCCTGTTCTGGAGATAATGCTGTCACCAGCTGACGGCTGGGGAAAATAGTGCAGAAGTCAGCTCTATTTGTGCATTACGGGAACAAATGTGTCAGCGATATTTGTATTTTTATTTCTTTGACTGTTGCTTCTGGAAGTGTGCAAAAAAGACATAATCATCAAGTGGGCTAAACTGTCTTCTGCAATGAGATAATTATCTCACAGTGTACTTTCTGAATAGATGGTAGGGAAATGAATGACAGCGCAAGGCGTGTGGTAACAAGCTAAATGCAGGTTTTCCGACCAAAACAAAACGGCCGCCCAATGTAGGTCGAAATTTAACCCGAGCATCGTTTACTGTCCCTCAATGACATTGTGTGGCACCGCACTACACATGACTTACTGATGAGGACCCAGCAGTAACCCTAACCATGTGCACCACAGGATTCTGTGACTCTCTGTTTAAAGTACACTGCATGTGACTTGCCAAAGGTTCTGTGACTCTGTTTAAAGTGCTCTGCCCATGACTTACCGAAGGTTCTGTGACTCTGTTTAAGGTGTTTTGCACATGACTTACCAAAGGTTCTGTGACTCTGTTTAAAGTGCTCTGCCCATGACTTACCGAAGGTTCTGTGACTCTGTTTAAAGTGCTCTGCCCATGACTTACCGAAGGTTCTGTGACTCTATTTAAAGTGCTCTGCACATGACTTACCGAAGGTTCTGTGACTCTGTTTAAAGTGCTCTGCCCATGACTTACCGAAGGTTCTGTGACTCTGTTTAAAGTGCTCTGCACATGACTTACCGAAGGTTCCACCCCCCCCGCTCCTTTCGGTGAATCTAAGTTTAAAGTGCACCGCCCGTGTGTCCTCCTCAAGCACGCCTCTGATGTGTGCGTTTAGGGGCCCCTTCCGAACACATGTGGCCACTTCTGGGAGATGGTGTGGGAGCAGAGGACCCGCGGGGTTGTGATGCTCAACAGAGTCATCGAGAAAGGATCTGTAAGTGGCTTTGGTTCCGTTTGTATTCACAAGCATACAATTGAGGGTCTCTACAATGTCTTATACATTCCACAAATATTCAGGATTATATTTATTTGTTGCTTTTCCTCTAGCTGAATTGTGATGCTTGTATATGCTGTTCTGTTATTGTTTTCTTAGATAAAATGTGCCCAATACTGGCCCCAAATAGAGGAAAGAGACGCCATCTTTGAAGACACCAGCTTCAGGGTCAGCCTCATTTCAGAGGACGTCAAAGTGTACTACACCGTCCGTCAGCTGGAGCTGGAAAACCTCGTTGTAAGATTGCTTTATAATGATTGTTTATACAATGCTTCATGTGTAACACATCATTAATGCTTGTGTAGGTTATTGTTTTTATTAGTGTAAAGTCTGTTATTAAATTATTATTATTATTATTATTCAAAAGATATCTTTTCTGAACGCGCCGATCTGCTTGGCCTCTAAGCAGTCAGCCTATGTGCACTTTACACTCGAAGCTGCACTCCCTAAGGTCCTCAGCACAACACCCCTCAGGTGTGACATTGATTGGATGAACGGCTTTCCAGAGAATATGTACAGAGACCCCACTAATTAGAGTTAGGTCATTATGGACCATGGAACAAAAAGGGGCTTCTTTTGTGCCTGAGTAGTGAAATGCACATGTAAACCTCTGGTGCAGATGAAAGAGGTTGAAGGTGAATCGAACTGAAGGAGCACATTGAGTATTCAAAGTGTGTTTGTCTTGGTAACCCAGACACAGGAGACCAGGGAGATCTTACACTTTCACTACACCACCTGGCCGGACTTTGGGGTCCCAGAATCCCCCGCCTCCTTCCTCAACTTCCTGTTCAAGGTGCGGGAGACGGGCTGTCTGAGCGCGGACCAAGGGCCCGTGGTGGTGCACTGCAGCGCCGGCATCGGGCGCTCAGGGACCTTCTGCCTTGTGGACACCTGCCTAGTTCTGGTGGGTACTGGTCCCTGCTGCTAATTGCCTCCTGTTCACCTCCCGGTCCAATCTACACACACTATGTTCTCCATAGGATCACTTTTACTGAGACATTTTAGTAGGGCGGCAACGTGGTGTAGTCTGTCTAGATTAATTCTACATGCATGATACTTTGTTTTTATGGTAGGATCGTTGTGTATGGGTTAGTATTACAAGGAGGGCGTCGTTTTTAAATGCACCACACACCGGTGCTAGAACCGCCAGAGAAGCTTAACCCCCTCTCGGGTGCGGTCATCAACCTCAACCGCTACCCAGACGGAGCTCACAGTGGCGTGAGCCCACCCTCTTGCCTTCGCAGTGGCGTCGAAGTGTCTAACAAAAGGCACTTCAATGTCATGAAAAGAACACAATATCGAAGTCCGGAACTGGTGGCTCCTTTAAGTATCTTGGGTTTCGGTGAAAAATATTTTTGTTGAGTTTTGACTTCGCAAACGTAGTATATCATAACGTAGCAAGCGTATATTAGAAACTTATACACAAGTTGGCTGTGCTTACAAAATCTGTACGAGTAGTAACTAGTCAGGCAACCAATGCTGCCGATTGTGTGGTCAGGGCGGGACTGTACCGACTCTCGGAAGCGATTGAATTAATGATCAAAGCTTAGCAATGTACATAAATGAACGTTTTGACTTTTACTGTCCACCAAAGCGTCTGTGACTCTGCATTGTGCGCCTTAAGTCGACTCAAGATCAACCACTAGAATTGGTCACCAACCGCTCAAAGTCAATAACGTGTCCTATGTCACGTTTAGATGTCCGTCCGCAAGGACCCTACGTCTGTCCGCATCCGCGATGTGCTGCTGGAGATGCGGCGCTGTCGCATGGGCCTGATCCAGACCGCAGACCAACTGCGCTTCTCCTACCTCGCCGTTATTGAAGGGGCCAAGTGCATTATGGGGGATGCTGATCCGCAGGCATGTCTACCCTCGCTCCGTGTGTGTGTGTGGGTTGTATGAGACACGTTTGCACAGGACATGTTCATAACTGATGCCTAAATCCAGATATTCGTGTTGCAAATAGGATGCAAATCAGAACCCACTTAAAGGGTTTGCACAGGTTATATGATTACTTCAAGGATTTACACATTTGGAATTAAATAAAGGATTTGTTTGTTTTCTATATTAAGGAATCATTGAAAGAATTGTCGAATGAAGAAGAGGATTATCCAGAGTTTACACCCCCTCCTCCTCCTCCTCGTCCCGGAAGGGATTCCCGGAATGACACAATCCAGCCGCCTTTTTCTGCCGAATGCGATGAGCTCATCGCCAAGAGCGTCCACTCTCTGGGGTAAATAAACACAAAGACCAACGTGTAGCAAGACCTTTGCTACACTCCAGTCTCTCGGCGGCCTCCGACATGCCAGTGGTTAACACAAACTTTAGGCACTAATTGAATGTCCAGAGGCGTGTCCTTGTGTGTGCTTGATCAACAGAATCCTGAGCTGGGGGGGGGGAGCGGGGGCATACATATATGGCCTGTTTGTGTACCATCTTATACTAGCTATCTTTGTTGTATACGGGGAATGGTTTAACCTAGCAATAATTGATTCTTGGCACTTGGTTCTATGAACATCCTCACTGTATAAAAGGCGATACATTGTTTCTCCTTCCTCTGACCAATGTACTTATTGTAGGTCGCTTTGGATTAAACGTCCGCTAAATGCCCTTAATGTAAATGTGCAGCCCTCTGAGGCCGCACCTGTGATTGAGGGTCATACAGATTGCACTGAGCGTCCAGAGCCCCGCTCTAATGCTCCCCTCTCCATGACGCCGTCTCCTGCAGAACCCAGCAGGACCCTCGGCTGCGGAGGAGGACGGTGGGAGACCTCCCGCCTCCCCCGAGCCCCAAGGAGGAGGAGGAGGAGGAGGACCGGCCAGACGGCATGGAGCCCCAGGAACACGCCTCCAGAGAGGTGGCTCGGCCCCGACCAGAGCCGAAGCGGCAGGCGGAGGAGCCAGGGGAGCCCGGGGCAGCGGAGGGCGGAGGCCCCGGCCTGGGGGAGAAGGCTCCCGGACCGTGGTCCCCCGTCGTAGTCAACCTGTGCCTCTGCACGGCGTTCGCCCTCAGCGCCTACGTCTGCTATCGAGCTTGCTACCACTGATGTTTTTTTTTGTTTTTTTTTATTAATTTTTTATTTTATTCTCACTTTAGCTTTTTAGACGTTTCTTTTCTATGGAGTCGATTTAGGCTGTCCTGCCTGTTGTCCTTGACTGGGCTTTTTCACTGCACTTGGAGTGGATTAGCCTTCTTCATTGATGTCATTGAATTCAGGTTCATTCTTCTTCTTTTTTTTTATGCATATATCATTTACAAATGCAGTGTGAGAGGGGGGGTAGGCGCACTGGGGGGGAGGGACCGCCCCGTCCGTTGGTCGTCTGGACACTCAGGGCCTTCCCTTTACACCACGTCGTCAAAGTCCCGACTTGGAGAGAAGCATTGAAACTCATGTATGCTCCTTTTTTCAGAGCAGTGGGGGGAAACATGTTTGGAGCCACAGAGCTGAATTGGTCGTTGTTTGGGCACCTTGCATATGCCTCTGTCTGCCCGCACTTCATTTACCAAATATTTCTCTTCAGTGTGGTTCGGTTGGAGACGTTCTTTATTTTTTGATTCAGTTAACATTGAATTTTCATCCCAAATCTTTCATTTTCTTCTCTCCTCCTGAACCAATGGGACTGAAAAGCATGGTTTCACCTGCTGTTCTTGAAACAGAACAAATAGGACCATTTCTAAAACAATAGTATTTTCATTTTCTATGGGTCAGTTTTAATCTCGGAAGGAAGTTGAACATTGACATGTGGAGGTCAGCATAAAGCCTCCACCAAATCCCAGCAAAATAAATGAGCAATGGAGGGGGGTTGGGGGTGTGGGGGGTAAACTTGGCAGGCTGCCCTTCAGCTGTCTCACCTTTCCAGGGTTGCAGACAGAAGAGATGCTGTAGTGTCTATGCGTGAATGTAGACATGTTTGTGTGTGTGCAATTTTGCTTGGGAAGGGGATGGGGTATGTTGACGAGTGCTTGCGCACGTGGACTTTTGATAGTTAGTCATTGTCATGTTCACGCAGATCTTAAGATGTTATTCAGTTCCGGCGGGAGCAGAGAGCCGGCTGATGCGGAGCGTTCCTGAAAGAGTCGTGCGTCGTAGCTCAGGAACCTCCTGTCTGACTTATCGTGATGTTTTTGTCTCCGTTTCGTCTGGCATTCTCCCAAAACATGGCTTTAAGAAGGTTGATAAAAAATAGACTTTATACAATTTAAGTTGCTTTTTAACAGTTGTCGAGTAGGCTACAATCGTGTAATCTGTGTTATGAAATTAGACAACATTTGAAATGATGGTGTTTATAAGTGGAAAACGCCTCGTCAGGGCATAGCAATGCCGTAGTAGTCAACGGAAAAACAAACTAACCTGTGGTCTTCTCCCATCTTACCAGCAATACGAATGCTCAACATCGCCCTTTACGAACGAGACTCCACGCTCAACCATCCTTGTAAGACAGGGAACCAGGGATATGAAATAAACCAAAAATGAAACACCAGCAGAGTGAAAAACAAGAGTGGGACTGATGACCTTTTGACGTCAGCAGCACAGCGGCCCGGGCGGGGGCGTCCTGCTGTGATTCCGTTCTACTGTTGAGCGTTCTGCAGCATACCTGACCCGAGAAGAGATTAAATGTGCTGCTTCGGTCCATTTGTGTGAGGAAATCAGAAGTACAGTACATTGCTGTACCTTTCTCTAGAATGTATAAAGTGTCCTATGGCCACTCACAGAATCAGACATATCTTTCAAATCAGGTTTCAACGTGCTGAATGAGTTATATTGTTTTACTTCAGTCAGGAAATGAATCCAAGTGCTTGGGCAACAATGTATTGCTCCGGGTCCACCATGATTATATTTTTTTTACATCCATTGTTTTACTTTAAAAATAAATAAATAAGTCTACCACTGGTTCCTTGTGATTTTCTGAAGTGACGTTTGTTTATTCTGCACACTGGCTGTGCAAATGAATTGTTTGACCAACGGTAACACCGGAAAATTACCACAAGATGGCGCTGTGGTAGCGTTACTGAAACGCAGCGGTAGCTTTCTATTGATTGATGACTAAAACCAAGACCTTATTTGCAGCCCACACTTTCCTGTTCTTGTACTGTATGCATACGCCGTCATTTAAGTTAAACCCTCACGGGCATCATCTGGCATTAACATGTCTTCTGCGTGGGCCTAAGGATAGCAGATACATGATAATACAGACACTGCTATCGTTCGTTGTGGTCTACCATCCTCAGTCACAACCCAGTCCTCGTCATCTTCTGTTGACTTTTTACTATCCTAGCATCTGTGTAAGAAATATATTGAGAAAACATGTTTCTATTTATAAGCTCCCTTTGCTTGAGTGTGGGCCTTGTACTCCGTGTACAATGTGATCTAGTCGTCAGTGGACTTGACAGGGACTTCCTGTTTGGGAGACGGGGAGGAGGAGGCGGTGGTACGCAGCGCACAGGAATGCAACCTGGACGGCGCGTAACGGCACTCCCTTCACCGCCTGACGTCACGGAGCGGACGAGACAGAACATGCTGCACCGGAGCCGCTCGGGGATCAGCGTGTTCACTGGGATCATGATGCAGGCATGATATTAAACAGTGCAATGTTTGAATTAACCTGCGACGTGCCCTGCGTAATGGAAAGTGAAAGTAATCAGGACGATCAACAGTTAGCGATACGATAGCCGCCTGCGTAAGCTTATAGGTTACCTGATAACCTATAGGTTATATATATATATATATATATATATAGCCTAAATTAAGACTGCTTAAGGTCTCACTGTGATCCCCTGACTCGACAATAGGAGATCTATCCAAATTCTGCTCTGCCTGCTCGTTAGTTGAGCTCTGTACGCGGAACTTCCCTATCTCACGCCAACCTGGGGTTCGATTGGGGGATGGTATCGGCCTCCAACTGTAAGAATGATAACTCATACAAGGAAGGAAGTAAGGATCAGGAAATTCCTAAATGTGAAACCAGATTCTGGGGTGTGTACTTCTTTCCAAAGCATGCTTGTACCTATTGGAGTTCTGACTCAATAGTCTCAACAACATGAGAATGTGCATTGTCATGTTTAGGTACCCCACGTTTTCTTTTCTTTTTTGCTTACTGCATTTTCTTCCCATTCAACACACACAAGGTTTTTCTTCCAAATATATAAGAGATATGCAAATATATATTAACTATAATGAAAATGTGTCTTGAACTATACCAATTATCAATAAACGATCACCCTCGTTGCACAGCTGACGTAGAGAGAATCCGTGATGCTGCAACACGAAACGTTTCAAACTTTTTCATCCGCTTTGATTGTTGTTGTTGTTATCCTCGCTCAACGTCGAGGTGGGTTTCCATGGCTAGATGCAGGCTGCTTTGAGAGGCGGTGACCAGAGGCATTGTTTATGTGGTGTGTTATTGCCTCGTCCACGAGCACCTATAGCCTCTACGTCACGTCATGCATGAGGTGCTTCCCCTGCAGCACCCTGCGCATCGAACCCGCTTCCTTCCTCCAGAGGTGCACTCGCATGACTGCTGACGTATACGGACGCACGTTTGTCAATCACTTAATAAACAACGTTGTTTTGTTTTGTTTGGGCTGATGGTGCTGTGGTAGGAAAGATACACGATGTGCATTGGATATGACACAATATACAGGCCCCTTAAAACATACTTGACGACTTACATAGATCAGAGGACAAATGTGAGGTTGTGGGTGAAAGGTGAGGCAATGAACGTGAGTATAGTCACATATGAACTGTGGTGGGTGGTGCGTCTGCTGCCACACCAAACACACCCTGTTAGCAATTTCGTAATCTGTAGCCTTGCCCTGCGCTTCACTTTGCCTTGTCTTGCCCTTGAAATCCCAAATCATGATCTATCATTTATATAGCGTACTTTTTATAGCGATGATTTAAAGAGTGCCCAGTGTTTTAAAGGGCAAAAACCTTTTTATATGAAGCTTACAAACATATGTTTTGATAGTTTCACAGAATTGAAAACATTGCTTAATGCGTAATAATTTCACCCAGGTCTGTTGAAGTTCACCCACCAGGAAGGAAGCCATGCATGTGTTCACATTAACGGCCATTACACCGACTACTGGTGGCCTGCTGAGGAGGATATTGTCCCTATTGTTTGATGTTATTGTATTTCAACTAATGCCCAAACTAAGAATTGGTAATAGATTCCCAGCGAGTGAGACTCCCTTTCAGGTCTGCAGGGGCCAGTCTAGGCCCCCTAAAAATATGTGTTCTAATAAAGATCCTAGTCAACTTCCATTATAGGGGAGTTTCATGATGGTTTTTTTTTGTTGAGCACTAAAAAGTTTAACTTTTCTGAGTTCTGAGTTCTTGACTCAGAACTCAGATTTGGACCCTAAATGATTGGGTGCCCAATCTTGAGATATAGTTGGGACAGAAAAAGAGATGTTGGACACATTCGATGAAGCCCCTGATCTAATGTTGGCCTGAATCAGGTTGTATTGTTGGCAGTTGATGCCTGGACTCTTCAGGCAAACCAAAGCAAAACATTTCTTCACGCGGGAGGAATCAGGTGTAAGAACGAAGCCTTATCAAACCAGCCGGAACTAGTTTGAGAAATAAATGACACAATATCAACAAACCCACATTCAAGAACACCAAACCCCAAACAGAGAAGTTTTCTGTTATTGCAAACATCACATCCCTAAAAGTGTAGCCCACACAAATTATCACCACAGCCACCCGGAATGAAGTGTTATCAACGATGTTATTAGGAATATACCCCATCCATTGGCTATACATAACCAACATGATGGAGATATTCCATGTAATCTGAGTGACCCCAACTCAGAAATGCCCGTTGGAGGAGGAGGGGGGGGGCGCCAGGCCCAGGACTCTTCCACTCGCAACGCAGTGACCATAAGTGACTTCTGCACGTCAAGTGATGCCTCTGAGTAGTCATCCGAGCCAAATAGGAGAAGTGAACATGAATGTCGAAATGCTGGGCTCGCTCTAAGCCGCATCATGCCCTGTGTGTGTCTTTACCGTACAGCTCGCGCTCCAGGTTCCCGTTACACCCCATGCTCCGGAAATCCGCTTCTTCTGCTGTCCGCCAGCCGCCCGCAGAGATGAGGAGGATCTCGTTTCAAGCTCCAAAACACACATTGTTTAATGAACTAATTAAGCCACTGAACTAATTGAGTCATTAACTAGTGGACGGTCAAAATGACCGTCCATACTAATAAGGTGGGACAAAAGTAACCCCATTTTGGACTTTGTTAATTGGATATCAGATATGTGTTTGCGTTTGTTGATGATAGACAGGCAGGGTGCTGTTTTTATAATATTATTATCAGGGGTTCAGGGTTATTAGCGTAAGAGAATTAGCTGTGTGCACAATTATATTTGAACACAAATGGTAATAAAATAAATTACCTTCCAGGTTTCCTTTTCCTCAGGAAAATTTAAAACAGAAGATTTTCACCAACCGCCTTTTGCGGGTGGTGTGTGTGGCATGTAACGGATATCGGGAAGTTTTGCAACAAAGTGACTTTGTTACAAACATTCTGCGATTAAAAAGCAAAGTAGCCTACCCAGAATGCTACTGAACGCCCAGTGGTCATTTGTGTGTATGATTATGTTTGCTTATTCACTGTTGCTCAGGTTGTGATGGGCCACCATTATATTATTATGTTAAGAATATTGTGACATAATGACCATACATTAAAAAAACAATGAAAGTAATATGTTGGAGTCAATGCATTGACTGAATTGCACTGGACATAGGCCTATATATTGTATTGTTTTGGTCAAGGCACGCAGGCATACGTCTTCAAGTTGCATATCAGAAGGCTATTTGTAATAAATCTTCAATCACTATTATATAACTATTTGAGGAAAAAAATGTCAGAATATGAAACATTATCTGTGTGTGTGTGTTGCGTGAGAATGTGTGTGTGTCTCTTTCCTTATCTAGCAGTTTTTTTTCTGAAAGTCAACTGACCCTAGGAGGGAGGGGGAGGGGAGGAGGGGAGGAGGGGGTTGTGATGCAACGTTTTACGGACAGACACTGCCCATTGACGGTAAAACCTCCACAAAGGGTTGGGCTAAACTTTCCAGAAAGAAGTCATCCGGTGTGGGAAATTCCTACTCTCCTGTCATGGTGTGATCCAGGAGCAGGGCCGGAGAAGGACCCCAGCACAGATCGCTTGGTAATCCAAGGTGGTCCACAATGTCAGGACTAATTCCAAGAGACAACCAAAAATAAACCAAGAAAGCTAATGCTGTGATTGTGATTCAACCACCGTAAGAAATGTAGATTCATTAAAAATTCTAAGGTTTGACAAATACTCAGTGTGTATTGGTGTTTTATCCACACTTCTGTTTTCATACTTGTTCTGCAAACTGTACGGATACATAGCAGTTTATTTTCCTGGATTAGTTTAAAATTCTCTATTCTTGGGGTGGGTGTAACCCTGAAACAGGAGGTGGTTGCTCAATATCTTAAGCTTAGCTGTTCATTATGGGAAGTGTTGAGAAATCCACTGCACTCGAAATGTCAACCGTCTTTACAAGATGCAGGAATGAACTGTAGACGTTTGCTCTTCTCTGTTTAGGGTTAGCATGGCTTTCATGCTTAATTCTGTCGAGGTTTTTTTGTGAAAATAGCCAAATGTTAGTAGTCATTTGTAATAGCAGAATACATTAAACTGTTGAACCCAGAGGAATGTGTATTTAGTTTGGGTTCAGCCGCACACACATGTAGATTGTACTCATTTGTGTGAGCATTGGTGAACGGGCCCATATGGGTTAAGAAGTTTGTAGTTAATGAGCTTTGCAGTTAAGGAAATTCTCAGCTGCATAGTTGTTTTAGTTTAGTGAGGAAAGGATACTTTGCTGCTGTTTCTAAAAACACACGTGGGTCAAATGCAATCCAGAATCTGTCCGTCCTCGTTGGCTTATGAAGAATGACGTGGGGAGTGTAGTTTGAGGCTGGTTATTGATTGATTTGTAGCAGAACCTTGAACCCCTTTCTGGTCCAGTGGACCCAGCAGACTGTTGACAGAGCTGTGTGTTTAAGATAAAGCTAACAATTCTCGCATGCAGCCTGACATCGTATTTGTGCTGAACTCAGCAGAAGAATGTCCAGAATTAGCTGGTATGGTAAATCCGTATTAGTGCTCTATGTTGTAGATTCCTCTGTGCAGAAGGGGGAGAGACATATTCGACATACAGACAGGCAGAATTAAGACCATGCTCAGTAATACAGATCAGCTAAGGTGCTTGTAGGTGTGGGTGGGGGGTGTGTATCAATCAGAAAAAAAGGTCAGTGCTAACAACACGATTCAAGGAGTTCCTGGGTCATTATGAGGCAATTGAACACCAGATGTCACATTATATTCCACAATTTTATTCATGGTCTTGTGTGCTGAATGTGTTTAATAACACTAAATAACCATGATGCTTAAACTCTGAGTCATCTTTTCAGCTCCATGGGCTGGCAACATATCTTTTAAACTCAGGCAAATATATCCATATAATCTCATGGACATTAAATACAGTAACTGGTCTTATTAAAATGATGTGCTGAAGTCCTATAGGAAGTTATGCCTGCAGAATTGCAAAACTAACATAAAACACGAAAATGCAAGATACATTTATAAAAAACAAAGTACAAATATGTTTTAATTTGATAAAATATAATATAAAATTAAAGCATTTAACCTTTTAATATTAAATAATTGTACGTAGTAGGCCTATTTCATTCATTGCCCATACTGTTACAAAGAGTTGCATCATTTCACTGCAGTGCAACTCTTCCCTTGACAACCATGGCTCCAGATGAGATTTTTTTTTATAAATTCACAATTAGCATGTAAAACATTTTTTACAGAAATACTGCATACATAGAAAAGCAATGCAATGTTATTTTTTTATCGGTCATAAAGCATTTTGAATGATTTGCGCAATCAATGCATCCCACATTTGGACCATACTCTCCCATCCTGTGTCCTTGTAAACTGGTGATGGCTGTTTTCACCTGTAAGCGTACCATGTACACACTTCTCCGTGTATTGCAGCCGGTTATTATCAGTCCATGAACAGTTTAGTATCCGAGACAACCCTTTCCATAAGAAAGAAGATGTGTAGACAGTGGTCCAAAGGTCTCTAATGCTGCCCGGTGGCAGAGAGCAGGTTGCGGAGGGTCCCCAGCTCTCTGGACAGCTGCTCCACGCGCTTCTGTAAGCGGTCGTTCTCTGCGGCCAGTTCAAGCACTTTGTGCTGCGTCTCCATATTACGCATTTTGGCTTTATCCCTGCTTTTCCTCACCGCAAGATTGTTCCTCTCTCGCCTGAGCTTATACTCTTCACTGTCCTTGTCGAGCCTTTTCTTTGATTTCCCGCTGGACATCTTCCCGTTGTGTGAGGGTGATCTGCTGGTACCTGACGGGGCAGGTGTGCCCGGCGGGCTGGAGCAGGACGAAGACGCGCTGGAGATGTTTCCCAGGCTGCCACTGGGAGTGGACTGGTAATGAAGATATGACCTCATGTCGAAACCCGAAGATCCCCCGTCCATCTTGGCGTCTTCCTTGCCGTCGTTACCCTCGACCCCCTTGCACCGGTTCTCCAGGAGCCCGGGGCTGTACACGGTGTCAACGCGCGTCTCCTGCAGGTCGGGGTACCCGGGCGCGTACGCGGGTTCCCTGACGCTCCTGAGGTTCCCGCACTGACTGGACTCCAGCTCGTTCACGAAGGTGTAGTTCTTGAAATTCTGGAACGCCGCCGCTCGCTTTATTTTGCTTTCCGTGAGGAAATCGGAGAACACGTCCCCCTGGTGATGCGCCTCGCCGTACAGCTGTTGACAATGCACTGCTGGGTCCAGGTACATGCAGAAGTCTTTGGCTTTCTCGTGCTCCTCGATGCCCTGCAGCTCCGTCATGGAGTCGCAGGTCCTCCGAGGCCTGTACGGGCTGCTGCTGTGGCTGACGGGACTCACAGCACTGTGTCTGGCATGGAGAGCAAAGCTGTCCTCGTCGTATAAACCGGCCACTTCCATGGATCTTAACACCCTTCGGATGACAGGAGCATGGAGGGCAGGCGCCCGGAATAGTTGGAAGGAGCTGGAACAAGCACTTGGAACAACACTTAAGTGATGATTGGGTCTGCCTCTTTGATTTTTCGTACAGCCTACTTCGTTTGACGACTTTAAAATTGTCCGGATGTTTTGGAATAGAAAGTTGCTGCGGTAATGAAATAGTGTGTATTGACAGCTCTCCCTGCCTTGACGACTTTATATAGTGAGGATACGAGGGGGGCGGGGCCGTGGCCGTGGCCGTGGCGGCAAGGTGTGACGCATCGATAGTAATCTAGGACAAACTCTCTCATTTATCTTGAGAGATTGTGGTCTCATCATTCATTGAACGCGGAGAAGCGGTGTGTGTGTGTGTGTGTGTGTGTGTCTGTGTGTGTGTGTGTGTGTGTGTGTCTGTGTGTCTGTGTGTGTGCGGGTTGCACAACAGGATGTTTTGAACTACACGACTGTTGAACGTCAAAGTTGTTTTCATGACTGTGGTCAATACGAAAGTCTACGTGAAAGGTTTGTTTTTAAATATTGTACAGGGTCATATCGTGACTTCAGGTTAGCCCGTCAAAGGAAACGTTACATTTTACACAGACGTCGGCTGAGCGTCTCTACGATTGGAGATTGGAGGTGATGCTGAGATGGGCAATGCTGCCCTCTTGTGGCATTGGGTCAATCTGATTTGTGGCTTAAATACTGTGGATGATTTCATTCCGAATTAAAGTTGAATAGCTCATGATAGAGTGGTTTCTCCCGAAGCCTAGTCTTTGACAAGGGACCAGAAATGTAGAAGTGAAGAAAAGGCTAAATGCTTATTCAAAATATAAAATGCAGTTACGAAATGGTCGTTTGAAAACGAAAAGTTATCAATTAAATCTTGAAAATGAAATCTATCGTTTAAGTTTGTTAAAGTTAGAGTTAAAGTTAAAGTTGCTTTTTCAACTTTCAATGTGTAATGTTTTTTTATCGGACCTCCCTTATGTTGACTGAACTACGGATATGGCTTCTTCTTGGCTGATTGAATTATAGGCCTACTGAATTATGGGCCTACTGAATTATCCAAGTAGGTCTATCTGTAGCATGGACCTACTATAGAATGGACAGCGGATTCCAAAATGGCACCCATTCATTCCTATGAAAACTGCTCAAAGTCGCAGGGCAACATCGGCAACATCAAGGAGAGATTTGCTTCCGCATCACGGGAGCCTAGCCACGCCCTAGTTCATGACGTACCGGATGCAGAAATATTCTTGTTTTCTAGCATTGTTAGCATTGTAGCATCATAAGCGAGCGGTCTGAGCGACGGCAGTCGCGTTGTTTACCGACCACGGAAGTATAAGTTAACTTCATAAATATGGAAGATTGCTCCATATAACGTATAACACCAACAACATAGTAAATGTATGTAGGCCTAGGAAAAAATGCAGTTCAATGTTATTGCTTAAGAGACCGATTCCTTCCAACTATTTACGAAAAAATGCAATCAATAATTTATATACAAATAAATGGTTACATATCGATCAGCAACGAGGTTGGAGTAGCCTTCCCACATAAATAATTGTAATACACCAACATTGTTAACTGTCATACACAGCTAAACAAGCAAATGATAATTAAATACTAACGCAACTAAAATGCTTATTAGTCTATTAACATTATAAAAATGATACCGTAATGCACCCGTTCTTTGTCTTTGGATCTTTTGAATAAATGGATCAATAAATGGTGAATCGCAATGATCTCAAGCAGAGGAACGTAAGAGTCATTGAGAAGCAGCTGAACCAGTCTAAAAATCCCTTTGTCACTAAAACATATTTAGTGATAAAAAGTCACCACAGTGCCTAAAAACCATCAACGTCATTCATGTTAAGTAAAAGGAAAAACCTCGGACACGAGAAGTTAAAGGAGCCGTGCACTAGGCCCTCTCGATGCCGGGCCGAAACAACATTTGTTTCACTACGACTCATTTCAGCTGCCCACCCCTCCTTCTCCAGCAAAAAATAATAACATAAAACGGCTAATAAAACGCGTTTTGAAAAGAGAAAACTTACATTTTTTTTAGTACATGGCATAAAGATAATTATGAGCCTTTGATTGATATCCAGACATTTTTTGCGGAGACACATTCCTGTTCCCCACTTGTATTGGAGTGAACGGAGATATCTACTTCTGGGCCCCTTGAATCGAGGGACCCGTCCACAGCCCGCTCAAACAGCTGCAATACCAGGCTTGGCCGCTGAGCACTGGCGGATTACGGAGGTATGCACTGTTCCTGGGGGATCTGTAGACGGAGCCACTTGGCAAACCACCACTGCCAAACATGCCCACCGGCCAAACACGCCCATTGCTCGTTGCTATCTTATAATTGGTCCATGGTTGCTATGGTGGCCATCATGGGGGAAAACAATACACAGCGCTCCATATATTTTGTATAGAATGCAAGCAAACTTAATAAAAACGTAACAACAAGAATAGGCGCGCGCTCCAGGGACCTTGAGGGACTGGAGCCGTGCCCAAGGGCCACTGGCCCGAGTGCCCGCGGCGACTGTCCCGATGGTCCCGCGGAGCACTCAGCGCCGCACAACATTTGACCCAGAAGGTTGGAATAGTAACCTTAAAAATTAAAGGGATTTTTGAAGGAGACGTAAGCCTTAACTACGAATGTATTTCCACTGAATTTTAACGAATCAATCAATAGGGCGGGACTCGGCGACGGGATTCCATTACATCTGTAGCGTTACGCACGCGCACGACCAATGGGCGTGTTTGGCAGAGCAATGGGCGTGTTTGGCCGGTGGGCGTGTTTAGCAGTGGTGGTTTGCCAAGTGGGCCTACTGAATTATAGGCCTACTGATTTATGGGCCTACTGAATTATAGGCCTACTGGATCCAACCAACATAAAAGTCATCCAGCCAACGGGATGCCCAGCTCATATTGTGCACATTGCTTCGACAGCCACACATGTATTATATGTGCACATACACAAAATATGTGTGTGTACATAAATGCGTGTGTGCAGATAAATATTATAATTTGACGTTAAAAAGTGCCTCATTAGCAGCACTATGGTGAGCACTATGGTATTGTATATATTCTAATTATAATATGGATATATAATGAACATCGTGATGAGGTCTGACCTCGGCTCGCTCCAAATTACCTTTATTGGAGAGAGGAAGACGCATGGGTTTTTGCAAGAGAGGGAGTTATGACTTATTACGAAAGAGGGATATCCGTTTCTGTTACATGTCTCGGTTATGCTTTATTTTCAAAGTTTTCATCTAAATCAAAATCAAATATTTATTCGCCATGTCTTCATAGTTTCTTGTGATGTTCTTGTGATTTCTGATGTTTGACTGACGTACACAGCTCACAGTGAGCAAGATACCGGAAATTGCGTAGCCGTAGACCGGGATAACGCTACAGCAAGGTACTGTCTCCGCCTACGTAATGAAATGCAGTCTTTTCATGCACAACCCTATTGGCTACAAAAAATAGTTACATATCTTTTCCAACTCAGCGATTGGTTGTTGCCCTTAGCGAGCTGGATGTTATTGGTTAGGCTAAGGCTCTGTGGGCTGGGTGGCTTCACGATTCTGTGGGTGCCGCCTTACTATGAGGAGAGGTTGGGGCTTGGTCGATCCGTCTATGGTTTGGCCGAAGAAAAGTAGATAATGGCGAGACTAGTAAACGAAGATGGGTGTGGACCTGAAGCAGGGTCGTCAATGCACCGGGAGAAGGGAAGGACCGAGGCGAGGTGGGGTCCACAACACGCAGGTGCTCGGGAACTTGCGAATTTATATTCGCCAGGTGAGCCAATTTCCTCCTCAAAACCATGTTGGTGTTATGTTCTGCTCCCATGTATTGTCAAAAAGTGGCGTGACACCGCCCTCCTTTTTTACATAAGCCAATAATAGTTATACTAAATGAGCGACGGGTGGATGTGTTGTATTCATATGTGAGTAGCAAAGTGTTAGCAATAAGCTACACTTAATAACTTACGAGTGTATCTCCCTCGTTGCTTGCCATTGGTTGCGACGTGTCTGCTGTTACACAACTTCCATACAGGAACGATTTGAAGATAATGGAAGTTAAAAAACATTCCTGTAGGAAGTGCGGTGCCTTTCTCACATTTACCAGATGCTGCATATTTACCTAAGTCACAAGGCCTTTCTTACCCATGTTGCAATGATTCGTCACTGACAGAAATGTGTGAATTGTGTTAACTCCGCTGCTCTATGACACAGTTATATCAAGATGTTATAGCCCAGTCCCACTGCTGTGGAGTCAGATGACTTACGCTGGCTCTTTGTGTTTATTCACTTGATTACTTACGTGACTATTTTTATTTTCCATTATTTACTCAATCAAACCTCTCTGACAGACAGGTATTTCCAACACGGCTGCCACTAGCTGTCATGCTAAAAATGAGAGATCTAATACAACTACAAGCCGAGCTCTGAGGACCTTAGCATTAGTGTTATTAGGCGTACCTCATCTCGACATCCAATATGCACAATACCTGATCTGGGCTTTGAACACATTACCGTGAAATACTTAAGATACAGTAGTGAATGTGAATACCTGCATTTACTGAGATTTCCAAATTTACCACTTCATTTGAAGAGAGGATAATTTCTTACTCAAAAGCAAATCAGTAACCACAATTGTCATTTTACTGATTCTAATACATTTTCTATACTAATAACATTAATAATATTAATATTAATAATAATAGATTCAATGTATAAACCACCTTTCAAGAGTCCCAAATAAAACAGGAATAGAAAATATATGATAGCAAAGATTGCCGAGGATGGTATTCATGTTTTGCTTTATGTTTAGGTAAAAGGTGCCAGGAATGGATAAGTGTCATCCTCTGCTTCTCTCTAATGGCCTTCAACCTCCTGCACCTCATTGCTAATTTCCACCTTGGCCATGTGTGGTTCATCCTGTTGGCTGTTCGTAAGTACAAGGGGGGTACATCACTCAGCCATTTAAGATGACACCGCTTGTGCTGTGTGCCCTAAAATCAGCCTGGCTGTGATCATATATGAGGTGCTTGTGCTGGTATTCATCTTTCTAATTTTTACTTTCAGCGGCTGGAATACTGACGGCAGACTTTGCATCAGGCCTTGTTCACTGGGGAGCTGATACATGGGGATCAGTAGAACTCCCCATATTTGGAAAGGTAAATATCAATTGAGATTGGTTTCACTCAGATCCAATTAAACTGAAAGGTTGTATAGCCATTTTCCATGATCCAAAATCACACAAGCCCACAAGCTACAGGCCGGATCCAAGTAATGGATCTAGCCGGGTATTTATCTCGGCATGTCGTTGTATCTTTTTCCACAGAAGGGATTATACAAACACAAGGCTATGATGTGTTTGAGACACTTCGGGCATTTTCTGAAGATTTTCTGGAACGATAATTGACTTTTGGTTACCCTTTTGGGAAGGCAACTGTCTTTTTTGTGTATTTGTGATGTTTGTATTGTTTGTTTGTTTTACTGGACCTTTCTATTCTGTCCCAGGCCTTTATAAGACCATTTAGGGAGCACCATATCGATCCCACCGGCATCACACGTCATGACTTCATTGAGACCAATGGCGATAATTGTATGCTGACCATATTTCCTCTAGCAAGTATGGCCATCAGTTTCCTCACCTTGTCCCCTGGTGAGCTACTGCTAATTACGCCAACTGTTTTACGCATAATGTTTGGTGTACATTATTCACTGTTTATTGTATCTTTTAATAAATTCTCTCTCTTTCTCTCTCTCTTCTTTCTCTCGATTGTAGCGGAGGTGTACCACAACTACCCCTGGTACTGCTATGTGTTTGCAATCGCCATCTTTGTGACCCTCACCAACCAGATCCACAAGTGGTCGCACTCATACTTTGGCCTGCCTGGTTGGGTGGTGTTTCTGCAGGACTGCCACATCATCCTTCCTCGAAAGCACCACCGCATCCACCACGTCTCTCCGCACGAGACATACTTCTGCATCACTACAGGTGTGTGGTATTAACCAGCGCTGTAAACAACACCTCCTTTGTTCATTCGGATGTGAATGAGAGAACGACATGGGGGTTCTCTTATCAGTGGTTCAAGTTTGTATGGAAACTTGAGTGATCTGGGGAAACAAGAATATAAGTTCCTTGGTTACGATAATCATTGAGACTTGTTTTTCCAGGATGGCTCAACTATCCTCTAGAGAGGCTGGGCTTCTGGCGCCTACTGGAGGATCTTATCCAGAGTGCGACGGGAGTGAAGCCGCGGACGGATGACTTGAAATGGGCGCATAAAGTTAACTAATGACGCAGGCTTACCACACGCTACCTCAGAACATAATGGCCTGTACCAAACATCTCTTCTTTTTTCTTTTCGTTTGACTAACGTAAGATGTATTCAATTGAAGGAAAGCTTGACCACAAATCTTCATAGCCAGAGCCATACACTTTCTTTTCTTGCACACTCTGTCCAGGTTATAGATGAGATTGATTCATTGGTTGAATCATCTGAGGGATTTTGCCATTACTAATTGTGCCGACTCCACAACCCAGCAAGCTCCACAATGCCAGTCAAATCCAACCAAGCTACGCCATCCGTCGGGCTACTCACGCTTCTTAAACATGATGACAATGTTACATATTTGCTTTAATTAATCATGTTATTGGCAAAGGGCATGCTCAATAAGCTTGCTCTGGAAGCTCAATAGGAGTTTGATTAAAAAATATTTATATTGCTCTGCAGTAAGATATTTTGGTATAAATCACTTACATTGATATTTGTAAGAATGAGTTAAATCCAAACAGCTTTCTGTACGGAAGCAGCTTTCAATGTGATTGCACCATTTTTATACTTAAATGTAGTTTTATGAAAAACTTCATGCACAAAAAAATGTCATATCGGTCAAACTTTATTTCTTCACAGAATATACAATTGCCTTCATTTTAACTTGAATAATACTTTTGGAACCATCGCTATTTATATCAGTCTGGCCCTACTGTACTTTGAGGATGATGTTTCTTAGAAATGACTTTTATTAATGCTTTTTCAAATCGGTTATTCTTCTGGTAAACTCGGCTGGCACGATGGAGGCTCTTGTCGTTTTATTCACTAGCCTTAATACCATAGATGCAGTAATTGAGTATCCTTTTTTTTCAACCCCCTTGGGTTGCCTTTGCTAAGATTCCCAAAGGTTTTTGTTCATTGCAAAAACCTAAGAAGAAGGAAAATAGAACATAACTTGAAGTTATGATCAGTTCGGTCATTGATAAAAATGTACACTTAATTATAACAATCCTGTTGATTATTCAGACAATGTTTATCACCTTGGATGTACTTAATTTGAGTGCTATTGATTCGATTAGCTTACAGAATATTGAAACAATTGGTAAATGTATGTCATGTCAAATTATAACTGCATTATAGAGGTAACTGGAGTTTAACAAATATTGACTTTGTTCAATGCATGACCAACTATTTATCTAATCAAATTCATGACACTTCTTAAGATGAGTTTAAGCATGCATACTTAAAGCATGTTGGTTCATGAAAGCAAGTTCTGGTATTCTGGTTTAAACAGCAAGTGACTGGATTCTAGTAAAAGTAGTTCACTTGTACAAAATATTTTAGACTGACCAAATTGTCCTAAATGACAACCATCAAAATGTTGTTTTCATTCCAGTGATCTTAAACATGTTTCTAATGGGAGCAGAACTCCTAACTTTTTTTAGTGGGGTTTAGCAGATTGAACAGGATTTCTCTTGGGAATTTTAGCGAACGGCAACATTTATTTATGATGGAAACTATTTTGTTTCAAAGACGATAGCTTTTTATGATCGGATGTGTCTGCTTTTGAATCCTTTGTACTTGATATTTTTGTAATGATTCAAAGTAGTTAATGCAATGACTGTTAAGTAGCCGAAATACTACTTGTCAAGGATACACGATTTTTGAAGAACAGTTAAGCGTGCTATGTGTTGATATGATGATGAGGTTGACATTTTGTGTCTCTTGAGTCTAAGGTCATAGTTAAATGTGGAATCTTGCAGTTTCATGCACTGCCCATCTAAATAATATATATGTTTTTAGCTGCGTGTGCTTGATTTTCACATGGAATATTAACATTCTTAAATTTAGTCTTCAACCACAGCTTTGACCTTATTGGGCCTACTTGTCAATTATTTCTGGAGAGGTCAAGCAATTTGCATTAACCGAACACTTATTTATGTAAATACTTCCAAGAATAATACAAAAGTAGGATTTTAAGGTACTAAAGACAAACAATTTCCACCAAAAAAAAGAAGTAAACCCTTATGCATTAACTAGTAACTCCTTCTCTCAGAAGGATCCCCGAAAATCTGCTGTCAAATGGTGTCATTTAATTGAAGCTTTTCTGTCTCATAGGTCATATACTGCTGATGTTTAGAAAGGGAGAAGTGGGTTTATTGCAAAACATTTTTATTACAGATATATGCAATAATAAAATATAAGATTACATTTTTCCTTAGGGCTGTTTGTTAACTGCTTCAAGATATTGGATTTCATTAGTTTTATTAGTGAATAGTCAACGCTTGTTAAATCCGTTTTGCTATGAACGTTATACTTTTTATTATATTGCCTTATCATTTTCTTAATTGATTACTTGCAATCGTTGCACCAATTAAGGAAGCACTTTTGACTCCACACACGGCTTGCTTATTTTCTCTGCTTCGCAAACCATCGATGTCTGCTGCTTGGTGGTAATGATTGAATTGTAAGTCCTAATGAATGCCATGATGCCTTTTTGTTGTCTTCCATTTGGGAGACGTACACATGTGTATATTAACCTATTTATAAAATGATACAAAAACGGAATAAACCTTAACAACATACAATTGCTGTGTATAAACCCTTATTTATTTTCTTACAAATGTTTTACCAAAGTATTTCGCTGAGCAATAAGTATAATGTGGATAACACATTTTAGGTTAAACAAGATTCAAAGGTTTTTAATTGTCCCATACACAATGACCATAGCACTATCTCGTGTCCCCCTTGATTTAACATGAGAGAACGAAAAAAGGAGTGTATAGTGCACATCAAGGAAATCATTTTGCAGCGAGATGCACCCATGGATGTCGAATTAGGGGTGCATCATTCTCCCGCAAGAACTCCAGTGTTGATAAAGTTACGTGCGCGCTCTCCCGCAAGAACTCTAGTGTTGATAAAGTTACGTGCGCGCTCACGCTATCAAGCGACAAGATGGCGGTCGCCGCCGGATCAGGTAAAATACTGAGACGAATAAAATGTTCTCACAGATATGTTGTCACATAACCCATTTAGAAATAATTAAGTGTATATATGCAGGTCTCGATGCTAGTACTGGTGCTATGAAAATCCAAGCGATAACTATTGTTTTTTAACGGTAGTTGACCCACGTTAAAGCTTGCTACGGGGTTGTAGCCTGTGCTTATGAAGCTAACATAGGGTAGACTTACATTTTCATACTAAGCTAGCTAGCTTAGCTCACACAACGCTAACTGTACGGATCCGTCCGGTGGATGAATGTATCCAGAAGACAGTTACTTCGTTCGGTAGTGTTTAATTAAACGCTATCGTACAACGTCAACTTGCGTTATGTTTAACTAACGCGGCAATTTTACTGAAACGTTCACGTATGTGTTTAACGTTATTGCACTGTCACGTAGGCTACCACCACGGGGTTACCTGGTGTACCATATACCCTATCAATATATACATGCGTATCTACACAAAGCTGGTTATATACTATATACCCTATTGGTTTTACCTTACGCCGACAATCTATAGTAACATTTATTATCACTATTACTTGGTCTGGGTATTACTTGATCATGCATTTCACGATGTACCCCATACACCCATGGCCAAGTTTGGGTGCTGCCAGTTGGATAAAAACAGAAGCAAGTCGATGAGATTTTAGTCATGTTAATGAAACCATCGTGTACAACAGACTATAGCCCTATGCTATTGCCAAATACACCGGTGAGATATCCGTATATTGGTCCACCTCGTGCTGTAAAAACATACCTTAAATCTTACCATGCACCACAACCGTATCCGTTTAACGTTAGGCCTTCCTTGATTAGGGTTTGTACCATACCAACATTACGTAACGATCTAGTTTCCTGTAGATCTTTCTGTTCTTTTTAGGTAAATTCTGTAGCTAGCAGGCCCATTACCAATGTATTGAGCCAATAACGTGCAGGCGAACAAAGTGACCCCCACCGCTATATCATACGTTTATGATGTTCGATATGTCTTTTATTTTCTCTAGGACAATCAACAAAATCTAACAACCCTGAATGGATGGCTACCACTCTACCAATGTTAACGCTGTTGTCACTGAGGTTATCCAATTGGCCCACATGCCTAAAATGGTTGCTGGGAATGTTTTCAGGAACTCCCAGCCATTACACAGAAGTAAAGAAGTCAGTGTAACCCCTGATATGCAAACAGGGAATGCATAGTATATTGGCCTATATGATGTGTGCTACAAAAATATTTTTTGGAAATGCCAATATTGAGATCCAAAATAAGAAAAAAGCCATCCATACCAAATTTGGTATGCACATACAATTACTGTACAGCATACATTAGTGGATTCATTTGGGCCACACCCTTTTTTTGGTCTGAAACAATGCTTTTCTATTGTGATCAGGCCTGAGTCACTATTGGCCTTTTACCATTTGCACCTTTGGCCATGCCAATCCATGCTGCGCTGATATGCGTTTCTATTACCAGTTTAAATGCGCAGAGCTGTGCCAGGTTGCGCCCAAGATTAACCATCTCCGGAGTCGGGCCAAAGGATGCCCTTCCCGCCTCCAGGCAGGCTGGTGTGTCATCGGCAGCCTGCTTGCTATGCCTCTCAAATGTTAGTAATATAGACCCATAATGCACTAACTGGGTGTCTCTTGTGAATGAGGCGCATCGCCATAAGCACAGGTTAATGACAAAACGTCTTGACAGTTTGGTTTGTTATTATTTGTTTGTTCCTAGAACTACATAAGCTTAATAAAAAGGTTTATGAAGATTCAATAAACACCATGGGATTTTTACCATGACGATATTCCCTTCTAAAAAAACAATGGCTTGTTTAAAAGGAGACATTTCTAGGATTGTTGATACTTGACACACTTTTTGCTCAATATCAGGGACTTTGTGTGGTACGCAGGACAATGTTTCATACATATTTTTCGATGCGTTAACAAGACTAGTCATAAATAATTCTGCTGTCAATGACCTATGGAGATCAGGAAGCAAAATAGGGGAACATTGAATGACTAAATTCATCATCGCGGATTTAATCGTGTGTTCCTTTTGTCTGAAACTTTAAATACATTTAATGTCTTGACTTAAACTAATGAATCTAATTTAGGTAAGCTATAATACAGAACTAAAAAGGCTACAATAAGTGCGTGTGTTGTGTCATAGACTCAAGACGAGCGAGTCGTCAGTTGAAGACACGCCTTCGAGCGCGTCACCCTGTTGAAATGGAGAGATGCAAATCCCAGCCGTTCTGGGCGGCAGCGCCACAGAGTAGGGACATGCTGCTGTAGTATAACTCCTATGCATGCTGGGAAAAAGATGTGTCCAGGATTTGCGTTCTCCATGACATCAATGGTCAAATTTATTTTTGTGGAATCAGAGTTCATGTTCCAGGCGGTAATTCTTTGGTCTACAACCTGACTATGAATCAGTGCTCTCTTATGTAAGAAAGAATATAGCTAAACATAACGGTCCCCCTTTAAGTAGTGCTGTGTTTAGTGGAGTGTTAGGGTACAGCATGGTGCTGTCTCAAAAACAAGGTCATGGATAATACAATCATGAAGTGGAGTAATAATGCGGTGCACTAGTACGTCTATATATACGTGTGTGTGTATATATAGACTTCAACTTGAGTAAGTTAACTTTAATAACTATGTATTTATTTTTTTATATCTGAGCTTCAATCGAAAGATATCATGGAAATGAGGCTTAACTTCCGTTACACCAGCAGCTGTGGTTCTGGGGCAGCTGTCCAGTAGCCACGCTGCAGACCCCGCAGCTGAACGTGGATGCCGATGCAGCACCGCTAAATCCATTTGTGGACTAGTTCTTGCTCATTCATAACCTACGTATGTGGCATGTTAAAGCACTGTATGCCCATTTTTCATGGGCTACCACTTCATTCTTAACTACTTTCTAGTGCACAACAAACATTGGCTTTAAATTGCCTGAATTTTCTTGGTTTTTCAAACCAGGAAGGTTTAATTTATTTAGGAAAAATAAGCTGATTCCATTATCTTTCCCTTATTAAAGATTAGACTTTCATTGTTTAAACGGTCACCTATCTGTTTTGTTTTGGTCCATCAGAACGCTAACTTGGGCAAAGTATTGTTTCCTAAAAATAATTGTATATCGACAGCTCAACCAATAGGTTAACAAAGACCCTGTACATGCTCAATACCATCCATAAAAGCAAATTGGCTTCACTGCCAGTCAGTATTTAAGGACGGTGTGATCTATAGCAATCTTGAGCCTCCTGAAAATATTTTAGTTTAGGGTTGTTTTTGTGTTGTTTGGGCTTGCGATACCTTCACAGGTATCACAGGCATATGTGGGCTAGAGTTCAACTGTAAATATCCTTTTTTAACAAATTTTATTACATTTTTAAGCTGCTTTCTTGGCTATGCTCTCAAAATATATTTTTGTTCTGATTGAGACCTGCCTGCTTAAATGTATTTTTTCAAATCCCTTCTTCACCCAAGAGTACAAAATAGAGAGCACTTTAATTAAAACAAACACATACAGATCTGTGTTTGTCCTTTGGTACAGCAGACTCAAACCCTGCCGAGGGCTCCCAGTGATGCTGTGGTGCCCATTGTGTCGGATGGCTTATCCCTGCCACAGTATGCCACTGATGAAAGCAAAACACAGCCTGTATTGTTTTACTTTGTTTGGCAACGCATTCAAACAAACTATGCTTTCTAAAGACAAAAAGTATTTTGTATGACTTTCTCTTTTATAAATACCAGTGGCAATTGCTCAAGTGCCATGCATAGTAGGTTATGTATTTTGGAATGTGTTCTTGCGGGCGGCTGCAAGACAAATTGTTTTAAAAACATTATACTTTGTGTCCTCCTTTTACGACAGTCGTTAAAGTTCCCCGAAACTTCCGGCTGCTGGAAGAGCTGGAGGAAGGCCAGAAAGGCGTGGGAGATGGCACTGTCAGCTGGGGTCTGGAGGACGACGAGGACATGACCTTGACAAGATGGAGAGGCATGATCATCGGACCTCCAAGGGTGAGCGGCATTACTCTCCCTTCCGCCACCTCCAGGGCCTGCTCTGAAGGAGTGCTGGGTTCACATCCTCTAGTATTCGGACACTTGGATGACTCCACCAAGCTGGCATTGCAATGTGTTATTTAGTTAATCTTTTGTATTGCATGTGTGAGCAAAGCTGCTGAGTGAAACCTAAGCACATGTATACTGTAGGCCAACGTTATAAATTCTATTTGTTTGACATGTAGCGCAAGCTGAGAGAACAAGCTCTGGATATACCGCAATTGTCTTACACAGTGCCATTTTAAACCTTACCCCACTGCAATAAATTGTGTGTGTGTGTGTGTTATCCACAGACAATCTATGAAAATAGGATGTACAGTCTCAAGGTCGAATGTGGTCCCCGATACCCTGAGACTCCGCCCTTTGTCAGATTTGTGACAAAGATAAACTTGAATGGCGTGGACAACTCAAACGGTGTGGTGAGTAAAGATTCTGGTTACTTCTCTCCCGGTCTGCACCGGACCACCCAGTGATGACAGAGCTGGCAGCATACTAGTAGAAAGGATTAGGTTGAACAGTACAAGTACAACAGAATGTGGTCGTATGCTGTAGTATTGTAGGCTGCAACTAACGTTATTTTCATATTCAATCTAATTAATAACCTGGACATTTCTTTAGTCAAGCTGATTGAATTCAATAACGTTATCAAAAAAGTTGCATCCAATAACTGATATGGTCTTCAAATAAGAAATGCTGGCCCTCCCAAAAATAAAGTCATGAATAATGCTGTCACAAGCTCCAAAAGTCCAAAGTGCTGTCTCAGGGTTTCCAAGCATTTTAGAAAAAATTGATTTTGAAAAGTAGATTTCCTGTCATTGAAATTGAGAATGTCCAAATTGATCAACACTATAAAAGGTATTTCATGTTTATGTGGTCTAATTTTTAGTCGCCATCTTAAAGGTGGGTTAGCTTGCAATAATAATTATTGAGGAGCTTGAGGTCTAAGTGGGGTGGGGGGGGGGGGGGTGGGTGGGGGGGGGGGGGGGGGGTGATATGCTTAAGATGCCACATCACCATGTTTTCAAAGGTAGGATCACCATCTTGATGGTTTGCATGTTGGTTTTTACATTGATATTGCAAGTTACTAAATAGTCCAATCAAACTAATTCCTTGTTTTGAAAAAGACTAGGTGACGTAACCTGACCATTTATGCCAGAGTATCTTTTCAAACAGATTTAGTTTGCAATTCTGCCAAGTTTGAACATTCAACAGGAATGTTGACATGCTTTAGCATTGGTTTCTAAAGGTAAACGTCAAAAGGTTAACGTCTAAATGTGAATTATTGGACACAGACCTTCAGCAGAACTGAAGGTCTGCTGAAGGTCTGTGTCTATTTACATTCTGCTTTTTGGGGTGCCAACTCAAATGACGCTCTGAAGTAAAGCTAGACCATGAATCACTTGTAGCAAAAAAAATTTAGAAGTTTGTGTTGAGACTGGTCTTAGCGTTCGGCGTGCAGCCGTGAAATGGCCATGTGGGACACATATTTGTGGTCTGTATCAAGTCCTGCCATCAACAATTTAGAGCAATCTTTTGCAACCAAAATGTTAAAATGTTTTTATGGGCCATAAATAATTTCAGCAAATGGCGTTTGCTAATGAGTTAACCATCAGGCCTCGCTGTCGTCTCAATAAGGAATCGTTCTGTTAATTCCAGACACAGCTAAATATCTATTTCTGTTCTGAATTAATAACGGACACGATGTGGTCTGTTTTATTAATTCTGTATAAACTCCTTCATAAATTGCTGAGAGAGGGGAATTGGCTTCTTAGAGTATATTCGAGTCCGCCGCGAACCCAAATTCATGGAAAAATAGGATGAGGAATAATCACGCATCAGCTTTTACTGTGTTCTCTTTTCACAATGTCAAACAGGTTGACAAGCAAGCTGTGTCCGCGCTGGCCAAGTGGCAGATCTCCTACACTATCCGGACGGTGCTGCAGGACCTGAGACGGCTGATGTTGTGCAAGGAAAACATAAAGCTCCCCCAGCCCCCTGAGAACCAAATCTACACCAACTGAGGCAGAGCTGCTCTCGCTTCCACCGTTACTCACCATCACCCCTCTCCCAGCTTTATGGTTTGCGTTCATCTCTCTTCCCCCGTCCACCTCTGTGTCACGTCAAGCCCTCTGCCAGCACCTGTGCACGCACATACATGGCAGCAAAACATAACATATATATATAATGACAAATACACATTAGAATATGCGCCAAACTGCGTAGATATACAAACTCAAGTCATTCTTCATGAAAGCCATCATCATGTCTTGGTCCCCTCCCTCTCATCACTGGAGTTCTGCTCGGAGCAGGTTCGACTAGGCAGGCAGGAGTCTCAGTCCACCCAGATGTGATCATTTGAATACTGTACATCTTACTAATCTTTTTTTTTTTTAATTGTTATTTGTTATAAATTCCGATTGTACAATAACATAAATAATATTATTGTGTGTATATCTTGTGTGTTGCCTTTTTGTAACCCAGTCAACACAATTGTGCATACTATCAACAATATAATTTGGGATCACTTCCTAGTATCTACTGAAAAGACAAATTTGATCAAGGTCACCTATGGAGACGCGTGTATTCAGCCGGTGTCAAAATACTTGTTCTGGCTGTTGCTATGTATACGTGTTGAATTCTGTTGACCAAATATATGGTACATGCATGTGTGCGTAAAGCTAGGTGCCTATAGAGGAAACGGGGAATCAAGTGGGCAACTTAAGTAAACAAAAGTGGCACAGAAGTAATCCATTTTTTTATTTTGTTGGGCAGAGCTACCACAAACTGGTAACGATTAGTCAATCCTAAAGTGTCCATGTTTTTGATTTGAACTGAAAATAAAATTGTGTTAATCGATCATTGGTTAAACAAAAAAAAGATAAAAAATGATCCCAGTAAACACCCCACTTAACCGCTTGAAGAAAACTGGAACCAGCTACCTCTTTTGGTCTTTGTATAGTCAGCCCAGACATCTGACTTGTGGAAGTATGTTCTTAACCACTTGTATTTCTGTTGATTTCTCCTCCCTCCATGTGAGTCATAAGTGTGATGCTAGATGTCTGGTTGTGGTTATACCGCTAAATAGGTTTTGTGGATTTAAGGTACACCCTTCATGCTCCAGAAAGTAGGTGTCTGGAATTTACCATGACTTGCCTTATGTACAGTGTTTACATATCTTCTGTTCTGACCTTGAGTGATCTTACCAAAACATTGGGGAAACTTGAGTCATGTAAGCACTCCTTTGCCGGCCAATGCATTTCCGATTGAATTTCAAATGTAGCTGGGCGTTTAGATTGGCGTTAGCGGCACATTTTATAATTAGTGGGTTAAGACCTATTTGTGCAATTCTTTGTGATTAGGCCTGTGTGTAGTCGACATGGATTTGTTTCCCCCACAATATAGATATGAGTTGCCATGACAAAATTGAATTATTTGTTTTCAACATCCATATTACTCAATTAGTAATAAAAGCTGCTCAGAGTACATCACATCTTGGTAATGTTAATTTTCCAGTTCAACTCCGACATTTTAACCGGTGTGCTTTCAACAAGGAGATGTCTACTTCTGGACAGGTAACATAGTTCAAGGAAGATAAGCCACTGAATGAGCTCTTCAGACTTCAACACATGATAGATTACACTAAGTAGATGACACTTCAAACATATTTCTCCCTTTTCTTAGTCGACCTAGTTTATTAAATATATCATGCCATTAAGGTCAAAATGTAAACGTCAGTGCCTTGTGATTGATTTCAGAACAAAAATATTTTTTTCTTGGAGAGCCCCATTTATCAAACGATAGAGGGCGATATTGTCTCCCGTATAGGTGAAGTAAACCCCCGTAACATAAAAACACGAACATTTGATCGACTCAAGCGAAGAAGTCACGGGTGGCTTGAGTTGTCAGCGACATTCGAAAAACGCACCCATAGAGGTGCTAAGACCCCAGAACCTGGTCCAGAGTGGCGGACTGCTCTTTGACCTACCCAGAATGCACGCAAACACGAGGAAAAGGCTGAGAAAGTCCTGCACGGTCACGTCTAGCAGGATGACCACAAATTGATCTGGACATTCCGATACATCAGACGTAAGTACATATAGCTACATAACAACTCCTTATTCAAACCCCAGTTTCCACGACGAAAATATTTTTTAATCTCTGCTTGAAGTGACCGAACTAGACATGAAATCCAAACCCAATTAATCGATATTTTGCGAGTTGTTGAACTCATCACACTAAAAGCTACGATTACCTCGTGACCATTGAGGTAACTATGCTGCGTTACCACTATCACGAGGCTGATCGCTTATGTGTGTGGGTGATAGGGAAGTGAGATCAGTCAGCTGAATAATATGTGTTCTACAAACTCTACACGTCCTACTTTTAACTCCATCACCATCAGTAAGTAAAGCAAAAGCATTGGTTAAACATATGCTCCTGGTGTCTTTTCCTTCATACTAAGTTATGCATAGACTATTCTCTACCTGGTATGTTTAGGAGCCTACTTAATTTGCCTGATTCTGATTAGCAAATAATCACAATTAATAGTTGAAATAATAAGAATATCCAGGCTCTCCAATGTTTCTATTTATTTTCCTCCAATCGTAAATTGTATTCCTTGACTTTGGTTCATGTAGAAGTTTGATATAATACCTATGTTAATTTTAACCTCTTTGGTTACAGCGATTAGCAGAAGTTGACCTAGTTGACAAGGCCAAAAACACCGGATCAAACCCCCCGGACCGATGGCTCTGCTGCTCCACCTCCTGGCCGCTGCCTTTGGCATGGGCTCCTGGGTGGCAGTGAACGGCCTGTGGGTGGAGCTGCCTCTCATCGTCAACACGCTCCCGGAGGGGTGGGACCTGCCGTCTTACCTGACCGTCATCATTCAGCTGGCCAACGTGGGTCCCCTGCTGGTCACGCTCATGCACCAGCTGCGCCCGGGCTACCTCCGAGAGACCGCCGTCATCTACGCCATCCTCGTCATCGGAGTGCTGGCCTGCGTCCTGCTCGCCTTCTTCTGGCGTGTCACCACCGCGGTGGGCGGGTTGCCACACAGCACTGCCTTCTTCATCATCACCTTCTTCCTGTCCCTGGTGGACTGCACGTCCTCCGTCACCTTTCTGCCCTTCATGTCGGGGCTTCCCGCCAAGTACATCACCACCTATTTCATCGGGGAGGGCCTGAGCGGCTTCGTCCCTGGGCTGGTGGCGCTGGCGCAGGGCGTTGGCATGGCGTCGTGTGTCAACACCACCGGCAACGCCACTCAGAACCTGACCGGGGGAGGGGAGGAGTGGACGCTGCAGACCCAGTACCTCCCGCCCAACTTCTCCCCGGAGGTTTTCTTCTCCTTCCTGGCGGCCATGATGTGCGTGAGTCTGGCTGCGTTCATTGCTCTGAAAAGACTTCCTCGGGTTTCCTTTGATCTGGCCGCCGACGCCCTGGTCCCAGAGCTCAGCGCGTCGGCCCCCACCGGGCTGGACAACCCTGGCCTGGAGCCCGACGGGGGGCCCCCCCTCCAGCACAAAACCAAGGAGAAGAACCGGAACCAACCGGTGGTCGCCAAGTCCCACTTCTCTGTTTACGAGCTGGGTTTCATCTACTTCCTGGTGGTGTGGGTGAACATGGCCGCCAACGGCCTGCTGCCCTCCGTACAGACCTATTCCTGCATGCCCTACGGCAACCTGGCCTACCACCTCTCGGCCGCCCTCTCCTCGGTGGCCAACCCAGTTGCCTGCATAGTCGCCATGTTCTTTCCAAATAGGTGAATATGCTGTTTTGAAGCAGTCCGTCACCAGACACCTACCTCATCAATAAAGTGATCAATAGACATTGCTATGAATAATCCCATGGTCTGACCGTTGATGTGGAAAATGGCAACCACATTACACCTTTCTAAACGAAATCGATATAACATAAAGTATCTGTATCCAGTGTAGAGGCCTGAGGATCATACGATGATTTAACGTTTGACCTGTGTGGTTTCCAGGTCGCTGCTCTTCCTGGGTGTGCTGGGTGTGCTGGGAACGGCGTTTGGGAGCTACAACATGGCCATGGCGGCGCTCAGCCCCTGTCCACTGCTACAGAGCTCTCCAGTGGGCCTGGCCATCATTGTGAGGATACACTGTGTGATAAGGCCACTTAATAAAGACCAACCCACTGGCTTTATCAGTGACTGGAAGCAAAGGTCTCCTCTGATATGTGGAGCAACATTGGGGAGATAAAATAATTATGCATCGAGGATAAGATGTTGTGTGTTTTCATTTTTATAACCAATTAATTATAGTATTATACATATTTTTATGTAGTATTCTTTAAAATACAAATTTCTAATGAAAATGATAAAAATTACGTTTTTGTCATGATAAATGACAAAAACGTTGAAGGATTATAGGTGAAGCATTATGCGAGAGAAAAGCTGGACTTGCATAAGTACATTTGATATGCATCATTTATTAATGTTTTCCTTGTAATCCCCAGGTCCTCTCATGGGTCTTCTTCACTGGAGCATTTTGCTACGTGAAGGTAATGGTTGGCGTCATCCTTAGAGACAAGAGTCACAGTGCCCTCGTATGGTGTGGAGCTGCATCTCAATTGGGATCACTGGTTGGCTCCGTCACGATGTTTCCTCTGGTAAACACCTACAAGTTGTTCAAGTCAGGAGACTTCTGCAACACCAAGTGCCCACTATAACGGGAACACCATGATGCTTACCTTTGAGGTGCAACGATGCTCATCATGGATGCCTGCTCATGCTCGATTAAAACACTATTTGCAACACTTGAATAAAATGAAGTCTGCAATTTCCAGGAAATTGACTGGCTAATATAAATATTTCTGATTTCAATGGGTACAACCTAGCCACGACTACTGGTTGTTGAAGAAATTGTAATGTCGATGTGACGGGAAACGACATTCGCTCGATGCTTATTTTGCCATTACGGGGGACTTCCACTAGATGGCGCATATATACCTTTGATTCAAAGAATTGCCTCTACTTAGAAAGTAGACTGGTATTAATCAGGACATTAAACCATCTCTAACTCTGCTTTAATATATCTTGTTTGTAATCAATGTTGTAATGATACTTTATCTGAGACATCTTGCTCTTGTTGAGATCAGAACATTTAAACCGTTTTTTTTATACAAGGTTTTAGAACTAAATATCAGAGGGGCACAAGTTCATGGGACACTTGCTAGCTGTATGCAGCCTTACCTCCTGCAGCGAGGGCCACATCAACAACTTGTGAGAGTTGAGAGAGCGGCATGATCAAACTATTGAGGATGGGATTTAGCCTTCTTGCGTTTGGAATAGAAGAGCCCCAAGCAATTTCATCCTTTTCTACATTTATAGTATCTTGAAATGCAGACTTTGTAACATTCACTGAAATTCTCATGTCAATACAATGATGAGCAATAATAACATTTTAACACATTACGAGAATGCAGGGGAAAGAAGAGGATGTGACGGTGACCCTGATCAGGGGGGAAACCACACAGTAGAAAAGCTAATCCCAAAGGCCTGGGACCCTTCTATATGGTGATGCTGCTGCTGCACATCCCCTGAGGAGGGGCGCAAGGACGCTGGTGAGCCATGGGAACCAGAGAGTGGTTCCTCGTCAGCAGCTGTTGGCGCTCCCTACCCCCCCCCGACCCCTCCGACGGGACCATGGGGAGGAAGCAGGGTTGCGGGGGTGCGGGGTGTAGTAGGGGTCCCCAGGCTGGCCTCTGTGGTGAGGCACAGGGAGGAGGGTTCTAATTACCCACACTCAAAGGGGGGCATTGGCTGTTGCCTCCGCTGCTGGTCACTTGGGGGTTCCCCTGACCCCTACACTGAGTAAAAGAAAAAAAAAAGGAAGGAAATCAAATGGGCCCACAATTAGCTGGGGATCGCCTGGAGGACCAATGATGTGTCCTGTTGCAGCACAGATGTGACTTCTTTATTCTGATTTGTCGAAACTACGGGGCAGTATAAATTGTACTTCAGATGACAGCCGTCTGGTTATTGCAATCAGAACAGATTGATTGATCTTTATGTGATAATAGGAAATATATGAAGAAGAATATCACGGGCCTTGCTTTTTATTGTCCCATCCGTCTCTCTTCCTGGAGGTGCAGAGCATTTTTAACGAGGCGCATGCGACAAGCCCCTAGAAGACGCTACAGTCGCTCCACGCATTTCAATTCAGCCCCTCTCGTTGTCAAGTGACCTTGAACTATTGGTGCCAAAAAAACCAAAAGCAATATTTTATCCCCCAGCATCATTAGCTAAAATTCCGTGATGGGTGTGTGGGTCTTTTGTGTCAGGGTGACGACGGGACAAAGAACAGTGTATCGTTTCTGCAGGGTTTTGTGTGTCAGATGGTCCCATGGTTCCTCCAGCTGGCCAGGAGGAGCTGTGGCCACCTGGATGCTGCGCTCTGGTCCTGTGAGATCCTGCAGTCTCCTCTGCCATGTGAAGCCTGCACTTACTACGCCACAGAGTGATCCATCTGCTCAGGACGGCACCACCCAGAGAGCCCCCCCCCCCGGCCCTTTCCCTTCCCCTGTCCCCCTGCAATGTGTCACATATAGGAGGGAGGTTTTAGACCCTTGCTTTAATGGCGAATGATAATAAAAAAATCCAAAGAACCATGACGCAATAAATGTATGGAGCCGGGCGGTAGCTGCTGAATCGACAGATAGATCACCTGTGTCCTGGATGCACAACAGCGTCGCTCGGTGACATTGTGTGGAGCGGTCGCCGGCCGGGCAAGGCTCACTGAGTGAGCGTGTTAGAGAGCGACAGCAGCGCACTGCAAAAGCATAATAACTGAATGCACCCGGGAGAGGAGATAAAGATTTATCCTCAGAATGTATCAACAGGGCTTTCAGAGAGTGCGGAAACGCACTTGAGTATATCTGGCAGGGACGGCAGAATCTGGCAGCTTATTTTTCAGGTGAACAGCTTGTGGGCAAGCAGTTGCTGAAGCATGGATGCAATTCAGATACAGGAAGGAGGCAACGCGCAGACAGCCCCATCGCCGTCCTCCCTCACACGCATTTTTTTCCACACATACTCCCGTTTAATGAATTCTGTCGCATTTATTTCAAATTGAAGGTGACAGCCGTCTGTCACTTCCCGGTGCCGTCCTCGGCAGCGGCGCGAGGGCCCCGCTTCTCGTTTTCTATCAGCAGGTATTGATGTTGCTTTAATGAAGTGCCCATCGCTCCACCCTCGGAGGAGAGACAAGTCTGTCAGCATATGTAAATGCTCTCTGGCTGTCATTGTTGTGGTGGAGTTCAGCACGGGTCAGCATGGATTCCCCCTCTGGGAACCCTTTGTTCCCGGGCTCGACTGTGCAACATGAGTGGACCAATTACAGCGCGGCACAGCAGGGGAGGGGGCTTGGGGGGGTGGGGTTGCAAACTTGTAACACTGCTGTAGTGAGCTAATTATTACCTCAAGATCAGCAGTGCAGAGTGTGAAACGTCATGTGTTTGGTTTTTGTTGGGTTGGGTTTATTCTCTGCTGCTTTCATAATATGCAATAAAATGCATTGTTGCTGCAGTGAGCATTTTTTCTGTTGCATATATACCTATACTTTTTTTTTTTTACTGTTTGGGATAAAGGTCGGCCTCATAGTCAATCATGACCAGTCACTGACAAGTTAAATCCCAGTGGTTCTCCTTTAAATTGTCAATGCAAAAGCAATTTACAGACCACTGACTGCCAGCACAATAACCTTGATATAGTGTCAAGAAATGATTCATGGAAATGTGCACTGCCTCCTCTCAGCTGAGACTGGACGGGCTGCTGGGGATGTTGATACTACGCCAACATGGCCAGACAACCAGAATATTTGCATACATTATATTGCATATTGTAAAACACGCGCTTGAGTTATTGTCCCAGCACACCTTTTAGCACCATGTCCACAACAAAGGCTGAAGCTTTCAAGGATTTCCTTTGCCATGCAATTAAATTCCTAATTATATTAAGTTGAATACCAATTACATTTGAGCAACCAAAATAATCTAAAACTCTTTGGAACACACACTCATGCAGTGTGGAAGGATTAAAAACGAGTTTACCACATGATATCATCATACCTCCTTGCATGCATATTGTGGATCAAAACAGCCACAATATGCCGCTCCCCTTTCTGCTAGCTGGTCTACTCTCCCTCTCGTTCATCTCCTGTATCCCACCCCCACTGACCTAGGACAGCTGCTATGAGCTACCAGTGCCCCCCTTTGTGTGTGGGGCCAGTCAAGTGGAAAATGGCTGCGACCGAGAGAGCCCACTTCAGAGAGCCATCATGCTTTGAAGGGGCATGATGGCCTTTGACAGTCACAGTGTTAACACGGCATCCACACAAACACGGCACTGCTATTACCGTGTTTACTAAAGCAGGGGGTAAAAAAGACCAGAGGATCTGCTGTTTGACGCCAGCGGTGAGCCGGCTCTCTGAGCCGCGCTGGAGTGGCCTGGCGGGGAAAGAGAGACCACGGTTACTCACAGCCAGGTGCCCGGGATGCTATTTCAACTGGTCACTTATGCCCTGAGCGAACAAGCCACTGCAGTCCAGGTCCCGGGATGGGCCCTGTATGAGGTGGTGGCGGCGGCCCTATTGCTATGCTGCTCTCCATTAGCATGCTTTATTTGGCGCCTGTAACCAGCCTCCTCTCCAGTGTTCAGTAGCGTGTCTCCCCACACCGAGCGGCTCAAGATCGATTCACTGCCCACGGAGCTGGGCTGGAACAACACAAGAACGAGCAGCAGTGATTTTAACTGCAACAAATGGTTGGCGTGTCGGGTTGGGCTCCAGATTTCAGGCGCTCGTTACCTGCCACAGATGCCACTGTTGTTTTGTGTCTGCTTATGACCAGAGGCTAGAGACCGGCAGCACTTGAAAAGAGCAGGAGGTGCCATTGTGCTGCACCACACCTGATCTTAGAAAATCACTTGGCCAGTCCTCCCCTAACACATATCTCCCAGGCATCGCCTCCAGGCCATCCATCTGTTGCTGGGAGAATGCATGGCTACGGACACATGTCCCTGTTTACATGTCAGCAAGAGAGCGAGGGAGAGTGGGAGGGGAGGTAGATACGTGTGGGCGAGACCGCTGTTCTCAACGGCACGGCTCTCCTGCGCTCCCCCTATGAAACTGATATTTAAATGAGAAAAAGGTTACAGGCAACTGTGGCACGCAAGCACGGCGTGTAATTAGCACAAACAGAGGTGGTGGTGGAGAGCCAGGAGAGTAGTACTTAGATCTTCAAATAAAACACCTCGTTCTCTGTAACCCCGTGAACAGATGAATATAATCACATCAAATCGAAGGACATTGCAGGCCCGCTAACAAATGTTTGTTTCCTATCAGGTCTGCACTATGCCACTATCAGCGAGCCTCTTATCATCTCTCGGCGTATCTGAGTGTGGCTGAGTGTGTGTGAATGTGATATTAAACTCTACATCCTGGGAAATGGCGAATGCCAATATTAATACAGCATTATACAGCATGCGCTGTTTCATTGAGCAGCGATAGGAGCATCACCGTGGAACCCATTGAGCCACAATGGAGCTAATCATGACATTAAGGGGACGCGACCTTGCGTCGCCCAGGGTACGGGTTGAAAGACGTGCCGCCCTCATCTACATTATGATAACTCAACGGGGCAATAGAAGGGAACGGCAGAGGGGAGACATGGCCAATAGGGTCTTTACGCAGGTCATGATTTACAGTGCGGCCGGGCCGCGTGGCAGAGGGCAGGGCGTCGGGAGCTAAAAGCCTGACGAATGTAGAGATTGCCTGGTCTGGAATCAGCGTGAGGGCGGGCCGGCAGGTATGCAATGCCGTTGACCTTGTGGATGTCAAGCATCATGTGGCATGGAGGGGAATGGAGCGTTTTGGTGATGGATATCTGGTGCCTCGGGTTTCTTCCCGGGTCAGCCCCCGTCTGCGCGGATTCAAAAGTGTGGTGAAAAGTAATCTACTAAAATGCCCATAAACGCATCCTCCGTGTTTGTTCCACCATTTCCCTTCTTGTAACATGAGGGGTTTGTTTTTTTATTTTCACTGAGGGGTCACTGCTGTCAGACGCAGCATTACCGCTCACCGCCCAACGGCTTAGTAATTCACTTTTATTACAGTGGAGAATGCTGTAGATCATGCTAGCACTACTCTCCGGTAAGTAGAACTATTCTTGGTGGAAAACAATCATTTGCAACATTTATCTTCGCCCCTGGTTATGCTCTTTCTCCCCCTGCACTCTCACTTGAGCGTGATTTAGTCCCTTACGGGATACAGCGCTGGAGAGAATGTCATATGCTAAGATGACCTCTCCATGCCTCGGTGGCTCTGAGCCAGCCGTGGAAGGACAAAGACACGCAAATACACATGCACGCATGCACGCACACACATACACACACACACACACAAACACATGCAAGCACATACGCACGCACACAGACGCACATATGCACGCAGACACATGTACCCACATAAACATGCACATGCATGCACGTACTCATGCAAACACACACTCACACATGCATGCCAACACTGACGCACACGTGCTGGCCAACATACATGCACACGGATGCTAACATGCATGCATACATGCACACGTGCACACACTCACACAAACACAAGCCTCACACACACATGCACTCACACACATGCACACTCTGTTTGATGACGACAATTGGCAAAGTCCCCCCACCCTCACAGTGACCCCAGCCACTGCTGGATGTATCCAATGGGAAGGGCTGGCTCAATAAATCTACAGGACTCGGATTTAGACTCTCTCACACACATTGTCCTTGAAAGTGGCAGTTCATGGCAGGTGAGGCTATGGAGCAATTTTTTAAACAGTAGCTTTGGCCATGTTTCTTCCCTGCACCTCATCACTGTGGACATTGTGTGACGCTTGAACCATGTCAGCCGCCTTCATATTTCTAAAGCGATTTAGGAGATTGGAAGGGGCTGGTATTTGAATGCTGCTAGCATGGCGTCCACATTGGACCGCCCTCGGCGAGGCCAGCCAACAAGCCCATTGAGAAATTAGCAGAGCCCCCTCGTGTGTCTCTATCCTTGAATGAATTATTCAGCTGTCAGGGTGGGAGCCGGACCGGAGACCTTGGGACGGGGAGCTGAGTCAGCGTTCAGGGCCCTTTAGGGCGACACTCTAAACCCTGCCGCTGACGCCCTTCCTCCTGGTCGAAGTGCTCTACCCCGCCACGGGGTTATCATATGGATAGGGGAAACCGAGCAGGGAAACTGAGACGCTTTGCTCAATAACGCCGGCGCTTCAGTCAATACTACTATTTATATTACTACTCCATATTGGTCAGTCAGGGTAGCAGACCAAACAGACGTCCTGGTAGAACATGAAGAGATAAACACCTTTATCCCAATCATCACGTTGACAGGGTATAATGTTCAGAGCAACAAATTGTTTTGTTGATTACAACCAATGGTGGATAATACTCGGATTAGCTTTAGCCGAGACGTCGCCAACATCTGTCTCCATCTTGTTTCAGGTTTGTTTATTCCGCTTTTTGTTTTGGTCTCAGACCTATGTGTGTGTGTGTGTGCGTGTGTGTGTGTGCGTGTGTGCAGAAAGAGGGGTAATTACTGGCATGCTGCTCTAAGTGCAGGGAAAGGCACTTCAGGACACTTGCAAAACAGTGTTTCATGGCCCGTGGCAAGTAGGCCCCGGCTCCGCACTACAGCCTCCTACGACCTCCTACGACCCCCTTCTTATGGCTTCCTTCCTATGGCCTCCTACGGACCCTTTCCTACGGCCTCCTTCCTATGGCCTCCTACGGACCCTTTCCTACGGCCTCCTTCCTATGGCCTCCTACGGCCTCCTTCCTATGGCCTGCTTCCTATGGCCTCCTACGGCCTCCTTCCTATGGCCTTCTTCCTATGGCCTCCTACGGCCCCTCTCCTGTGGCCTCTCCTACTGCCACTCCTACGGCCTTCTACGGCCTCTCCTACTGTCTCCTCCAGCCTCTTCTACTGCCTCCAACGGCCTTCCTACTGCCTCTCCTACAGCCTTCTACAGCCTCTCCTACCCCCTCCTAAGGCCTCCACTACAACCTCTCCTACCGCCTCTCCTCCGGCATCTCCTACGGCCTCTCCTACAGCCTTCTACCGCCTCTCCTACCATCTCTCCTACTGCCTCTCCTACTGCCCCTCCTCCGGCCTCCTACTGCCTCTCCTACCGCCTCTCCTACAGCCTTCTACCGCCTCTCTTACCGCTTCTCCTACAGCGTCTCCTTCAGCGTCTCCTACCGCCTCTCCTACCGCCTCTCCTACAGCCTCTCCTACCGCCTCCTGGAAGAGCTCTACGTAAACCTCCTCCAGGCGCCTCCAGACACCTTTCATGTCCCGGCTTGAAGACGTTGCTGTCAAATGAATTAAGGAAGTGGCCGGTGAATCCATTGGCATTAGCGCCGAAGACGGGTGTGAGGTGACGGTGTCTGGGTTGATGCTGTCTGAGCCACGGTTTTAGTGGATTTGCAAGTGTTTCTTTTTGGACTAAACGCTTACATTGTCTTTTAATTAAGGTATACTGGCATCGCCTCAGGCATGGTTAAAAAAGGCATAAAAACATGTAATAAACGTGATTGAAGAATGAACCCCTGCAAAGTGGTGTATTGGCAAGTGCGTTTTGCAGCGTGGGCCTCCTGTTGAGTAGAGGGGCGTTCGGTAGGCCTGGTGAATCTGTAGTCCAGTGTTGATCTTGCAGTTGTTTGCATACTTAAATATTATGCACTGAATGAAATATGATGTAATTCTATTAGAGAGGATTAGAAACTCAAAGCACTATGACCATATTGATTTTGATGCCAGGCTTATAGCTCAACTGATCATGTCAAATAGAGAAAGGTCACCATCCTGCCTTCATACCAACTGCTTAGATTTCAAGAAAACATTCTAACCAGTTTATAGTTTTAGATTATACCAAAATAAATCAGAAATATGAAAACAGATGCCAGGTGTAGCACATAGTTAGAGTAACTGATAATCAATGACCTGTATATAGTCTAATATAACATAACAAGGCTCCTGGTTGTCAGTCCTGTTGTTACGATTTCCCACACCGCGTCTCTTTCCTTCTGCTGAAGGGTTGATGGAGGAATGGTCAACATACACCATGTGTTTACCCGGGTTTGGTTGCCTTAGATCCCACACCTCAAACACAACGATCCCCTTCCCGTGTGTAAAGCGTAGCGCTGATCAACAGCGATGTAATGGTGGAGATTAGGTCGCACCGGGGACTTGGAACATCGAACAATAAAAAGATCACTCTTCGATTGAGAATTCAAACAGGTGTCAACCTGAATCCTCAGAGACCCAAATGAATGACAGGCTACTGGGCCGTAAATAGCAGGGCAGACGATGGGAGATTGGCCATATGTCCGCTGTATCTCTGGGTGCCAGCTAGCCAGCTAACACTGGCTCTGTGTGAGACAGCACTCTTCGGGGAGCGTCCCAGTGAAAGATCCTGTGGGACCGATTCAACCAAAACACTCATTCACTCAATTTAAGCAATTTCAACAAATTTGACAGTCGAGTTCTCTGCTCCAGAGCTTTGGATACACATGTACGATTAAGTGTGCGGTGTCACTGCTGCAAACCGATTAGCTGACAAGCAGAATGTGTTGGGAATGGAGAAGGGCGGTGGTTAGCACACATGCTAACTCAGTGGGAATGAGTGAAAGGGGAAAGTGGTGTTCATTTGAACTCCATATTTCTGCACCTCATTAGCCCTCTTCATATCCCCTCAATACCTATTCACCACCAAGAGAGCGCCAGGCCTCCAGTGTGTGTGTGTGTGTGTCTGTGTCTGAGTGTGTCTGTGTCTGTGAGTGTCTGTGTGTGTTTGTGTTTGCGTGTGTGTGAGTGTGTGTGTGTGTGTGTGTGTGTCTGTGTGTGTGTGTATGTGTGTGTTACTGTACTGGGAGCATGTGTGTGTGTGCTACTGTACTGGGAGCGTGTGATTGTGTGTGCGTGTGTGTGTGTGTGTCTGTGTGAGTGCATGAGTGTGTGTGTGAGTGTCGGGCAAGGGTAGGGAACTCTCCAAGGAACACACAGCTCCATCTGGGCCAAAGTAATTGGTCTGCTATTCATATGCAGCGATGTAATGGCCCGGAGCTATTCATACAGTCATACATGAACTAGTTACACCGAGGACAATCAAAAGATGGCTTGACCCCAATGTCACCGCTTGTTTAAAAGGCGCTGTGTTGGGAGACACAGTGGAGAAATGTAACCCTGGTAGTAGGAGCAAGGAGACAGGAAGTAACCTTCACAGGACAGGAAATCCCCTTTCTCACCACTAAACATCATAAGCCTGGTCGCTGTGTACTTACTGCGTGTGTGCAGTACTTGGCTTTGAACACATCAGCAATGAGGTATGCAGTGTGTCAGATTTTTCCGGTGGAGTTTTTGAAGGGAAAAGAGGGAGTCAGAGGAGGAAGAGTCTGTCCTTCAGTCCCTGGATGAAGGACTCCAGCCCAGTGGGCTGCGGGCTGAAAGGTGTGCTGGAGGGGAATCATCAATTACACTGGCAGCTTACCTTGAGTTATTATCCTCTTAGAAATAATTACATTAAAGAAGTGAAGTGGTTTCAGAGCAAAACCATAATAAGGTGAGTCCAGGAACACTTACGCAATCATCACACAGACACGTACACACACCATATGCACACACAATATTTACACCCACACATTTTTTTTGTCTGCCAATAGAAAATACGATGAATCAATCCTATCCATTTCAACATTATTGGACCTTTACCTCACAGATACAGAAATGTGTTCCCTCACTATGGAAAATGTAATGAATCTAACACAAACACTCTCCCTCTCTCTCTGCCTCTCACTCTCTCTGACTCTCTCTCTCTACCTTCCTCTGCCTCTCTGCCTCTTTGCGTCTCTCTTTCTCTCTCTCTCTCTCTCACTCTCTTCCTCTCCCTCTCTCTCTCTCTCTCTCTCTCTCTCTCTCTCTCTTTCTGCCTCTCTCTCTCTGTAAACACAACCCGTCGCTGTGTCTGCCCACTTACAGAAACACAGCATATTATTCCCCCCCTCCCGTGTAATGAAAGGAAGCTTCCTACATCATCGGCTCATTCCTCAACAAGACGAATGCGACCGTCGTGGCATTTAGAGACAAATGGCTTCCTCCGGTTGGAGAGGGTTTATTTATCAGTGGTTTGAAGTGGTGTCTGAGGCGTGAGCGCGACGGTGCGCCCGTACTGCTGCTGCTGATTATTCAGAGTGAAGAGGACCTGCCAGCCCATTACCACCCAGCAAAATAAGACCGTGAACACACGCGCCCCTCAACCCGGCCCTGTTCGCTCTCCCCCCCTCCAACCCTGTGTGTGTAGTCTGTCAGGGCTTGTCAACCGCTGCACCATTCATTCATGCATTCATTCAATCTGAACAAGCAGTGTGTGTCCTCATCCTCAGTCACTTATTCTCTGTCCCGTGCTATCTCTTTCTCCCAACGCCCCACCTCTCGCTCTCCCTTTCTCAGTGTCTCTCTCTCTCTCTCCCCCTCTGTTTCACTCTCTCCACACTGCTTTAAAATTAGCTACCGGTGTCTAGTAGGGGCTCGCCTCCCTCCCCCCCTCACTCCCCCGGCCGTCATCCCTCTACCCATACCTCCCTCACTCCAACCTCCAAAGACCCCTCCCCCCGACCAACACCACCACCCAGCGCCCAGCCCGCTTGGTCCTGTTGATGAGCCATTGTGCGATTCAAGCAGATGGATGGGGAACAAAGGGGGGGAGAAGAGGGGCCCCCTCTGCCTGCCTCCCCCCCCGAACCCTCTCCTTGTATCACGGCCAACCAGGCTCTGGGTAATCTTCTCAAGCTTTCATGGCGGAGCAATGAATAACCTTCGCATCCTCCCTGCGACCCGGGCCTGTAGCCTCACCCACCCCCCCAAGCCCCCACCTACCCCCCAGACCAACCCCCTTCACTCTCCCCCCCCCCCCCACCCCTGGTCTTATCTTGCCCGCTGCAGGCTCACCCAGGGCCCCGGGGGCCTCCAGGATAGCATCTCTCCCCCTCGCCGTCTCCACACCGTCTCTGTCCTCAGCACCCAATCATGTCGGTGCGTGTGTTTTTTTGCTCCTTTTTGTTTTGTTTGTTTCTCGGGGCGTGTTACACGGCATGGAGATTAATTGGGGCTATGGCTGACTGACATCTGGTCCAGCCTTCATAAAAGCCCGGGTCTTTGAGGTCCGTGGGCTTCATAATGAGGTGGATATAAGTTAATTTTTTCTCATCAACAGAGCATTCAGCTAAGCGCTACAAATGTGCGTTTCAACGCTTTCAACGGGAATAGCTCTAGGAACCACTTTGTTTATATTGGACAGTTTATTAAACCAGTTACAGAAAATGTTATCTGCTATAATCAAAAAGCAAGCACTTCTGACCAGAAATGATTACCCCATATTCCAAAGAAGAAATTCTAAGATTGCTCATACCATAGCAATAAGTAATGAATTGCCATTATAGCCGTTAGTCACCACAATCTTAGTAAGTATCGCTCTGAGTTCCCGACTCTGACATTCTCCAGTCATCCTTACTGTGTATTCAGTCCTCACTGTGGGGAAAAACAAGCACAGCCCCACAAAGACTAAACCACATCTCCACTGCTGCTGCCCTGCTGTGACCAGTTCACCTGCACTCATTTGCAGGAGCAGCAAAACCATTCCACTGCTCCCATGCAAGGTCCTGTTAAAATATTGAGGATGTACTTAAGTGCTATTTGGCCAAGTGTCATTTAGGCTGAAGGGCTCTCCATCTACAAAAGACGTCTTCAAGTGACTGGATGAGAGCTACTGCTGAACCACAGAGGAATACACAGGTGTTGAATAATTTACTGCATATGAAACATTCATGTTTTTGTCCCATATACTACTCCCAAGTTGAACTACGACTTATACTAAAGTAACACATTGCATACAACAGTATACGCAGCAGTACTTTGGGGACTTTTACATTTAGATTAATAATACTACTTCGAGAAAAAGTGAACATTCTGAAGCATAATTTAAATTGCTGTTGTTGCTCCTGGCGAAATGCTAGTATTGACACTAATTTACATAATAGCACAACATTATGCATATGCATAACACAGAGACAGGGGGCTAATGCAGAGGAAAGATAAACCATTACCTGAACTCCATCCTCCTGGGGAAAATGTCCTCCAACAAAGGAAATCGTGTAATCTAACGCTGGGATGAAGAAACTGAAGAAACCAATTCATCTCATTAGGAGTGTTGATAGCTGTTGATTTATGTTAAATATACAGGCCGGTGTTGTGGAATAGCTTGTCTTTGCTACACTATTCAACCAATTTCATGATGCAATGGCTTTGCAAAGGCATTCCGGCTCCACTGGCATAGTCAAGAGCTCATATTGATATATCTTACATAGTACAGTTCAATAATAACTCGGTCTGGGCATGTCCTGTCAGACTAACCTATAGGGACAGCTATAAAGTTCATAGTATCGGCGTAGTTATATTTTTGTATTGAAACAGTGTTTCAATAACAAGCCACAGTAGACCACCAATCTGCCACAGCAACAGAGATTCTGTAATGCAACAGAAATAGTATAATATTAGCATGGGACATTAATGACTGATCATATTAACAAGTGTGCTCCGTGTCGTATTCATACTGTGATATGTTTTGTAGAAATCGCCTAGTGACAAACGGGGCTATTTATACGACTGATTGTTTTACCTGACAAGAGAGCTCACAGTTGCTGTGCAGGGTAAAACAGAAGCAGCAGGTTTATTGATATTTAAAAGACAGTGAAGAGCTTAGGTAACCAGGACTATTTTTATCCAGAAAGGCTTTGCTGGAATATCAGCCGTCTCGGCGTGGCTCATGTTAGCCACAGGAAGGCTGTTCATGCACCATCACTCCTTTGTTCTCACACTGCGCTTGATCATATTCTGAGCTATACCTCCGCCGCCCAAGCTGACCTGTTGTGCGGAGATGTGTGTGTTTGCTCTTTTTTTATTTGGCTCTGCATCTACTGCACCCTCCTCCCCCCCACCCAGTTCCCCCCCCCCCCCCCCACCTCAACATGCTACAGGCAAATATTCATTACTAAGTAGCCTCTGGCGACTGTCATATGCAGACAATGGACTGGAGACAACAACAGGGTACGCAGCACACAGGGGAACCTTCCTACTGCACTTGTAGCCACGCCGCGCGGCAGCTAGCATGGAAAAACGCGGAAGAAAGGAAATGAGACCCACATATGTTCCCCGAGTGAGAGTTGTGTGTGTGTGTGTGTGTGTGTGTGTGTGTGTCTGTGTGCGCGTGCGTTGCGTGGGGCGTTACGGCGGATAAGCCTCCTTATGCCACTTGGAAATCACTGCAAATGAGCATGTCTGAGAAACCAAACACCTTGCACCGACTCTTGCATTTTAATTTCGGGGGGCATCTGTGACCAGTCCGTCATGTTCCTGAACCCCCCCGGGGGACACCCCCACCCCCAAACCCATCTTCAGTGGAGCCCCCAACAAATCGGGGGAGGAGGGGGAGACGGCGGGGAGGAGGGGTTGGTGAGAGGGAGGGGCCGGGGCGCATTTGATTGATGATGGTGTGAATTAAGCAGAAAGAGATAGAGAGAATCCTTTTATCAGGCCAGAAACACGAGTGGATTAAAATGTAGTTGTACAACCCCTCCGTATTATGCAGCCGCCTGGACGCCTATCACCGGCGACCAGAAGCCAGGAGCAGAGTCACCCTTTATTACTGACCCCCCCCCCCCCCCCCCCCCCAGACACACGCACACACACACACACACACACACACACACACACACACACACACACACACACACACACACACACACACACACACACACAATCCTGTTCGACCACAAAAGAAATACGAATAAATAAATTGTGTCGCAAATGCATGTAAACATATCCATATCCTGGTCATAATAATTCTCATATACAAAACACAATTGGAAACTTAGTAAGGTCAAATCTCAGCATGGCCAACTTAATTGTATTCAGTATTTTCATATGGGCATGAAAAAAATCTTGAATGTGTATTAGGGAAAATATATCACACACATTTCCAACGTGTTCCTTGATAAAATCGCCTATTTAACACTTTTGAATAAACTCAGGAAATAACTGAATTCCTCCCATGAAACGGTTTTGTTATTGGCGACGTGACGTTGATGTATCTGCCTCACAAGCTAGGAGGAGTGTCATGCTGTACAACATCCTGCCATATAGTCACCCCTTACTCATCTTTAACCACCGCGGTGGAGGGAGCCCTCACACACGCTGTCGTCTGTGTACAGCACCACCGGACATGAGGCGGGCCACCCCTGTCTGGGCTAGCGGCCCCTGTGTGTGTGTGTGTCCGACTTCGTGGCGGCTGCGCTCGTGTTTTTGTGTCACTGCATTATTTATCACCTCCTTTCCGAACCCCTACTCCTGCACATCACCTACTCCTGGGAGAGAGGGGGGGCAGGTGAGAGTTTATCTGTTTAGTTCAACACCCCCCCCCCACCCCCCACTCAAACCCCTAGACCTGGTTCCACAATGACAAGACCCCACCAGGTGATAAATGCAATTAGTGAGAAATATGCAATTACGGAGCCCCCCTCCCACATTCTCTCACGCGGCCAGACAAGGACAATTTGTCAACCAGCCCCCAGTGGCATCCCCCTTGCTCGGACAGGGACCTGCGCGGGGGCCTGTGTCCCCGCCCCTTCAAGGCGCCCCGTGGGGAGGCAGGATGGCCCCGTGGCCCCTGGCCATGTGGAAGGAAGACGGATCGCCCCGGCGCCCCGGAATAAGGTTCGATCAAGGCGGAACGAACACAGACCCTTTGTCTCCGACCCCTCGTTCCCCCTCACAGGTCCACCGGAGGACTCATCCGTCGCCGGAGTCCACGCCGCCGTGCCGCCGCCGAGAGGGGGGCGAAGGTCACGGTGATGACAACGACAGAACACGCGGTGCGGGGCGCCCGCCGGCGGGGAACGCAGATCATATCCCAGGGAGCGTGTCGTGGCATTAAGAGACGGCCGCGCCGTGATTTAGACGGCCAGAGATGACAGCGGGCTGACCCGGGCGACTCCGACTCCGGGGGTATGGGGGTGCGCTGGGGGCCCCTTTGTCCCCCTGTTTGAATGGACGTGATGGATAGAAGTGGAGCGACCGGGGGCCACGGACCGTGACAATCTGAGTACTGACCTGGTTTTCACCGTAGTCATCATAAAACACAGCGGCCACAGGCTCCCGGGGACATGTAATAACATCAGGCCCTTGGTGTAATTCACCGTCTCTCACTGTGTGTGGGACTGTGTGTCTGTGTGTGCTGGACTGTGTGTCTGTGTGTGTGTGTGTGTGAGTGTGTGTCAGTGCGCTTATGTGCGTGGGAGCATGCCTTCATGTGTGTGGGTGTATGTATGTATATAGTGTCTGTCTGTCTGTGTGTGTGTGTCTGTGTCTTTGTGTCTAGGTGTGTGTGTCTGTGTGTCTGTGTGTGTGTGTGTCTGTGTCTTTGTGTCTAGGTGTGTGTGTCTGTGTGTGGGGCAATATAGCAAAACCCATTACATTTGCCTTATAATTTGCTCCCACCCCGACCATGTGTGTAAACGTGTGCCTGTGCATGTGTGTGTGTGTGTGTGTGAGAGGGGGGAGAGGGGGGGGGGAATCAGGTGACTGCTGTCCCCCCACCCCCCTCCCACCCTCCCCTTAATGGAGTTCCAGTGATAAGAACAGGTCTGTTTATTAGCCACGTGCGGTCAGGCGTGGCGGGAACAGCTGAGCGGTAGGCAGGTGTGTGTGTGGGGGTGGGGGGCTCGGAGGGCTGGGGGGGTGCTCAGGCACCGCTGGCGGCCCTCGCCGTTCATTTCACGCACGTTATCGTCACACAAGCTGTGTTGGGGAAAGGAGGTCGCCGGGTGCAACCGGGCAATACCGCCACTGCTGAACCAATGGGGCTCCACCACCTCGGAGTCAGAAAGACAGTGGCGCGTGCGTGTGTGTGTGTGTGTGTGTGTGTGTGTGTGTGTGTGTGTGTGTGTGTGTGTGTGTGTGTGCGTGTGTGTGTGTGTGTGCGTGTGTGTGTGTGTTTGTGGGGGTTGTACCGTTCCTGGCAATTTGGTTTGTTTATGGAAATCAATGAGTCACCACTGAGTTTTTGGTTTTGCTGTTTTACACATCACACCAGGAACGTGGAATGTAACAACAGAATATTGGGGTTTGAGTGTTTTTTCCGCTTGGAGAAGCCGCCATCGTCTCTCCCTCACACATGCGTTTTGATTAAAGCGCCTTCACAGCAGGCCCCTATGCAAATGGTGTGCCTGGCAGGTAACCGCCTCAGATGGACAACAAAGGGAATCCATTAGCCTAAATCATCATAACGGCGTACGACGAGCACGGAGCCACCATGGAGGGTTACACAGTGCTAGGCATGCACAGAGCAATGTGAAGATTCCCCATCCAAATTAAAATGTCCATGCGAGGAGCCATTATCCAGGCTAGGGGAAGGCGAGCGTGCCACTCCTAGCCTCAGCCTGGGGGGACAGACTTGGGTGTCATCACCAACTTAGTCCATCAAGATGAGCCCACTGGGAGGAGGCTCCACAGGGACTGTCTGCTGTTTTGACACATGTCTTGGCGAGTTAATTTATCAGGCAATTACAGTATACATAGAAATAGCCTTATTTCAATAACATTTACGGTTGTGGAATCACACATGGTCCGGTTGGAGTCTAGTAAATTGTGAGAATGTTATTTTAATATTATTATTGCAACAGAGATCTATTATTCAGGTTAAATGTGAACATGTTGATAGTGAATAACCGCTGACTACGCTAAGGAACCACTCCTGCAGTTCTGAAAACCCTTTACACTTCGACTTACAATAACCTATCTACCAAATAATGCCATTCCCATCCAAAAAACACATTCTCCAGGGCAAATTACATTCCGGTGTTTATTAGCGGCACTAAGCGACTAGTTAATGTAATATCTGCCCCCAGAATGTATGGTGACTTGCGTGATAATTGACGACTCCATGTTGTTTGTGCGCTTTTCAATCTGTTTAGCGGGGGCCGTTATCGATGGGCCAGACAGCAGACGGGCGAGGCGCTCTTTTATGTTCCCTATAGAAGGAGTGACCCAGGAGCCAAGGCTCGCTGCAAGTGTGCCAAGTTGGCCATGCTTCCAGCAACAGCCATGCCGTCGCCAGCTGCATCTACCGCATGCACGCACACACACACACACACACACGCGCACGTACACACACAAATACACACACAATATGCCCTTTGAAAAAGCGCTCAACACACACCAATGCATGTGATGCATCGATGTGTACATGCATCAATGTGCACCATCAACGGCCATCCGTTCATCGCTAATGTGATTTCACATCAAGAAACACTATTCAATTCAACAGGACTTTAAAGCAGCTCTACACTATAGCCGACTATCTAGGAAACGATGTGTCACAAGTAATACGTAATGCATATAATAATATCACAAATAATAATCTCGACCACCGAGGCCTTGGCGCACATGTTTAAAAGAGCCATGTTAAACAATGCAGAGCTGGATATGTTAACATGCGAGTGCAACAGTGGATTTGGTAAGAGCCACTATACTCATCTGTCCTCTGGCGGTACACTCAGTATGAGTCACAGCGAGCGCTCACTCCACTGTGGAGACACTCAATTATGATTTGAATCTGCATAAAGAGGCAATAAAGCAATTGTCATGTGACCATCAGCCATTGTCATGTGACCATCTGCAGTGCACCTCGTTTCATTATTCCTGCTTCCTCTTCTCCTTCCTCCCAGGCCGTCCTTTCATGTGGAACACGCACACACAGAATGTGGCCATGTAGTCGCACGCCTCCAACATTAATTACAACTCTATCCACGGCATGAAGGGAATGCTGAGCAATTCATACGTCTGCCCTCTGCCTCGGAAAATTTACTGAAAAGTTGGGAGGAGGGGGGGAGAGATAGAGAGAGGGAGTGAAAGAGAAAGAGAAATAGAGAGGGGGAAAGAGAAGGGAGAGAGAGGGAAAGATACAGAGAAAAAGAGAGGGAGAAAGAGGGAGAAGGAAAGAGAGGGAGAAAGAGAGGGAGGGAGAGAGAGAGAGAGAGAGAGAGAGAGACATTTGTTTTGCTTTAGGTCGCAGTATTTATACATATAACCAAAGGGATGGAGCTCCGTAGTTATCCCCTCCGCTCCCGTCATAGGGATGCTCACAGACAAGGGTCTCATAACAGGTGACAGGACGTCTGCTAGAGACCCCCCCCACCCCTGGTTCCCTGCCCCCACCCCAGATTGGTGACTATTATAAACCAAAAACGTATGCTCTCAATATATATGCAAATGACGGCCGGTCCCAAGGTGAAGTTTGTAAAGCAGCCACGCCGCCCGTCTCTGTTTTGCTCATTTGCAAAAAAAAGAGGAAAAAATAGAAAGATGTTGCGGGTAACAAAGACCACAGGAAATTGAAAAATTGTTACTAAGTATTAGAAAAAGCAATCATTTTCTCCAGGCAGACTAATCCCATGAAAATTGATCTCACCTCAGTGCCTGACATACGTAGGTAAGGAAAACACAAAAGAGCAAGAAAAGGCTGTCTCCGTGTCGCCTGATGCTAATGTGGTTTTGTTGCCGTTTTCTCTTCTTGTAATGCATAAAAGCACATTTGATTTGGTGGCTACTCTCGTTTGTTTGTCCCCTTGGTTTCAAACAGGTGTGCCGGATCCTCCAATGGAAATACACTAACAGAAATGTAATTGTTTCCTAGATTTGATTCCCCTCCTCTCCCCCCTCCCCACCCTGCCACCCTGGCTGAATAATTGCTGCGCCACACCACTGGCTTTAATTCTCCATGTGGAAAAAGCTTTCCATTTGTTGGCTAATATTCAACAGACTGATAGTATCTCACGAATACAGCCCGGTTTCCCTTTCACAGAGGTACAAATTGGAAGGGACAGTCTATTACCCCGAGTTGTGACCTTCACCGTGGAACATCATATATAAAGAACCGCGTTGCCTTTATTTTAGCAAGGGTGGGAGTGAAGGCTGCTGATTAATTAACCCAATTAATTTAAAATAAGATCTGAACAATTATTTAGAGATAAATTAGCGCTAGGTTTGATGATGACTTATAATTATGGTTGGAGTACCTCTCACTAGAAAGCGATGTTGTACCATGAATACATTATTCAAAGACGTTTTAGCAGAACAGTCTCGATCGAGCGCACTTGTAAGTTAAGAGGAGGATTCTTGAAGAATAAAACAACTTTCAAGGTTCCATTATTTCTGAAAGCCGTGGATCGGAAACATGACTTTAATCTGAACATCCTCACTTCTGTTTGCGTGGCTGTGTGAAGGAGAAAAGCGCCTGTATACCCTTTGGAAGATGACACATTTGCTCTTCCTGGCTGACAAGAGGCCCTCCTCGTGGAGTGCTGGAGCGGGCAGTGCTCACTCCCATCTGCCTGAGATTTCATATGCTTTATTGCTCTTACTTTCCACCACTGTTATTTATTGAACTGCCAGCCTGGCGTCCGCTCTTCTTCACAATCAACAAATCCCTTAGCGCCTCGACGGGCACAATGGAGAGCAAACCGCCAGGCCCCGGAAGCAGCACAACAATCCCCTTCCGAAAGCCCCCCTTAAAGTGGTCACGAGCACCACTCGCAAACGTGAGCCGCTATTTACAGCCAGGCATCCACACGCACACGCCGTGACTCCCCGATCAGGGCTCCGGAGAGGGAGAGAGGGGCGGTGTGGAGGAGCAGAGCTTGTGTTGGGCATGGTGTGAGGGGAGGAAGGACCCAGAGAGGGATGCTAGGCTGGGGGAGAGCTGGTGATTTTAAGTAGCCTGGAGACGAAATGATCCATTGCATGCATCATGCAAGACAGTGGAGAGAGAGACTAGAGAAAAGCTTATGATTTGCAGATGAAAGGGAGAGTGCGAGAGGGGTGGGGGAGGGGGGGAGGAGAAAAAGAGAGATATAGGGAGAGAAAGAGAGAGAGAGATAGAGGGAAAGATGCTCATTCACTGGTGCACAGCTGTCTTATTTGCAAGGTGTTGAGGAACCACTTTTTTTTCAAGAGGATGAAAAGATTTTTTTTTCAGAGCCAAAAGGGTCCGCTATCATTTTTGGGCAGCTTGAGCACTAGAGATGTTATTAGCATAAATTATCTTCCCCTCCCTACCCTACCCCACCATAGAGATTGAAACATGTTAGCTCTTTTCTGCTTTTCACACTTAATTGCCCTATTTACTGAACAGTTGCCCATGGACAACAAATGCACACACTGAAATGCATACAGAACAACAGGCAGACACGAGCCAAATAGGGCATGAGTGATACACTGAACTATCCGCCAAGCAGCATTAGATACAGCCGCGCAGCTAAGGGCACTAGCGTCTATGCTATGGGCTTAACTGAAAGACCACACATTTTCCTCTTGATCTTCCCTGGGCCATTTCAGGATGTCTTTGATAAAACACAAACCAGTTTGATGAGGAGAGAGAGGAAAACCACTGCTTTAAGGATAAAATCACACCACCGTATTTCTATGATTATATAAAAAAAATACTTGTTGCATACGACTGTAAAATCAATTCGTCAATGTGTACGATAAGTGTCGAGACGTATCTAAGACGGACATTGCGAGCCACACTGCTCAAGATGAAACCCCTCATTGAAGTGACCTAGTAAGCAAGTGAGGTTGAATTATAGATGGTGACGCCTAATGGACATGAAGTCCCTCCACCTCGCCCCCGACCGCCGCGCTACGCTTCACTGTGGGACGCTTAAAACGCAATTAGTTCAGTTTCAAAATCATCCAACTGTGTGTATGCGTGTGTGTTTTCCTCCGTGATGCTATATTTTAACCGGCTAGGCCGACTGAATTAGCTGGAGAATTCAGACGAGTGATTAAACAGGCTTCACTGTCTGTAAATAGAGATAATAAGTGTTCGCGCAGACAGTGTAATTGCCAGCGGTGTCTCTGGTGGAAGTGGTCTGAAGGAGGGGACAAATCAAGTGGGTTGCCTTCATTTACTGGGCTGGCCAGGCCATCACCCCTGAAGGACCATACAAGATGTTAATGAGGTCAAGATTGCATCTGAAACCCCTCCCCCCCGCCCAGATCTGGGTGGGGGCCCGGCCGGGCCCCATGCTGCAACGTGGGAGGGCAGAGACCATTACTCTAGCCCGGGGGGCGGAGGATGGTCACTATGGTAACGTCCCAAGGCAGTGACCACATGTCAGAAAGGGAGAGAGAGAGAGAGAGAGAGAGAGAGAGAGAGAGAGAGGTAGAAGCAGTAGACCGGCAACTCAAGGAGAGAGGGGGGAGGGGGATGGGGTGTATCTGGGGTCTACGCAGCCGACCGCTTCACACACACAACCTGTGCACAGTTGTGTCATTTCGATCGGAGCGGCTGTGTAAATGTTTTAACCATGTCACCTGTAACATTCAGCACTACACCTGTGGCTGCGCAGGAAAACTTGTTGATCTCGTGTTTGACATAGATGTCATTCATGATCAAATCTAACTGTGTGTGTGTCTAAATAAATTAGCAAATTACATGTGGAGGAGGGGGGGGGGATACACGCGCTTCATGGGGGTAAGTCGTCCTGTGGTGCCGTCTGGAACAGAGATTCACACAATAGAAGAACATACGGGCTATATGTGACTTCACGAGTCCATGCTTTACAACGTCAAAGGTGAAACATTTAAATAACACATGACAATTTAATTATCATATCTTAATAAAAATACAATTTATTTTACATTTATTTAAGCGCAACACTGTCCCGTGGATCGAGAACACTTCTATGTGGTGTTTGGCTTATTAGGTTGGGTGGCTGCTGATCTGAATCCAAATGTTTGCTCTGAGTAGTTTTGGTCCTGACGTTTTCTCTGCATGTGTGTGTTACAGGAGCCCTGCTCAGCTGCACTGAACAAAGGCCGCAGCGAGGTGGAGCAGCCCGTCCACAGGTGAACCACAGTTCAGACGGAGTCAAACTGCTCCCAGACAGCAGCTCAAACACGGTACAAATCAATGTCCCAGAGATGGAACACCAACAGGATAATGACTGTATTATTGTTGTTAATGATCATTATCCGCACCACCACGATCATCGTTATCATCATCAGCATCATTATTATTATTTCATGATTAGAATAATTGTATTTGTAGTAAATTTATAATTTATCCTACCAACCCCCGTACAAATTTCTAAAACGTTCTACTTTCAGCGTATTTCCATTTATTTTTGGTTGCAATTAGCGCTCCCCAGATTAGCGTTGGATGAAGACAGCGTATAAGCGATCTTCGGTACCTCCATCTCCCACCAGGATCCAGTGAGTGAACCTAAGCTACACAGCGATAAGCTACATGATAATTAAAATGCGATGATCTGCTTCAGTTGACATAACCAGTGAAACGCTTGACATTTAGGCATGTTGCTCTGCGACACAGATAAAGGCTAATGATGTCATTTTGTTCTAGAGAACAGAGGAACACGTGTAGGAATGTGTCGCTCAGAGGAATCGGCTCTCCTGTCTGAAGCAGCTGAGTGCTCACTCATCGAGTGATCACTGCTTTAAAACAACAACAACAACAACAACAACAACACATGTCAACAAGTAAATTAATGAAACACATAAATTCGAATTTGTGTTCCAAAAAAAGAGAATAACACTGAAATAAAAAGGAATTTGAAAGACAATCCAGACCAATCCAGAAACAGCCAGCTAAAGCATTATCTCTGGGTGTTATTTTACATTTCACTCTAATCAAAAAGGATGTAATTAATTAATCAGATAATTCATTGCCATGCATGGCCGGATACACATCTGTGCAGCAGCAACAGGGAGGAAGTAACTAGCTTAGCGGTGGCGCTGCTATTTCAACTGTGCTGGAATCTATAAGCCTGGGGGAAAAAAGGAAAAGAATAAATAAAAAGACCCAACACTCCCGGCTTTCCAGGAGGATCGCCGGCATGGATGCGTAAAATGTGCTGTTTTTCACCCGTCTTGTGCGGGTGTTGTGATGGGACGAAGTGCCTTGAAAAGGTGAGCCAGGGTGTTCAAGGTAATGGAGAGGACAGGGGGGGAAGACACAATGCAAACATAAACTGTGCCACTTCATGTGAAAACAATGGGGGCCGGGACACAGAGTGTGCTCTCATCCACGGCGCTATTGTCTGCCCTCTACTTTTACTCCTCCTCCGAGCGTGGAGCATAAGCAAGGGGAGGAAAGGGGAGGAGAAGTGGAGCGAATGAGAGAGGGAGACAGGGAGCGAGAGGAGGGGAGAGGAGGAGAGGGGGGGAAAAGGGGGGCATGGGGGGCAGGAGTGGGGGCACTGGGGGTCTGGGCTGTGTTCTTTCTCCTCTGTCTGTGTGCGAATGCACAGACGGTTCACTAGTAATTTGATGTGTGTCCCCGGGGACATTTGATGGATTAAAGCTAAGCAGCTCCATTTCGTAGCACCACCTGATCTTCCACTGCCTGTGCCCCATATAAAGGCTGGCGTGATTGCTGATCTCAGCTAGTCTGACAGTCACTCTCTCTCCCTCTCTCACCCTCCCTCTCTCTTCCTCTGTGTCTCTCTGTGTCTCTTCTCTTTCTCGCTGGTCCCTTAAGCCTGCTGCATCACAGGAGCTATCCAGTGCTGAACAGGATCTTTTTTTATTCTTTTTTTTTTTTGGAAGCTGGGGGGAGGCATCGAGAGGCACGGCGCGTCGCCCACCAGCCCGCGTTCTCTCTGGTTTCCATTTTCTTTCCCATCCTATGTTTTGGGCTGTTGTCTTTTCCATTAGACACACGGATTTACTGTCAATCCACGCTCCCGCCTGTGTGTACGCGCGTGTGTGCGTGCGTGTGTCTGTGTGTGTGTGTGCGTGAGAAGCGCTTTCCTCTTTTTTGTTGCTTTTTTTTTCTTCTTCTGTCCACTGCTCATGCTTTCTCTCAGCTCCGTGTTTTGATCCGCTGCAACATGCCCCGCTCATTTTTGGTGAAGAAAATCAAGCTTGATGATTTCTCCTCGGCCACCTCAAACCACCACCACCACCACCACCACCTGGACGACTCCTTCACTTTTTCACGCTCCATCACAGACTCCGTCACCAGCTTGGGGGTCCGTCTCAGCGAGAATGGTGAGTAGTAGTTAGCGTGCCTCGGGTCTAGCCGGACAGCCCTCGTCCCGGTCTTTGTTGTCTCCTATCCTGTCAGCACCCACCATGTTTATGGACATGCTTTATGGCAGTTTGAAACTCACTTGATCATCATCATCATCATCATCATCATCATCATCATCATCATCATCATCATCATTCCACTGCAGTTAAGCTAGCGTTCCTCTTGTGCTAAATTCCTGTGTGCTGCCGAGTATGGGAATCATATATTGCCCATCTTGGGCAATATACGGAGGAGGGGCAGAGCGCTGGGGTGGGGTGGGGGCATCTCTATCCTAAATAATAATCCCCTTTAGAATAACCCCACCCCCATAACCATGCTCCCAGACTTTTGTTGTTTCTGACTCCGCTGAAGGGCAGACACAATCCAGGTCATGGCAACGGATTAGCTTATGTAAATACGAAATGTGTTTCTAATCAGGAGCATCAGTTACGTTTATAGATATGTATATACGTAGGCATTTATGTTTACATATATATATATATGCAAATATATATATATATATATACACCTATATATTTATTCACACACAGACACACACACACATACACACGTGTGCGTGTGCGTGTGTCTGACTGCACCAAACAGTGTGCTGACTGCACACAATCGGTCGGCTCGCTCTCCCCCCCCCCCCCCCCCCCCATCTCTCTCGCTCCGTTTCTGCTGTTCATGTGAGAACTAAAAGATTCATGAACATGAGAGAGATGACTATGGGATGATGTGTTTGTCCTTAGCTGTTATTGTCCTTGAGTTCCCATCACGGACAGACCCCCCCCCCCCCCCCCCCCCATCCTGACTCCCCCCACCCCCCATCCTGACTCCCCCCACCCCCCATCCAACTGGAGCATGCACTATCCTCCTCCCAGCCCCCCCCCCCCCCCCCCTACCCCCTGCATCTTTCTCCTCCTTCCGGGCATTAGGGAACTAGCAGGGGGGTGGGTTAGAGTTTCATGGCACCAGAGACATCAACACGCTGTACTGTAGCGCCGCGAGGAAGGTCGGGAGGGAGGGGGGGAGGGAGGGAGGGAGGGAGGGGGGAGGGGGGGGGGGGGGAAAGGAGAAAAAAAGAAAAAGGAGACTGGGTTTTTTTTTTTTTGCTTGGAGCAGCTTTGACGGCAGCCACGTGACAGGGAGCAGGGGCCGGTGGGGGGCTGGGGGCGTACAGTAAACACGCAGGAGAGGGCACATTGCCATACAGTGGTCATCCTACTGCCAGGGTACACTAAGCCGCGGCCGGGGCGCTGCGTGTGCACGCGTCCTTTCACCGTTCTCCGCCGGCAGGTTTAGGCTTAGGCTGCTTCCATTTTGTGGCCGTATTTTTGGGACGCCAGATGTCTCGGTGTTCCTTTGTTGTGGTTTGTTGTGCTCTGCTCGCAATAACATGAGCTGCGCGGGCCGAGCTGATATATGCCCACCTGTTATTCCTCCACAGATTTCCAGGTTTTAGAAGGGCAACATGTGCTGCAACATCTACAGTTTGTTCTTTTGGTTTACAGAAATACCCTTTTCACTTCAGAGTCATTTACATCGTACAATACATTTCATGTCAAAATATATGCAGAAATATCTTCTCTACAGGGATATTTTCACACAACTTGAACCAAAATATTTCAGAGTATATTAGTAGTTGCTGCTAACATGAATGGTATTGCTGAAAAATATGTCTACAGGACATTATTACTAAAAAGCAAAATGAGGAAAAAATGAACTACGCCTCATTGCCTAGATAAAATACATCTATTTCAATCATGGTTGACTTGAATCAGACAAAGGATTTTTTTGGTCCACAGGAAAAAAAAAGAGATAAAGAAAGAAGGAGAAAGAGAGAAAGGAAAGGACATGGCAGAAATACCAGGCATCAGCACTTCTGCGGTGCAAAGAGATTTTCTTTCCTCACATTGTCGAGACGTTTGACTTGAGTGTCTGTGGAACAACAAAGAGGACCAGCTAAGAGGCTCCATTAATTACATGCTTGCTTTGCATTAGAGAAATGAGCCTGAGAACTGCAGGCTGATACCGCTATGCTCGTATTCACTGATGGACTCCTTGTCTGACCTTGGGTGATTTTAATAGATTACATCATGAACATAGTAGTTGCTTAGGTACAAGAAATAAAACCATGACGTGTTCTAACGTTAGTAGGCTGCTTAATTTAAATGACCTACATTTTAAAATGTAAATGTATTTAGAAATACATAATTGTAAAGATAGAATATGAATCAAACTCATTTAGCTGCTTGGCTATTTGTTTTCCCATTGAACGGATAAGTCGCCAGTAACTAAAGCTAAAGCTAAATGCTAAGGATTATTTCTATTGATGCGCTGCTTTGGCTCAAAACAACAATCTGTGTCATCTTATAAAATCGACCAGCGCCTCTGTCTGTGTGCAGCAGCCTTCCCCAGCTCCTCAGTATCACGGTCATGTATTTTACAAGGTGGCTGTGTGCACCTCAACTCCTGGGAATGGAAGTAGCATGGATTGGGAGAGCACTTCAATTGATTTTCTAATGACCTGTTTCTTAGAGGCTCTTTGGCACACACACACACACACACTTGCCTTTTGTAGGCAGGTGACCCTCTTCAAACCACACCAAACAACAGAAGGGTTTAGCTCCTGTGCGCTGCGACGTATCACATATCAGCTCAGCTCCCCTGTCCTCAAGAACACTACTCAATTAATGGTATTCGTGTGTTGCGCGCGGCTAATCGGCTCCTTACTCTATTCCTATCTTCGTCTCCTTCTACCTTGTTGCACATGGCTGTTCCAACAGCTGTACAATTTTACAGATGATGGACTATTGATCAGCACAAAACTTTGAATTTCATTACAAATAAGTCAATACTTAATTTCCACTGCTTACTGCACAGGGAGTGCTTAGGAATGGCACATTGCTTCAGTTAGCTACTATTTCACCCACACCGTGATTTGTTGCACCACACTTTAGGTTTACCCCCCCTCCCCTCTTATTTCCAAGACTATGCAATAGTAAACTACAATTATAGTGGTAGCAGACACACAGAATGAATGCCGGTCCCAACATTCACTTTGGTCTGGTTCCATGGAACTGCCAGTAAGCCTTTTAGCTTCCCTGGCACACGGCTGATTAAGGATTCAGCGGAAGGCAGGAATAATGCCAAACAGAATCCATCTTTCTGTCATCATGCGCTGCACAGTTGGAGACATTTAGATCAACGTAGAGTACACCGCATCATTCCCGTTCCTTTACCTCGGAGAAGAAAAGGAAAAATCACCATACAGACCGCTAACTACTTTAATAACACATGGATCCGCTCCATAAGCCGTCGTCATTGCTGCAATTTATTTGCTTGCAACTCGGACATAAATCTGAAAAGAAGTGCCGGGGGGGGACTGGTGAGTCACAGGTGCAACCTGTTCAGCAGCAGGCAGGTTTTTATAATAAAATCAACACCTTCTTTTCATTTATAAAAACATTAAGCACCATCATTTATAGAAGGTTACGCGTGTTCTCGTAGACACCGGATTCAGCAAAAAAATAAAAAAGGGTTTTGAGTTAATCAACTGATTTGGAGCGTGCGCTGATGCGTGCCTCCTAGCACGGAGCGAGGTGTCTACTCCACTCACCACACAGGCACTCGCAGAGCCTTCACTGTGCAAACAGGGAGACGGGGCCACAGTCACAGAGGACTGGCACACACGGTAGACGGAAACATCTCGACTCGCAGAATAGAGGTCTAATCAATGAGACTGCTTTGCGTGAGAGGGCCTTTAAATGTGGCTCTTCTTCTATGCAGGGTAATTCTTTGATGAGCTATTATTTCTGGCTCGATGCCAACGCTGACTCTGAGCACAACCTTCGAGAACGCAGCCGAGTACATTATGTTTCTCTGAATCACAGCACTATTGTGGGCCCAACCTGTGTGATGGGGGGGGAGGGGGGAAAATACAACACAGTTTGCTGCGTGCTGCCATCATTTCATCCCTTCACAATGGGCAAATCATCCAATCACGTTATCGCAGACACATCATCCATCAAAACCCCTGTCTAGATCTTAAAGTCTGTGTGTGTGCGTGTGTGTGTGTCTTCCGCAGGCTACATCCAGGATTACATCACGCCATCTGTGTACCAGGGGGAGAAGAAGATGGAGCACAAGCTGGCCTCCCCCGTCTCGGACCCCCTGTACGCCCAGGGGGCGAACAGCGGCGGAGAGGAGTACTGCGAGCCTGACCTGGAGCACCCCGACAGCCCGCAGTCCGGCATGACGGCCAGCGGCTTCTACAGCGGCGAGTCGGACGCGCTGGCCGAGGGCTACACCATGGATGCCTTCTTCATCTCCGACGGCCGCTCGCGGCGGAAGAGGGACAGCGAGTCCCGCAGCGGCGGGGGCGGGGGCGGCTCGGGCTCACGGAGCAGCGCCTCCAGCACGCCGGTGCCGGAGGAGAGGGGTTCCAGCTGCGGCACGGCGCGCCACAGCTGCAACGAGTGCGGCAAGACGTACGCCACCTCGTCCAACCTCAGTAGACACAAGCAGACGCACCGCAGCCTGGACAGCAAGATGGCCCGCAAGTGTCCCACCTGCGACAAGGTGTACGTGTCCATGCCGGCACTGGCCATGCACATCCTCACCCACGACCTCAAGCACAAGTGTGACGTGTGCAGCAAGGCGTTCAGCCGGCCCTGGCTGCTGCAGGGCCACATGCGCTCGCACACGGGGGAGAAGCCGTTCGCCTGCGCCCACTGTGGCAAGGCCTTCGCCGACCGCTCCAACCTCCGTGCCCACATGCAAACACACTCTGCCTTCAAGCACTACAGATGCAAGCGTTGCAATAAGACCTTTGCCCTCAAGTCCTACCTGAACAAGCACTACGAGTCGGCTTGCTTCAAGGGCTCCGCGGATGAAGACGGCGAAGATGAGGAGTCCGGGTCGGAGATCTGACCGCAAGAAGGAAAGAGAAGCGATGTAAAAGCAAGGAAAGAAAATAAATAAAAACCCAGTTGACGGTTTTCAACCAACAATCCTTTCCACTCTACCCTCCATGCCTTTTTTCTTCCCTTTTTTTAGAAAGCAATATTTTCACTGAGATTACGTGAAGAAACTGCTGATTATGGCAAAAGACAATTTAAAAAAAAAGATGCTGGATTTCCCCCCCTGCACAGTAGCTAATAGTCCACAGAAACATACAATCAAACAAACTACCCCCAAATAAAAAAACCTGTAGAAGTTAGTTTTACACAAATGACTAACATGTACACAAAAACACACCACACACAAACACGTACATAAAGACACATGCACGTGAGCACACATACGCACGTACATCAACTTATACAACACACAAACACAATTATATATGAGGCCTGGCATGTGAATTTTTATCAATGACTATAATGATATTGATACCAATAGTAATAATATTTAGATTCCTGATATTTTATAGCAAATAGTACACAAAAATGAAAAAAAAAACATAAAAAGGACTGTAAGTGTTCTTTTGTTTTCTAGAGACAAAATGACCTCTTGTATTTTTATGCTGCTTTTTATTTGCTAAGAATTGAATTCTTTTGCAACTGCCAACATGAACTTTTTATGAAAATGTGAACTATGACAGTATTTGCAAAAAAGGGAGATCATTTTAAAAGGTAAAAAAAAAGACAAACTCCTTTTTGCCACAGCAATGTTTCAATTTAACGGATGTTATTTTTCTATTTGATTTTTTAAAACTTATTTTTTTGTGCTAATTATCCCAAGTATCTTTGTAACTGTGGGTATTCAAAACAATGTTAAGCCAAACTCATAGTAGACGACATAAGCTTAGAAAAACAACACCACCATGGGCCATAGGTCATTCAGACAGCCAACTGTAAGGAGCAGTTGATGAAGGCGCAGACCTGTTGAACAGGTCGCCGCCACTCTGCACACACTTTGTTTGAGATTGAGATTCAGGTGTTCACTCTGGTGACATTAAAAGAAGGGTCACACACACACACACACATACACATGGGAGCCAAACCAAAATAAGTATTGTTGCAAGTGCCATGATCAGTGATCCGTCTATAGCAATGACCCGCCCCCCCACCCCTTCCTGTTCTTCCTGTACACTTCCGCCGCGGTGGCTTGCATGAACTCTGCTGCCTTTTACGGTGCGTGTCGTCATCACCAAACACCCAGTCTTAACAAGCAATCTCCACAAATACCCCCTCCCTCACCTCTCTCCCCCCTCACTTTTTACCTCATCGATCAACGGACATGGACTCAAAATGCACCCTCAGTTACAAAGTGGCTGTTTGTTCTTCCCTCTCTTTGTACGTCACTGACCCCCCCCCCCCTCCCCCCCCTGGCCCATGGTTGAGACCCACACCATCAATGAATCATGTAAATACTAAACAGTATTTATTTATCTAGCTATTTATTTATTTATACACGTATTTATTTCCTTATGTATTTAACAAAGGATTGTTAATTGATTGATCATCTATTTATTGTTTGATTTGTCCATTTGTTTATTTATTGTTTGTTACTTTCTTTTTTTGTATTTTTCTATTTATTTGTGAACATCCATTGACCTTGTAAGATGCTGCTGATCTTCAAAGAAAATGTTTATATGCATGAAACTGTAGAGAGTCCTGGAGGGCTTAGATTTTTTTTTTTTTTTTTAAAGAGGAACAATGTATCGTATCAGTAGTAGAGTACTTCCAACAACTGCAAGCAAAAATATTTTTGTTTCGCGCAATAACTTTACAGGGATAACAATCAACGCTGTCCTCTTCTCAGTCAACTTGGGGCAATAAAATGACACAATGAAAATGAAATGATAAGGCATCTGACAACTTCTTGGCCTCGGCCACCAAAATCTGGCAATAATCCCCTTCAGTAGTTGATGTGTTTTGTAGCTGAGCTTATAAAAGGCCATTTTGTCTATTTGTAAGTTTGCAAATCGTTAAACCCATAGAAAGGCATAATGTGGATGTGCATTGTATTTTCAAGGGACAAATGATCAGCAATAATGCAATAATGGTAGTAACATTATTATTAATAATAATAATAATAATAATAATAATAATAGTAATAATACTACTCATAGTAATAATAATAATGCAGTAATCCTGAGCACAGCATTATTCTTTACAGTATCACATTAAACTTGATGCAATAAGTTTGGGCATTTTTAAAATGTTCTGCTTTTCTTTCACTCTTTGTTTTACTTTCGTTTTTAATAGAAAATTAAAAACAAAAAAAAATTGAATTTCCCATAAATACTGAGAAGGCACCATTCAATGAATTGCTGGAAGAAAACAAAAGGGAGACTAAATAATTATAATTAATTTGGGGGTTGGAGAGCACTTGAATCAAAGTCGCTACGCCTTGTAAATATCTGCTAGCTTATTGTACAACTCACAGGCAACTAACCATGCAAAGAAAATCAACACTTAAAACCACAATCAAACAGGAAACTTCTTCTTGTAACTCAAGACGGTAATAAAAACCGAAACAATAACCAGCAATAACAACAATTTCATTATAACAACACTACGTTCTTCTTATAATGACAGATTTGCGCAGGGAGACAACGAGTCCGGGTAGTTGTTGATAAAAGCCAAAGCGCAGCGTGCTCCACCTCAGAGCCGCCCCCCGTACCTCGCTGGGCGTCCTCAGCGCGTCCATGCGGCCTGCTGGTTGGACGCTCAGAGCAGGGAATGTTGTGAAGGGGGCTTGGCGGAGGGCTGCGGCGAGTGGGAGGATAACAGGTGTTTGGAGACAGACTGCAGATAGGGAGAGTAATTGAGTCGGTGAGCGACCTCCAAGGAGAAGGTCAAGCACCAGCAGGCAAATGCACTGTCAGCCATTTGCATATTCTAAATGGGCGACACAATCACAGTAATGGGGAGGTTGTCGTTAGAAAAGGGAAAAAAAGAGAGAAAAAAATAAAACAGTGCTGAGCGGGCATTGGGAAAATATGGGATTTCTGTCTGGGTTTTAATTTATTTTTACTTTAGGTATCCCTTTAAAATGTCCTCAGCCACCTTCCGCTGGTCATGTGAGCACTATGGCTGAATGGCTGTGAAAGCGTGTCCAGGCCACCTGTCTCTTCATTAAGGCAGTTAGTCATGTTGCTTCATCATATTTGCATTACAACACTTCCCCTTTTTTCAAAATAATCCCTTTTTTATTTAGATATATATTTAAAAAAGACATATAAATTGTGAGATGAGATATAAAAAAAATGAAAAATAAAAAAAATCCAATTCATTTCAAAACTGAACTTGTATCAGAACCAAGTAGCATTAGCGTATCATTAGTATTATCATAGATTATCCAAACAATGGATGCTAATGTAATCAGGGAGGCACAATACGATTCTACTGATTTAAAAAAACTGATTTTGAACCTAGATGTAGGGAAACATTGTTCCTCTTTGATAAATGTGTAAATATGTTTGTAAATATACCACAGCAATAATATGACAATGCATGTAGACATTTAATTGCTCCAAATTTCTTTTTTTTTACTCAAGTTGTCTTTTTAATAGAAGACAAATACAGGTAATAATTGCAGACTGGGTGGCAATGTGAATCAGGGAGTGTATCGATTAAAAGCTATCTGTCATAAGTCGACAAAACTACATGCTCTGTGTACTGGGTTTTCATCATGTTCTCTAGAATATCATTTTTCCTTTCTTTTTGTTTATGTGCTCGGCTTGGCTGTGCAATGAAAAGTGCCAAAAAGTATGATTTCCATGACAAAAGCCTTCAACATATGGTCGCCTGTTTGAAACCTTCCATATGGTCTTCATAAGAAAAAGAAAAAAACACCCTGATTTAGATTTTCCACTTTCTATCTCATTATCGCTCTTCTTATAATCTCTCCACTCATTTGTTGCAGCTGATTAAGAAGACACCGAAGCCATGATGGATGGGGGGGGGGGGTTTGGTTCATAGTGTTCTGCTACAGTTAATCATGATGACAATAATAATGAATAAAAACAATAGCACAAGTAAACCAATTTCATTTTTCCCCCCTACACTAGGGATACATTTCCTGATCATTCATAAGAATATCATTTGGAGATTATTTGAATGGTGTTAGAGCTAATGTAGGTAATTTGAAGAAACCAGCAAGAGTAGATTTTGAAAGTATCCAACCGAATAAATCCCAACCCTCCCTTTAGGCATCAATAGCTGGTCGCCTAGCCTTGTGGATGACTCAGGTCATGTTCATCAAGTGCACGGGCAGTATGCATGCAGGTAGCCGGGTAGGTAGGATCGGGGTAGGTTGGCCATCCAATAATTTAATTTGGGTCGAATTTAAGGATTGGACCAACAATTTCCCCACCCTTAATAACTATGAGAACTACAAAACACTGCTTAGGAAAATAAATACAAAACTGCAAAAACCGGCAGACATGCACAATGTGTAAACAGCAGTACGCAATCCATCAAAATCTTATCGACTTAGAAATTCAGAAAAAATGAATGCCGACCCCTTCAATACAGATAGGCAATCCGCTTTACATTGTGCTCAAATAGAAGAATTTTCATGATAGTAGACACTACTATCATGAAAATTATCATCACAAATATCATCACAAATATATACAAATATCAAACCGGCATTGAATATCAACAAACAATTGGCAATACTATAAAGACATACTGGGGATGATAGCTCTACTCTCAGCATTGCTAATCTTTTCAGATTCCCTGTCAGCGATCGCTATGTTCCTCGTACCTGTCTTTAGTGGCGATAATTCCCATTATGATTAGAATAAAGGTTTCTTGGATGGAGGGCAACACACACAACGGCCACAGCTGTTTCGGCTGTATCAAGCCCCATTCTGACCATTAACATTTAATGGAACATTGATTTTATGCTGGAACCACACTTTCTGGATGACTCAAAAGACATCGAGAGAAAAAAAAGATGGAAGGAATGGACAGAAGAGGGGAATAAAAATGAATCATTGCAGTGGACAAGGATTATTATTCTGAGGTGCTACCTGATTGGTTTCCTGGGAATATACAACACTGGAATTCAATTGCCGGTGTCCTTCAGTGTCCTCCAACAGTGAGGAAGCTGCATAATAAGACGCTGGCTAAGCAGGGATTCAGAGGTAGGTCCCGGGGATTCAGGAACAGCGGCAAGCAATTACAGCCGCTACAAGCTCTCTGTTGCCGGTCAAGACTCTTTAAAAAGAATTAATCTATAAAAGATGGCTTCCCCAACAAGTTTCTAATTAAATTCTGTGTGTGTGTGTGTGTGTGTTTGTGTGTTTGTGTCTGCGCATTGTAGTCAATTATATTCTTGTTGCCTGTTCCCGATGCCACCATAACAACAGAATTCCTCTTTATCGTCAGTCACTCATCGTATTATCGTCAGCACCTGACATTTAGTGTTACAAATGTAAGCATATGTCTAAGAAAATCCTGGACTGCTGTTTCATTAATATGCAGCCAGCTACATATTGATGGGCTTCCATGTATGCCGGAACGATTAAACGCATCGTTAATTTGATAGACAGAATCGACAAAAATGTGTCATACTAGTTTTCCTCGGCTGCCTCTCAGACACAGACAGACAATCACATGGGCCCTGCTAACTTGTGATAGACATGTGCTGTTATTCATGCCATTCCACAGGCGGGAAATGATTAAAATCGATGAATGGACGATTATAAAAGAACGGTAAATTGCAGCTGTACTGAGATTATGATGTGGACGAACAGTTTAAGGCAGAAGGACACACGCTGAATATCAAGGGCATCTTCCTGTGTGTGCGTGTGTGTGTCTGTGTGTGTGTGTGTGTGTGTGTGTGTGTGTGTTTGTGTGTGTGTGTGTGTGTGTGTGTGTGTGTGTGTGTGTGTGTGTGTGTGTGTGTGTGTGTGTGTGTGTGTGTGTGCTGGGACCAGCTCATGAGTGATCAGGACGTATCAGACAGGTAGAAAGGCCACAGACCTGTGGACGCATCACAGCGTCTCTATGCTGCATGTCAAGTGGCTGAGCTTAAACACCAAAAAACTCCAAATAAACATTGACATTATAGATCAACACAGCCCCTTGAGCAAATGTCACAGTGAAAAACGGATCGTCTGTGGCTGGTGTGTGTGTGTGTGTGTGTGTGTGTGTGTGTGTGTGTGTGTGTGTGTTTGTGTATTGTGTGTGTGTGTGTGTGTGTGTGTGTGTGTGTGTGTGTTTGAACAGTAAGCAGGCTAACTGTTGCATTCAATATTAAACCAGATTCAAGCATATGAACCTATACATCTGCCGTAGCAAATAAATATGGAATACACGCTACCTTTACCTTTATTACATAATAACTTCTTAGCAGAATAGCCACAGGGTTGACAATAAACATAATTCAACACTGAAAGCCGAAACACAGACTTGAATGTTTCTTTTTTTTGCTTACTGTCAGGTTATTATATTCCAACTGTGAGTTCCTTTATTTTTACTATTTTTAAACCCATTACTAGGGTTTTCAACACTCTTGCACGGGCCCTTTCTATACATCTGGCGCCACCTGTTGTCCAACTCACAGGGTTTGAGGCAAAGTAAAAAATCTAGCAACCTTTTAAAATACAACTCTAAAGCGCTGCTGAAATCTGACACTACCATTTCGCAAGACAACTATCATGACCAACAAAAGTTGCTCCAAACAAACAAGAGAATGCAAGACACTGGTTTGGTACCCAGCCAGCCAGAGCCAACCTACGGTGACTGTCCCTTTAAGAGCTAACAGTTTGTCTTTTTTTCACATTCTACATCACAGGAGAGAGATGCTCATTAAAGTGCTTCCATTCCTCACGGTTCCATCAAGTGAGACTGCCAAGCTCTTTAACTCACTGTTCTTGATGTTTGTGCTGTTTGTGTAAAACTCCATCTGTTTTCGCCTCTCTCCGTTGGCAGAGGGTCCACCTCATCCTTATGGTTCCCTTTTTGAAGTCGTGTCAAAATCACATTTCCACGCAACGAAATTATTCAACTTGTCATTAGCGCTGAGGGAAAAACCAAGAAGGGCACTCCCGAAATAGCCACTTTTTCCTTTCTTTTATATACTCTGTCAATGCAGTCAAATAACAAGAGATGAAACAGAGCCATCGGAAATGAGGTGATTCTGAGGGAAAATAAACAGAGCTTTTGATCTCGCTTGATAACATTGCACTGTGTGTTGTTGCGCTAACGGAGAGAATGTCAATCTCCTTTTCGCATGTTAACTTTCTCTGCCGAACAGAACAAATAAGTGGCCACAACAAACCGGCTGGGATGCCGCACGGCCAGCAGACACATTCCAAGGCCAAAAAGATCTGTAGATATAGATACCCAATTTCATAAAGAGAGAGATAGCAAGGAAAATAGTTATTTCAGGTTTGGCAGAGGTAAGAGCGAGAGACAGAGACCGACAGACGGAGAGAGAGTGATAGAGGGGGCGAGACAAGTGAATAATAATAAGGCCTAATCACTTAAACTCAGTAAGCACGCTAGTGCTCGCCGTTACCAGTCAGGCTGGCACGCTTTTCCAGTGCAGCCGGTTTGAACAGACATTCATCCACCGCAAAGCCAGTCAAAAGGACTGGACATCACTGTCATAATAATTATCACTTTAAAAGCATGTCAATGTGTTAAAGAATCATGTTATAAATAAATATAGCCCACTTCTCTGTCGAGGAGCTGGCAGGTAATTTTCTCTAGCTGCTCCAAGTGTGACATCCTCATGGGGACTAAAATCTAATATTAACAGCAAATCATTATGTGGGAAGTGTTCTTCCGTGACCCCCAGCTGTACCTGGGTGACTATCTCAATCTGAGTAATTGAGATGTGTGAGCGAGTGGAATGCCGCCCTGCTGTGATGGGGTAGGGTCACGGGGAGTGTAGTGGGACTACAAACACACTCTCCATGCCACGGACACCACTGCACATGTCTATGGTTTGAATGACAAGGCCTGTTTTCTTGGTTGGTTCTCCTTTGTTGTTACTCTTCTAGCGGCTGTGTGATGAAGCAGCGTCTGATTGACAGCAAAGCAAGGACTTGAATTAAATTAACTAAAAATAGCCTCGCAGGATCACAGGAGCAGGATAGGCGGCACAACTGCCATGTGCTAATGGTGTGTAAAAAGAGATGAGGAATTGTAGCGTTCCTGTAAAACTGTGGATTTGCATGTTTTGAATAAAGATATAATTCAATAAACAAGTGTAGCACTGCACAATATGTTTTGGTTTCTGTGTAACAGTTTTAATGAACATTTGTAATGACCATGCAGAATGTATATTGGTACTTCTACATAAATACTATGTTATGCATGTAGGACTATGCGATTAAAAACCAATATATTATAGACTTTTAAGCCATTCATTTCCTTTCTTAAGATAGTGCTGAATTAGTCACAATTAGTACAAAAAATCTTATTATAATGATGGGAAAACTTCGGGTTTGAATGTTGGTTGTTTCTATATAGAGCTTCTCCTTCACTATAATAGAAGTTGTATGATGTTGAAGCCAGCTTGGAACTGATCCCAGTGTGCCCAATTAATTGCCATGCAGTTCAAAGTCATTGCAATAATTCGATATAATGGCATACCTATGTTGTCCAGGAAATCTTGTGAAATTGCCCAATTAGAGGATGCAGGTGTCGTGGGTTGTGGGAAAACAACTCGAGTTCCGTCTCTATTATGCTACAGATCTTTGAAGCTCGTTCACTTACCTGCGCGCTGAGACCACCCTGCGTCTCAGTAGCACTCGTTACCACAGCAACATGGTCATTGGGCTTCACAATCCCTACCAAAATAGATTATACCAAAGTACATACTTATTTACTGGTAAATATAATATCACATACTATTACGCACTTCCCTCAGCAGCCGAACCCAACGCCACAACTCATTAATGTCAGTAATGAACAAATTTGAGCAATTATATTAAACTGTAGTCTGTAAAGTTGGCCTAGGGCTTATTGCTAGCCTATATATGATGAATTTATGGTCAGGCTCACTATTAATTACCCGGTGAAGGCTGCTGTCCAAATTGTAGCTGACACGTAAAAGTTAATTAAGACACTTTTTGAGTTTATTTTAATGCATAACGTGGGGAACTGTGTAACCTTAATGCCACACCGTTTCCAGGCACGAGGCCGGAGTGGGGGGATAATTAGCGCGTGTCAGAGTAACGGTAATCTCTTTAATGATGTTATATTTTTGTCCAATCAATGACGACCCGGATATACTGAATGATGGACAGTTGAAACGGCCAATTAAACGCCTCCTGCACAACCCATGCCGTGTTTCCGTGTTCTAACCGTGTTGTAAACAAACCCCCGGTTAAACAGTGTATCTGCTACGGTTAACAGGCTGAATGTATCGATTATTTCTTCACAAAAAGCCCCGCGTGAACGTTTTATCTGACGTGTTAATGTCCACTTCTAACAATTCTGGGATGGACATCAAATGTACAGACAATCGGTCGATCCATTCCGACAACATCGCAGAGATTCATAACATCCCAATGCATATCATCATAAGACCGATCCCCCCTTTGCTCGACGAACAAAAAGTGGAGAGCTTGATGTGTACAATAAAGGTAAATCATTTGAAATAAACAAAATAATACATTAGTTTATTACTACTTAATAAACGATAGGATCCTTAGCCAACAATGCAGCCTAAAATATTCATTAATTACAGGAGACAGAAGACGTCGAGACCGTCCCCCCGATTGATGTCCTTTGGATCAAAGGCAGAGAAGGGGGAAACTACTACTATTCATTTGGAGGATGTCACAGATTTGCGGCGTACCAAAGATTGCAACTGAAGACAATACCATCCAAGCTCTTTAAATCTAGCATCTCGGACTTGAGGATTTACTTGGGGTCTTCAACGCCAGATCTACTCTAAAGTTTTACTGCGATTTTGTATGATCTACCTGTAGTGTTTCTTGAAATCTCAGAACATGTGTTGGGTTTAACTGCAACTGAAGCCTGCAAGACAATGTATTCGCCAGCAGGGGGAATTGTAACCCAATATTACATGCACACTGCCTATTTACTCATCATATTGTGTATTGTATCCTAAGTCATTTGCTGAACATATTCTTCACTTTTAAGTGAATGATGTAAAATTATATTTTAAGTTTTTCTTTTATTTGCAAAACGATTCTCATTGCACATATGGGGCTTGTTCTGATCTGCGTGCATGTGTGAGATTTATGATTTATAAGCAGTACAGAATGTTTCACTGATATGCCATCATTTTGTAGGCATCATCAGATGGCTCTGGTGGATGAAAAGCACTTAAGTTCTGACCCTTTAGGATGCTTGTTTGCACCCCACTGCTTATCCTGACACCATTATATTTTCACAGCTGGACTCTAATGTCATGTACTGTACTGTAATTTTAGCCTTATGATACATGCTATATAATTATGATATATTGTTTTTTGCTATGATTTTAAATGATTAAAGAAATCATCACTAATACTTTGAAACAGGATATCTTCAGAAACATTTAAGCCTGGTGCATCGTTATGTAATTGTAGTGAAATCTTAATTAAAAAGAGGTGACAGTAAAAGCCGTTGCCATGGTTGGATTTCTAAACTCATTCTCTTTTTACCCTGCAGATGTCCACCTATTCGTACTGTTGGCTCAGTTGGCAGTGCCCTTGTGCAACACACTCATTCAGATCACTAATGTTATGGATCCTAGGGGGTGTAATTTAAGATGATCTTAGTTATCCCAGATAATCCATGCATCGCAGATTTAAGGCCTGTCTTGACGGTCTCCTTATGTTGTGAAAGGAAGAGTCTCGTGTGAATCAGTCTGAAAAGAAAGTGTTCCTACACAACATATCGCGTGGAATACTTATTTTCCTTTGGTCACATACTCACTGTCTGGAAGGTATCAGTATCCTCAAAGAGGTTGAGACATTTAAAACCGCTTTATGAAACACACATCAAACACGCACACACACACACACTTTGCTGCACCTGTTATTTTTGGTTGGTTCATTCTATGGGTGGTTTGTTATGCGTCATAAAGAAAAGATCAAGACAATTTTCTGGGGTTATAGGAACAGGAAGTGCTAAGAACAAGTTTAAGTCACTTAAGCTAAGTCACTTTACCCAAAACATCCCCTCTCTCTCTTTCTGGCCTTTAGTTCTTGAGTTCGGTAAGCATGTTTCAGTGTCGCTATATTCTATATACATTTAAAACACAAATCCACAACAAAACATGGTAGACTATCCCCAGCCATAGGTTTATGGACCTCTGTAGCTCTTATGTGTGGTGGTGGGCCTGTAACACGACCCAGTACAGTGGCAGAACAAAAGCAGGCCTTTAACACGCTTTACATCCCATTTTGCCGATGTTGAGCTTGATCCCTGCTACCCTGCAGAGAGCTGTCCTCTCTGTTTCCACATGTTCAGTGATCCCGGCTTCAGCTGTTTCACTTTTGCTGGTGAGCGATTGTAGATCAACTACAGTGGTTTCTAAAGGAGGTTTTGTTATAGTTGAATATATTAGATGACGACTAACACAGCTTCCTGTGTTCCCAGATCTCTAACCACTAACCACAGCCTTTCTACATGCTCACTTTATGTAGTCTGCTGCTGAGCAGAAAGATTTTGCAGCAATGTGTATACTCTCTCTGCGTCTACCTGCTTTTCTTAATATTTTTTAATCTAATATCTATTTCTTAATATATATATTTTAATATAATTATGTGGACCTGTTTGAGGTTCCACCACATGTTCAATATAGTTCCTGTTTAAGTCATAAATAAATGGTAATTTCACCATTTCCATTATCGTTGATAATTATTACACCTCTTTATAATACATAATGTATTACATTTTAAAAGCACAAAAATCACAAAGCACAAAAATGCTTCCACGATGATCACTCTAGAATAACGAATGAAATAATAAATAATCATTTTCGTCTGATTCTTACTTCAGTTGCAGTGCACCACAGACATCTTCGCAATGCACACTCTGTGGCACGAACACACCTAAGCTATGTCAACTCAAAGCGACACACAACTCAGCAGGTGGCAAGCAGACAGGCTGTCCCCTCATTACTCTGGACAACTGTGTGTGTGTGTGTGTGTGTGTGTGTGTGTGTGTGTGTGTGTGTGTGTGTGTGTGTCTGTCTGTGTGTGTGTGTGTTTGTGTGTGTGTGACTGTGTGTGTGTGTGTGTGTGTGTGTGCCTAGGTACTCAAGCGTTTTTGTGTGTGTTTGTGCCTGTGTGAACATGTGTGGGTACACATGTTTTTATCCCTGTGTTAATATCACCTTTTATCCCTGTGTGTATTCTCACCTCCGAGCAATATAGTTTATAAAACCTAGACCTGAACTTTCAGCAGCTTATAACAGAACATGGGGGTTCCTATAGCTCATAGGTTCACAGTCGCGGCTTGATGTGAGCGGAGCTAGCCTGGAGCCTGGAGGTGACACGCTTGTAAGAGCCCCTAAATTAGCCATTTGTCTTCACGTTGTTTTCCCAAAACCAGACCAAGGAGAAAGTAAACCCTAACTATGCCAGGATCCCCCATGGACATCTGCTCACTGTTTATTTACTTACACACACACACACACACTCTCTCTCTCTCTCTCTCTCTCTCTCTCTCTCTCTCTCTCTCTCTCTCTCTCTCTCTCTCTCTCTCTCTCTGACTCTCTCTGACTCTTTTCTTTGCCCCTAAAAAATTGGCACTCTTTATGTTGCCATATTGGAAGTGAAGAATGTGGACATTGATGATTTTAAAGACCTTTTCAACCAGAATTATATTGTCAAACCAGCCCTTCTCAAATGCCCAAACACACAGGCACAGACTGTTTACCAGTAGCAGAGGAAACAACCAACCGTGTGAGCCAGGCCGACCTGTTCACCTGAACCTGAACCATTCTTAAAGCCCATACCATGAAGCTTCAAAGACCAATATTAGCCCTCTTAATCTACATGTTAGACTTATGTATTATTGTGAATATACGATGTGCTAAGCTCATTAAAATAGCCCGCACATCCAATCCAGTATTGTATCCACATGTTGTTAATATGAGAAGGAGGACAGTCGATTTACATATTACATTTCCATTCCTACTTTGTGTTGCTGCATAGCTTACTGATGGGTGAGTAAGGAGGTCTTTACACTAATTAGCAATTATATGACAGTTATTGAGTCATAAATCTTTGCTCATAATAAAAGGTCACATGTAATGAGCCAATACAATGAAAATTATTTACCGATAAACCATATCAGCGTAATTGCTCATGATAGCATATTTTATTGTCTGTGAGTATTTTCTCCTACATTATAATAATGAATAAATTCATATTTAGTTCTAAATAACAACTATGGTTACTCATCCAACAAGCAGGCTTATAAATGGTCAATCAAACCTTTGAAGCTTGTATAGGATTCGGGAGTGGAGGAGTTTGGGAACTCCTCCCATCCCGTTATAAGATCCACTGGAGCGGCGCCTGCAGGTAGCCAGCTGCAGGCTGCGTTTACAAGTTTGGACCAAGAAGTTACAGTGTGGACACATGCAATGTAGACCACATCCCAATTGTTTTGGAAGTTATGTTGTGGTTTTATACTACTGGTGAAATGTCGAGGTGATTCTTTGTTTAGCTTGGAGGTGTGACTTTGGGACGATTCCTGCTGTAACCTTAAAAAAAACACTTTCTGCCAAACTTGTTGTAATGATGACTTTCGCCATGCACCGGCCCATGGCAACGCACTTGATGTATCCCAGCCTCGGGATGATGTCCGAGGACGAGGAAACCCGTAGCGAGAGCGACGGCAGCTCCACCGATCAGTGTTATGGAATATGCACCCAGGCGCAGAAGAGACGGCGGATCTCCCTGCAGACGGACGGCAACAACGTGGTGATAGTCAAGCAGAGGAACGCGGCCAACGCCAGGGAGCGAGACCGGACCCAGAGCGTCAACACCGCCTTTACAGCGCTGAGGACTCTGATACCCACCGAGCCGGTGGACAGAAAGCTGTCAAAGATTGAGACTCTTCGCCTGGCCTCCAGCTACATCGCCCACTTGGCCAACGTGCTACTGGTTGAGGAGGGCCAGAGTGACGGCCAGCCCTGCCTCGGCCCTGCGGTCTACACGCAGGGGGAGAGCGGGGCCAAGCAGCCTCGGAGGCCCACCATATGTACCTTCTGTCTGAGCAACCAGAGGAAAGGGGTAATTGTCTTTTTTTTTCAGAGGCCTGTCATTTATTTGTTGTTTGATTGAAAATTAAATGTTTACCCTGAACAGTCTGATACAATAGGCGTCCCTCCCCACAGTAGGGAGGCTTATTTAACCCGTGTAAATCCAACACATGTTGTATATCTTGAGCTAATACTAAACATGGAATGGCAACTTGAGATTTTTTACTTTTTTTGGGTTGATTTCCTATTACAATAGTACAGTAGTCCAACATCCATAACTAGCTACATTGGAGGCCAATAATAACAATAACAATCACATTGGCCTCACTTATTACAAATGATTATAAAGCTTTCTTTCTCTTCTTTTTCTTTTTTTATATTATTTTTATAATTATTCTTGTTATGGCTATTGTTATTATTGATATGATATGACCTTATCTATATTATTAAATAGTACTGATACTACTATTACAACAATTACTACTACTACTACTGCTAATAATATAATCATTAATAATAATTAATAATAAATCAATATAGTTAATACTGTTATAAAAAATATTTAATAAAGATAAAAATGTACAATTTAAATACAATTTTCTTAGTTAATTATGTATTTTTATTACATGGTTATGCCATATCATGTTCAAAAGAGTAACTTCCAGCACTTTTGCTTACTTCCAGATTAAGGATGGCAAAGACTGTTTAAAGAGTCGAGGGCTGGGATCCCATCGAATGAGACGTTGAGTCAGAAGAAAGAACGCCTTATTCACCTGATTCACCTTCTCCTCAAAGACATTCTCAGGAAAAACAAAGTAATTTGGTTAAACGACAACATACAAAGACCCAGAGGACCACCATGCTGGATACAACGGAAGATAAACCACCTATTTATGACCGAAGCTTATGTATGCTAAGGCCTTTTAAAAATGCAGTGCATTAAGAGTTTATGATTTTTGTAGTGTGAATACTGAAGCCTTAAAATGAAATATATTTTTATTAAATGAAATATTCCTGTGTGAGTTGCGTGGTTGGATTCTCTGAAACATGGGCATGGTTTATTATATTTGTATTTGAAATATGCTTTGACGAAAGTTAAAGTCTGAGTTACCATATAAAAACAAAATGTATGTGTGAGAAAAAATAACTAGGAAGGGAACTTTTGGGACGGATACATAAATAACCATTCAAAATACATATATTTAATTTATATCAAGACAAGACCATTCATCACACAAACACACACACACACACACACACACACACACACACACACACACACACAAATACCAGTACACTTATGCATACAACCATACATCACAGAAGCGAGCACACACTTGAACAAACACACAAACATTCGCACACACACAGAAATACACATTCCATCCCATTGTTATTGTGGGCAAGAAAGAGTTGTTTGCAGAGTCAGGAACGCCATGGAAACAGGGTTCAGGGGTTCCAGTGTCGCCTGTGATGTTTTTCAGTTAATCTCACAGTTGAGTTTTTTTAAGTCTGGTATCGATTAGTCATGGCTTATAATGGCCCCCGCTCTGCTTGGAAGTCTCAACACAGCTGTTGGTATGCAGAAGGGATAAATCAGGGCTGAGCCACCGGTGGACAGGGAGTGATGGGAAGAGAGGTTGGAGGTCCCACCGGAGTAGTACAGACAGACACGCACACACGCACTCACACACACACACACACACACACACACACACACACACACACACACACACACACACACACACACACACACACAAGCACACACACATACACACTGACAAACCCACACACACACAAACATACGCACACACACACACAGACACACACACACGTACACATATACTCACAGACAAACCCACACACACGTACACACATGCATTCAAACCCATGTGCAAAAGCAAACACACACACCCATGCGCATGCACACATGCACATACACACACACGCTCGCACTCACACACTAAGGCTAAAAGAAGCGTGTCAGATTGGATGCATGTCTGTAGCTTAGCTTTTTACATTCTCGGACACATTTACACTTCCCTGGGTCAGATTGGTGTCCATCTCCAGCTGTCCATAACAAGAAGGGATAATATATATTGTAGAATGTGTATGTTCCTGGTACGGCTTTTGAAAGCTGCCACTTTATTTAGAATTTTATTTTTTAAAGCGTCTGCCAGAAGACATGACACATTTGCCTTTGTTGTGTTTTGATAAAGGTTTCTAAAGTCAAATATAGTCACTATTTTCAAGGCTAACTCGTTCCGAAAAAGAAAAACAATCAGGCGTTTTATTGAAAATCCTAGATTTTTAACCGTGCAGAGATTACAGCGCAATAGCCAGGCAGCCTATGTGGGGTCTTCCTCTTTAGGACTCGGCGTCTCCCAGTGATGGGTTTAGCAGACGGGCTGCTGCTTAGACACACACACACACACACACACACAAACACACACACACACACACACACACACCAGAGGATGGGGCTCACTCTACTTCCTGTCTGGGATCACTTTGGATCCCAACATATAAAGAAAAAAAAGATATGGACAACATGTGAGGGGCGGTTGAAAGTGAATGTGTGCTGGGGGTCCAGGTCTGGGCAGACCCCCTCTCCCACCACCTGCTCTGTCAGGCTAATTAGAATTTGCTGTGCTTGGTCCGGCATTTGAATGGCTCCCAGAGGCCTCCCCCCTCCCTCCCGGCAGGAAGATGTCACAGAGGCACAGGAAGAGAAAACACACTGGCCGACCTCTGGGTGGAACTCGCGGCGCGGCCGGCTCTGGGTCAGTTCCCCTCCTGACATCATACTGAGTTAGGAACCCAGATGTACGGGGTTAGCACTGAGTGAGCAAAAGCATGTACGCTTGTTTCCGAGGTGACTGGTAGAAATGAATGTCAGAGACCGTGAGTCGACGAGGAAGGGGAGGAGGCGGGCGGGAGGGAGAGATGGGGGTCGCACTGGAGCAAAAGCAATTAGAGTCGCTTTGGATCTGTTTCATGTCTGTGACAGGCGGCCGTAGCGGTCCACCTGTGGGAGTTTATAGTTTACTACCACACTTCGGGCGGCATTTTTTTTTATTTTCTTCTACGGAAGCTAGCTCTCCCAAATGCCCAGAGAAGATTTCCTGCAAGGAGAAGCTTCAGTGGGGATGAAACAGAGCCTGACTCCACTTCCTCCTCCCCAGCCAGGTTTCTGACCAGAGGTGAATGATGGCCCCAATGCAAGCTCTATTGTTTTTGAAAGAGGGGGTAATTAATTTCTCTTTCAGTTGCTTGCAATCACACTTTTCTTTCTCCCTTTCTTTTATGAGGTTTAAAGCACATGGCCATTCACAGTATTCTCTTTTTCTTGCTAGCATCTGCAATGAATGCATTTTTTTCTCTGCTCACGAGGCATAACTCGCTATAGCGAACAGGAAATGCGTTTCTTACCTTCAGGGTCATACACAAACATTGTTGACAAACCACAGCCCTGTCCCCTGTCTGTGTTCAGGTAAATGGTTAAATAAAGGTTCTATAAAAAAAAAATAATATTTATATATATATATATATACAGTGGGGCAAAAAAGTATTTAGTCAGCCACCAATTGTGCAAGTTCTCCCACTTAAAAAGATGAGAGAGGCCTGTAATTTTCATCATAGGTATACCTCAGCTATGAGAGACAAAATCAAAAAAAAAATCTAGAAAATCACATTGTCTGATTTTTAAAGAATTTATTTGCAAATTATGGTGGAAAATAAGTATTTGGTCAATAACAAAAGGTCATCTCAATACTTTGTTACATGCCCTTTGTTGGCAATGACAGAGGTCAAACGTTTTCTGTAAGTCTTTACAAGGTTTTCACACACTGCTGCTGGTATTTTGGCCCATTCCTCCATGCAGATCTCCTCTAGAGCAGTGATGTTTTTGGGCCTTCGCTGGGCAACACAGACTTTCAACTCCCTCCAAAGATTTTCTATGGGGTTGAGATCTGGAGACTGGCTAGGCCACTCCAGGACCTTGAAATGCTTCTTGCAAAGCCACTCCTTCGTTGCCCGGGCGGTGTGTTTGGGGTCATTGTCATGCTGAAAGACCCAGCCACGTTTCATCTTCAGTGCCCTTGCTGATGGAAGGAGGTTTTCACTCAAAATCTCACGATACATGGCCCCATTCATTCTTTCCGTCACACGGATCAGACGTCCTGGTCCCTTGGCAGAAAAACAGCCCCAAAGCATGATGTTTCCACCCCCATGCTTCACTGTAGGTATGGTGTTCTTTGGATGCAACGCAGCATTCTTTCTGCTCCAAACACAACGAGTTGAGTTTTTACCAAAAAGTTCTATTTGGTTTCATCTGACCATATGACATTCTCCCAATCCTGTTCTGGATCATCCAAATGCTCTCTAGCAAACTTCAAATGGGCCCGGACATGCACTGGCTTTAGCAGGGGGACACGTCTGGCACTGCAGGATTTGAGTCCCTGGCGGCGTAGTGTGTTAGTGATGGTAGCCTTTGTTACTTTGGTCCCAGCTCTCCGGAGGTCATTCACTAGGTCCCCCTGTGTGGTTCTGGGATTTTTGTTCACCGTTCTTGTGATCATTTTGACCCCACAGGGTGAGATCTTGCGTGGAGCCCCAGATCGAGGGAGATTATCAGTGGTCTTGTATGTATTCCCTTTCCTAACCCTTTCCTAATAATTGCTCCCACAGTTGATTTCTTCACACCAAGCTGCTTACCTATTGCAGATTCAGACTTCCCAGCCTGGTGCAGGTCTACAATTGTGTTTCTGGTGTCCTTTGACAGCTCTTTGGTCTTATCCATAGTGGAGTTTGGAGTGTGACTGTTTGAGGTTGTGGACAGGTGTCTTTTATACTGATAAGGAGTTCAAACAGGTGCCATTAATACAGGTAACAAGTGGAGGACAGAGGAGCCTCTTAAAGAAGAAGTTACAGGTCTGTGACAGCCAGAAATCTTGCTGGTTTGTAGGTGACCAAATACTTATTTTCCACCATAATTTGCAAATCAATTCTTTAAAAATCAGACAATGTGATTTTCTGGATTTTTTTTTTCATTTTGTCTCTCATAGCTGAGGTTTACCTATGATGAAAATTACAGGCCTCTCTCGTCTTTTTAAGTGGGAGAACTTGCACAATTGGTGGCTGACTAAATACTTTTTTGCCCCACTGTATATATGTGAATAATGCGATCATCATAGCCTATCACCAATGCATTGATTCTAGATCCTAACTTTCTAACTTTTGGTCTTAAGAACTGATCTTTAAAAAGGAAATCTTTATCCATGAAAACATGAAACATAAAAAGATACAATTCAAAGGCCTCCTTACAAATGAGTTAAAACATCTCAAAATCTTCTTGGCATAACTGCTTCCCTAACACACAGGCACACAAACACACACACACACACACACACACACACAGACACACACACACACACACACACACACACACACACACACACACACACACACACACACACACACAGAGTGGAACAAACCGAAAGGTAGGATAGATGATCCATGAAGGGGAAGGAAGTTTGAGTTTGTGTCTCCATTGCCAGGGCCCTATTCCTGGGGGGGGGGGGGGTGGAAAAGGTAGTATTTGTGAGCTGTGTGTTTTAACTTGTAAATGACCTCTCGAATTAGCTATTTTTAAATGTTGATTAGGTCCATATGTTATCTTGTTCAGCATCCTATGCATTGCAATTGTCTTAGTCACAGTATGTTATCTCAGTCAGCTTGAATGTATGGGCTTCTTGTTCAATGCATGCTTACACCCCGTGTTTGCAGGCTGACCCAATGTGATCTTTAGAAGACAACCTCTGAAGAGCAACTTCAGAGAGGGCTCAGGGAAGCCATTGATGGCTGTGTTGTTTGCTCTCAGCCCTCTCATTCAGCTGAATTCAATAAAATACAATGATTTGCTAGTTTCCAGTGTTTAACATTCACAACATTGCGCATTTCTTCTTGCCAAAGACCCCTTGTTGGAAAATAAGGGGTATATTTATGCAAGCGTGATATTTGAATAACTTCCTCTCTCTCTCTCTCTCTCTCTCTCTCTCTCTCTCTCCCTCTCCCTCTCTCCCTCTACTGCCTGCTTAAAGTAAAGTGCCATTTGAAAGGTTTGTGAACACGCGCTGACCAGGGGATGAGTTGGGCCCCTGGCTCAGCCCGCTTGTCAGGGATATTAATGGCTCCCAGAAACCGCCGTCCTCCTGGTCTCGGAGACTCGGACGACCTGCTTCCGATCCTGCATGAGTGATTTCCCAGAGAACGGAAGGCGGCTGTCTGAGCGTCTGCTGTGCAGCTCTGCTGGGAGAGCAGCACTGTCTCAGGTTCAGGCTAGGTCTGCGCTGCTCGGTGCGCAGGCCTGCTTCCACGCTGGGACAACATGGGCTTTTAATGGGACGAGGAGCTCTGCCAAGGCCGGGAGGGGGGACGGGATCCAGGGACGCCACCGTGAGGCGCATGGATCACATTAAACGGAAGGGCTGCAGAAAGCATCAGAGCAACTCCCAGTGATGGAATTATGGAACATAAAGATCGACACACCCACAGAATTATACTGGCTGCCAGAAGGCTGAGGCGGAGGTGAGAATCTAGTTATAGTGGCTCAAAGACTCTACTTCCTTAAACAAACAATCAAACAATGTGAAACATCCCGGGGGAGTTCAATCAGGTGGCAATGGCAGGATTGTTTTCAACCGTATACAGCATAATCCCAGCAAAACGGAATGGATTCAATACAATTTCCTTAAATATGCCCCAAGAAAGCCTCAACAGAGTAAAACATTTATGACTCCATCCTCCATAACTTGTTATGTTTAGGAGGTTGCGTGTGTGTGTGTGTGTGTGTGTGTGTGTGTGTGTGTGTGTGTGTGAATGTGAGGTTATGTGCCTGCCTGTGTATGCCTGTGTGTGTGTGAGTGTATGCATATGAATGGTATGTGTGTTTGGGTGTGCATGCATGCCGTGCGTACGCTGAACTTCCTTGGGAAATTCTCCTTGCCGAGCCCTGTGGGAGTACAACAGGAACTATTGGGACGCTACATTTCAGCAAACCTTCAGAGGATTTCCTCAATCAGAGGCTGCTCGGAGTGTGCAGTGAACAGCCTCACTGACAGAAACATGGAGACCCACGCATGCAGCTGGCTATGGTAACAGCCTCTGGGAGCTAGCCTGGTGTGGAACACCCTGAATCGACAGCTAAGAGAGGCGGTCCCATGCACACACACACACACACACACACACACACCCACACACACACACACACACACACACACACACATACTCGCAGACACCAATACACGCATGCAAGCATTCACACACACACACACACACACACACGCACACACACACATTCACACACTCACACACCTGCACGCACACACACACACAGCCGCAGACCAGCTCCTAGAATTATTGCTTGTTTCAAGATAATAACGTGCAATCCAACTTTTAACCATCTATTTGTACTTTTTCTGAACATAGCACATAATTTGAAATCACCGTAAAATGTTCCAGGTGATGTTCATTAGACCCACTGGAACGCCTCCACAAAGACATACTTGCGTCTATGCGAACCAGGCTTGTAAAGTAAGTGTGCCTATGCTACAAGTAGAAGACAGGAAGTGGCTGTTGCTCTGCATCTGCGCCTTTCTTCTGCAACCTAGCAACCCTCCACCACCCTGCCACTCATTGTCCCAGCGCCCTGCATCGCATTGTTCAATCCAGATGGTACGTTCTGATGAGCCGCTCTCCTCTTCCCTTTCCACAAGCCTCTCCTATTAATAACTGTCGGATCTAACCCCGGTGTCAGCACGGGTGACACATACACGTTTCAATGTTTTTCACGGGGGGACAATGGGAATTCCCATGGATGAAAACAACAGGATGAGACAACTTTCTTGCGTTTTGTTTGATGTGAGGGTGGTTGGGCATCGACAGTCAATCGCCAAGCGAATGTTCGGTCTGATGGATGAGGTGCTTTGGCAAAATCGCTGCATGCCTTCTGTGGTCCTGTATCAAGATAATACTAAAGTCTGTGCAGCCTATAAACAACTAATGACGACAGCCCCTTGACAGGAAACAGCGTCAGTTTCAGCGGTTTTAGGTGTCAGGGATAGACTTTGTTTCAACAACTGATCAATTGCAGAAGATGTTGTTGTTAATATATGTTCAGGTGAGTACGTATATATTAATTTTTATAGGTTTCATTATTACTTTAGTAGTATTGTTTGTGCTAGATGTAGAACTATGTCAATGAAATGAGAGAATAAAACAATGAGTACATGCTTTTATTTTTTCATCTTAGCTTGCGTTGCTACATTTGGCAACCTCAAGTCAAGAAATAATAGGGAATTGCAAAGAAAATGCTGCTTTAAAGTGTGATGGAATCAAAAAGGACTCCTTCAACTCTATCACATGGACCAAGGTTAGTTAGTTTGCAGTTAAATACTATATTTATTTTAATTAAAATGTAAATCAGATAAAATCCTATCAAAAATTCAACATTTGATCTGTGTTCATCTATTAAACTTCATCCATATAGCAATGTTGAGACAAAGGGTTCTGAAACAAATGGGATCAAAATAAGAACAGCCCCCTACACAGAAATTAACATTTTCTTTCTATTGTGGACAGATGCCGTCTTCTCGTATAATCAGAAGAAGCCGCGGTAAGATACAGCACTATCAGTTCAATCGTACTGCTAACTTGACCGATGAAAACAGCCTTCTTCTCACTGACCTGACGCCTGAAGACTCAGGAACCTACGAGTGTAACATCGGGGCAAAGGTCGGGGGTCAAAACTCCTTTTCCCTGGTGGTCCTGGAGGTTCTAGGTAGGCAGTACGTTTTACACACCCCATGCTTAGGTTAACATTGGATGATTTCTAATGAAGCAATTAACACGTTATTTTTGTTACAGATAAATAATATACTATTATTACAGAAAGGAGCCCTTTCCTACAACCATACTTGCTCTTACATCAGGGGATAAAAAGTTGTGTACCTTTACTCGAATGCTGTACTTAATTACAATTGTGAGATACTTATTTGATGACAAATATATTTAGAGACTTTTACTTAATATAAAGAATATATTTATACTTTAATCCCAAAACAAGAAAGCCTATTTAACTTTGTATAAACCTTCATGCAACAAGGACTAAATGTGTTTTCACGTCAAAAAAGTGTATGCTGAATAAAATAGGCCTTACACTTTTAATGATCATATGTAGGCCCACAATTAATAAGTAGGATGCATTCTTTAGTTTAATTGTTACTTTTATACCAATATACTTTTCTCTGAATTTAATTACTTTCATTTTAGTCTTACTAAACTTATTAACCATTTCCAACTGCTGCTTGAGTTTTCGTATTGACATAATCTGGGGTTATTTGCTGTTATTTCCGATGAGTTGAAACCTATAGTTACAGTTAGTAAAATTGTTGAGGGGGAGTAAAACAACTATCAATCTGTCACAATACAAAAAATGTAATATAACCGCAAGTGGTGATTAACGGGGTCCGAGCAAATTTAAAAGTCAAGAACACACTAATGGAAGATATATAAATATGACAAATAGTTATCAAGGAAAGATGTTGATGAATATGTTCCACTTAATGCAATACTGTGCCTCGGCTTTCAGGTGAGCTGCAAAGCAATGGCCGAAATTCATGTTCAGCATGCTATAATCAGGATTCAAACTCTCAACCTAATGATCACCTGTACAAGGCAATATCCCATTGAGCCACTAATAGACCTGAACTTCATCCTCATTCACATGGTCAATATGTGTATTGACAACCAGTGTTGGGAAAGTTCACTTTCTACGTGAACTAGTTCAAAGTTCAGTTCACAAATTTTAAAATGAACTAGTTCAGTTAAACGTTCATAATTCAAAATTTTGAACGAAGTTCACAGTTCCAAAAAATGAACTAGTTCATAGTTCTTTTTTTCAATATGTTGCTGTGAGCTATTTGTTTTTTCTGGTATTTTGAACATTGAGCCCCCTTTGTGGTTTGTCTAGGATGAAATAGAGTGGTTGAATCAAGTATCGTAGCGAAATACAGTTTATATCGTGTTTTATTGCACATTTAGCGAATTTCGTAAATCCCATTGATTTATTTTGGAAGACTCATTGCTCGTTGGCCGGAAACGGAAAAGGGGGGTGTTCACGTTTGGTTGTAGTCTTTTCGCTCGGTTCTAGCCCTACTGATGAGACGGAGAACCGAGCGAAAAGACTACAACCAAACGTGAACAGCCCCCCTTTCCGTTTCCGGCCAACAAGCAATGATTCTATGAGGTATTCTAGTCCGCTGAACTATGAGCCAGAGAGCTAACGTTATGGATAGTACATATTTATAATTCGTAATTCGTATGGCAGGGGGGCCCACACTTTTTTGGCGTGCAAGCTACTTTAAAAATGAGCAGGTCAAAATGATCTACCTACTGTACATGGCAAAACGCCAACACGGTGGCTGCTGGTAGTTAGTTTCAAGCAGGCTTCCAAATGACAATCAGTCATGGTGGAATGGTATTTGCACTTAATAGAGTAGAGCCAAATAATGCAGTCAAGGAGGTAGCACATTTCCTTATGTTTGGATACTTTCCTTTGTGAGTAAGTTCCAAAATTGTCCATGAGCCCTGGATTTAAGCTCAATATCAGTTTGTACTATCAAAATCTCTTCCTCCACTGCAGACGTGTTTAGGTGAAACAGTGCTGCAATTTTTTGTGATTGAGTAAATCAACCTCAACATCTTCCCTAAATGGATAGCAGTCTTGAGAGTCTTGGAAAAGTTTGTCAAAGTCAAACAGACAATTTTCATCAATCCAGTGGTAAATGCCATAGGGATGCAATTCTTTTTTGTTTAAACGTTATACGTTTTTTCTTTTTTCTTTTTTTACGTCACACAATCTACCCACCCTACCTTTGCGATCGACCGGTCGATCGCAATCTACGTATTTGGGACCTCTGCTCTAGGGTCTAAAGCATATAACCGCGTTGTCTGATTACAGTTTAATTCATTTTCCACAATTTAACAGCTCTCGTTTTGAAGAATAATCACCGCGCCATTCGTTTCAATGGGAATCGCGCCGGTCTATACTTTCAAAATAATAAAATTATAAATACATATTTATAATTTGAAATTCGTCCCAGCCTTTATACGACAGATACTATAGGGTCTATAGCATATAACCGCCTTTTCTGATTACAGTTTAATGTAACAGTAAGCTGGCAACACCGCAACTGCAAATTAACCACACAGAGATTACCATGGCAACCGGTCAAACAACACGGCGATCTGCGCGCGCATCCTCCGTGTTGATAAACAAATAACCCCCATATTGAACGAAGTTAAACCAAGTGAGGGTGCCGTTCACAGACACCAGAATGAACGAGTTCACAGTAACGTTCATCAGGCAGTAATACAATACGTTCAGTTCACGTTCGCCCAAAATATGAACGAGTTCATGAACTATCGTTCAATGAACGCGTTCAGGCACAACACTGCATACAACATCCAGAAACCTCCAAGCTCACATTTCCCAAGTGAATTAAGGGCTTTCTTAAAAGCATATACCTGAAAAATCTTTGAAATTCTGGGGAAATTAAAACTTTGTAGTCAAGAACACTAACGGAAGAAATATAAATATAACAGAGTTAATTATGAAGGAAAAATGGTTAACGAAGAAGTTCCCCTAATGCCGTACTGTGTCTTGGCAGTCAGATTCTTGGAAACGAATGATTCGGAATGTTGATTGCCTGATGAGTTTCAGGTGCTGTTCAATGTTGTGTTTCTTAAATGAGTGGCAATGACAGAATGTCATGTTCAGCTTGTTCATAATGCTCTAATCAGAATTCAATCTCTCAACCTAAGGATCACCAGTACAAAGCATTATCCTGTTGTGCCACTTACATTCCTGAATTGCATGAAGTCTCATTCACATCATGAAAATGTCTTCTGATGAGCACACAACATCAAGAAAACTCCAAGCACACATTTCACAAGAGAATTAAAGGCTTTCTTAAAAGAGCACAGATCTGAAAATGTGCACTGTTAATGATATCCACCTAATAATAACCGTATGGTAGTTATACAATAACAAAATGGTCATATAGGCAAAATGGGTTGAGACTGTGGATGTTTGGCTTTTCTATGAAATTGTGGGAAAATTAAACATTTTTAGAGCAGAAGACCAGGGTGAAAAAGATGCATCTGATTTTAGAGATTAATATGATGAAATATTTTTTTGAGTCCAGGTCATTCTGGTAAGGAGAAATAAGGCTAGTTCATAATTGTTTTAAATAGCGCATCCTTTGTGTGCAGTACCACAATTTGGGTTTATGGGTAGTGGGGGGTATTGGTATCCACCTAATAATTGTTGTACGTTTTTTATACAATAACAAAATGGTCATATAAGAAAAATGGGCTAACTGCTCCAACTTTATTGGCCAATATTTCTCAAATGGAACGACATAAAACAAATTCTGTTCAACGATTTTTTTGAGGCTTGTTCTAAAGATTTTATGTGGCGATTTTGGTGAATGTTTGATTATTTTTGTAGCTTGTGAATCCTTTTATCATGTTTAGCTTTAATATGAAATTGTGGGAAAAGTAAACATTTTTAGGGCAGGGTTTTATAAATGCATCTGATTCTAGAGATTAATATTCAGAAAGAATTTTAAAACAGTCCAGGTCAATCTGGTGAGGAGAAAAAAGCCTAATTCATGATTCTTTACAATAGCGCCACCTTTGGGTGCAGTACCACAAATTTATGGGTAGTGGGGGTTATTGGTAACCATACCTGAAAATCTCAAGAGTTTTCGACTTACGGTATAGGCTGCAGTATGACTTTTACAGAATTTGAGGGGAAAAAAAACGTTGCGAAACAATAGGGGACCAAGCAGCTTCGCCGCTCGGACCCCTAACTATTTGTGTATATTTATCTGGTCATTTGAATATTCGAAAGGACAGGATTTTCTTCTTTCTCTTTTATTTCACCAATAATTTGTAGTAGGCCTACCTCCCTTGGAATGTACACTCCTTCATTGAAGTATACAGTATATTCCAACTAAATACAACTTCTGGTTTGTTTTCTATTGTCTTTTTTTTAATCTCATAATCAACATTTTAAAACATAAAGACATCTAAATCAATTAATATAAATGTAGTAGGAAATAAAAAATGTTTATGTTCTCTAGAAAACAAGAATTGTATCTGAATTGCAACAGTAGTTACTGTACTTTGCTGCTGAACCTCCATCGTGTTGTGCATATGAGAGACTCAGACTGTGCATATGATCTGCAGTATGTGTGACTGAGCCACCCGCTCCTGAGCTGCCGGATCTGCCGATACCACAGACAGTTGGCTGTTTCCTGGCCATATGCCTTCTCAAACTTCTTCTGCCCATCATTGTGGTAAATTATTATTTTATTTTCTGTAATTATTCAGTTGCAGAGAATCTTGAGGCCTTTGTTAGATGTTGTCTTAATTGCCCATCAGTGAGTAGCCTGGCCTGTAGGCCTACATTGATGGTACCTCATTACCTTTATGATGATATCTACAGTAGCCTATTTGTTTTAAATGTATATGTCATTGTTAAGGCACCATACGTGTAGAACCGTAGAAAGCAAGATATCAAACAATATAGCTTTTGCTTTTGGCGTTCCCTGTCACATTGCAGTGCATTAATAATTTCTAAACAGCAAGGTCAGAGCAGATCTTGATACACGTTATTATTTATTTCCCACAGGCCCAAGTATTCCACGGCTTGCGGAGAGATGTGAAGAGTGAGAACCCTGTGCCTTTGAGTTAATTTAAGTTGTAATAGTTGTATTCCTTTGTGTACCATAACAGCTGTCTTTGTGTGCATCCCACCCTTTTATGCTATATTATCCAACCTATGTTTTTTTTAAAGAATCATTTTCTGCGCTTGCTATTGAAGGATTGAATTGATTGATCTTTCTGTCATCCTAAAGATACCTTGTAAACAGACAGCCCATAGGGTATGGGCATGTAACCAATGGCGGTTCTACACAGGGTCCTATGGGGGCCTGTGCCCCTGTAGACATGTCCCTGGCCCCCCCTGTGGCCCCCCCGTGCTGACCAAATAAAACTATTATGATTTTACTGATTTTATGGAAGTAATGCGACTCAACGTTCTACACAGGTTAATTAGAGGACCAGTACCCAAACACAGAGGTGCTGGTCCTTGGTGAATGAGAGCTCAGCAACTACTCTTGGAGAAGGGAGCCACGATAAGAGTCGAAGGCAAGCAAAACGATTTCATTTCGTAAGTGACTTGTTGTTCTTGCACATAACAGTGTAACTGTAGTTCCTCACACTGATAATGAAATTAAGTTTGTAAATGGTCTCGATATATTTAGAAACTTAATCAAATCGAAGCAAACTCATCGAAGCAGAAGCGGGTATCCAAATGTCAGTATCCTTGCTAGGTCTAGGCCACACAATGTTGTGATGTTAACCACGTATCTGCTGTTACATTAGGATAACAAATACATTTGAGTGAAGAGTAGTAGGCTATCTGCCCGTATTAAGTAGCTAGAGATGGTTATGGAACGAAGTGTAATGCATGCCCTATGTTTTTTTTCTTTCTTTTTATAGCAGCTATCATGAAATGAGGAAAGATAGAAAGAACAGGGAATTTTTCTAAAAGGGAAGAACATTGTTTCTCCACACTGAAACTGATAAAATAAATAGGAAATGGCACATTGTTTTGCACTTCGTTGTACCCTGGAGATTACCGGCCTTGCGCTGAGTTGTTGGTGGGGGGGGGAGGCTAATATAGGAAGTAAATATAGGCTATTATGACACGGCTCTTCTCAATGGCGTGGAACGCCCCATTCACTTGCATGGGCCCTTCACAACAACGCCATCAACATAACGAATGGTAACAAATATATTGTAAAAAGACACCTTGTGAAGTTATTTTTTCGTTTGGCAAGTAGCCGCTCACTGTCGAAAATAAGCCCTGCTCATTATCGAAAATAAGACACCTCCATTTCGCGTTGGTGTCCGGTTCGCCCTGTCTGGGCTTTTTTTTACAGATAATGACCGGCGTTCTATTATCCCTTACTTAACGTCAATATTACTCTGTATGTGGAAGGGAAAATAGTTTTATTTGTAATTACAATATTATGCTGTTTTTTTTTTTTTTTCAGGGACCCCCACAGATATTTCAGTTTGCCGCTTTCATGGGAGCCAGACCTCTCACTATGGGGGCTCAGCTCCAACTGGCTCCCAACTAACTCGAACCCTGGTTATGCAACGAAATGTAATGCATGCCCCTACGTTTTTTTAAAAGGGAACAACAGTTTCTTCACACTGAAACTGTTAAAATAAATAGGAAAGGGCACATTGTTTTGCACTTCGTTGTACCCTGGAAATTCTTTTCTCATTGACACTCTCTATTTGTACCCTGTACTGTATTTTTTTTCTTTTTTTACGGCCCTACCTCTCTTGCACGCTTGTACAAAACAAATCTTTACATGATTTTGATTATTTAGGGCATAAGCTTCATCAATTTAAGATAGATTGAAAGAGGATTGAAAAATACAGACTGGTGAAGTAATAAACTCTTTTACAAATTAAATGTTTGATGATTTTAAAGTAAAACAAAGTTTATAATCTTTCAATATCATTTTTTGCCATTTTATTTATGCCCCTCTGGTTAAACACTGGCCCCTCCTTGACCCCCTTGTAAAATTTGTCTAGAACCGCCACTGCATATAACGTCAGATGATGGATTTGCTGGATTTTGTTCCACAGTTCAAGTGGAATAATAATGGGCAGGACACCATCTACTGGCAGGGCCTTAAGTTGCAGGTCCTAACCCTAACCGTTCCTTCAAAAAAGTATTTTTTTAAAGTAAATCAATACAATAACTTATACCACAACATGGCCCACATGATCATGATTGTTCAATAACCCGCAAGTTCCAAGGGTGTTTATGTTATTATATTAAAAAAACAAAACACGAAATGCAGTGGTAATAATCTATATTTATTCAAGCCGATTAAGTTGATAAGACAACAACATAGGTAGAAGTAACTAATATCTAATCATAGATGGTAACTGTTTTCATTCAACGTCTCCCTTGTCTGCTGCCTTAATACAATGATGAGTTGCCGATACTTACATAATAGAATATGTTAGCAATCATGAAACTGTTTCACGATAGTTTTTTCATCAAGATTACAAACAACACCACACAGACACACACACACACACACACACACACACACACACACACACACACACTATGTGAGGTTTAGTTTTAAGCAGACAGCATTTTTACTCCAGTTTGTTTACTTACGTAAGATACTATTGTTTCCCAAATTCGTTTTACTACCATCCCTATAATGAACCTTGGTAAGCCATCTTCGGCTTACAGACGAGGAGTTAAGCAGCTTGACATTGGGTAGGTGCATGACAGTGGTACCGTAAAATGTCAATAGCCCGGGATTTTATTTGTTTCTATCACTGAACTTTCGAACAAAACTCTTGCCCAGCAACGATGGGAAATACTATCAAATGCATTATTTAAACCAGTATGAATATTACCGTACACGTTTACCAGTCAATCGAATAACGCCTGCACACGCACGCACGCGCGCACGCACAGAGTGGTAATCTGGAGAGTTGGGAGAATTCCCTGTGGGCCGGTAACGTTTCGGAGGGCGCCGGGTCAACGTCGCAACCAATTCGATTTTGTCTAGCGGGGAGTAACTGAGCGCCCCCTCCTGAAGTGGTACAGCCGAGGTCAGGCTTGAACTGCGATTGGTCAGAAAGACGTAACAGCTAATGACAACATTGAACTCTCATGCAGGCTCGAACAGAGTGACACACAAACACACGCACACATTTAAAGGGGACATATCATACCACCAGGTGTGAGTGTGATTAGCCATTACAAGCCATTTTCAAAATGTGCAGCATTGTGACATCACAGGTGGGCGTGTCCACCTAGATGTGTGACGGATAGATGAGCAGTGTTTGCTAGTCTACTGGGTAGGCTGGTAGACTGATCTATCCAGCACACATCTAGATGGACACGCCCACCTGTGATGTCACAATGTTGCACATTTTCAAACCTGCTTGTAATGGCTAATCACACTCACACCTGGTGGTATGATATGTCCCCTTTAAGGAGTTTTTCACCCGCTCCGTATGCAGTTTTTTCCATGCTTAAAGCACCAAGGCTACTAGTATGCGGCGAGCTGGGGCTCTCAGTTTCCCCCCTGCGGTGTATTCCTTGTCTGTATCCCCTGCCATCCAGTTGTCATACGATTCATGCAGACTGGTTTTGAACGGCTGATTCCATGGATGTACTTTGCGCCTGCCGTGTTTTCCCGCCGATGTGGCGAGGCTGTATAGTTATGCTGTATGCTGTTGAGAGCTTAAATAAATGCACTTGACAGATGCAATATTGTAGCCAGTGAAAACCGCAAAATTCTGACTTGTACGTTTATGGGCAAATTAAGAATAATTGGTTGCAAAATGTTGCAAATTTGATTCTCTATGCAAAGCCCATCTCGTCGATATTGCTGTTTAGGGCTGCTCTAGTTTGCACAGATTCAGAAGACCCGCAGCGAATTCAACCCGGTCCACTTGACATCGGGTAGGCGCATGAGTGTTTATTTGGCTACAGGCTTTTCTAATGTCTCATTTTGTCTGTTCGTGTATGTGGTGCACTTTCCTATCCTTAACGTAAACATTAACCTACTCAGTAGGACTGCCCCGACATGAGTCAGACATGACGATTTGTCTTTCCTTTACTTCTAACACTACGTGACAATTGCATTTTCAGCCCGATTTTCAAATTTTCTCGAGGGAGAAACCCCCAAACCCCCGTTTAAAAAGGACTCTAACTTCTGGGCTACAGCCCCGGATGTTTTCAATTGCTAGTGACGCTCCTGTTAACCAGTAAGTGTGGTATAGTACATATTTTCTAGGAGTCCCAAAAGGGGGAGGTGGAAGTAATTTGTTAAAGGTTGATCACTGTTTCGATGGATATCTTTTTTTCTGAAGGCAGTGATTGAAAGTTCTGCAGCTTCATGTTGCATTAGGGCCGCCTTAGAGAGACAAGCTTCAGAGACACTTAATCACAATTGTTAGTTTTTTGACAACTCCTGGCCACAAGAGGGGCCAGGAGTCATTTAAATAAAGAATTATTAAATATGTTACTTTCTAAATATGATATTACTCCCAAAACGCAGATTTTGAAATATCCTTGGTTTAGCTGTAACAGGGTGTTCACTTACACTTTCATGCCTAGATGAGTGAAAGATTTTTTAGCAGTGCATTGGATGTGAAAGCTGCACGTGGGTGAAAACGTGTGTCCCCTCGCGGGCCCCGTGGCATGTCCCCTGGGGGGGCCCATCCATAAAACACGACCCTGGTGGGGGCACACTCTGCTATGGAGGATCACAAGTGTCACGGAAATAGTAATAAAGAAATAGATTAAATTACAAAGTAATTAATTATTTGATATATTAAATGAAATATTAATAGATCAATAAGTAGCTCAAATTAAAAAAATGTTTTACAAAAACAACATGAACAGTCAATAAGTACATCATTTAAACATACATTAATGAAATCATAAATAAATGATGCAATTTGAAAATATATTTGAAAATGCAGTTTAAAAAGAGAAATAAATAACTGGATTCACAAATTGGATTAAGAATAGGGGAGACCGGGTATGGTTGTAACACTTTTTTCTTCAGCACCTAAATCTACCATTTTTTTAAAAGCTACAGTTCTGGACCTTTTAGGCAACGTACCCACATTTGTCTACTACAAGTGGCAACCATTTAAATCTCCTCAACTATATCACGGAATTTGTGAGATTATGACAAATACAATGTATACCTTTGTTATAACCTACCCCACTACCGGGGTAGGTTGTAACACCTACTGGGGTAAGTTGTAACAGGTAGACAAAATGCAAAAAACCAATGTTACTCCATTTGATATGCCGATTTAATTATAACCATAAACAACAGGGTTTGAAAATAGATTCACCAAACAAAATATTCTTAAACTGTATTGGAAGTGAAGAGTGACATATGCATTGTGTGTGTGTGTGTGTGTGTGTGTGTACAGAAAAAATAGAATCGTAGCGTAGGCTATGTTAATGTTATGAACAAAATATAAAAAGCATAACGTTTATACGTTGTGTGTGTGTATTTGTGTCTCTTGAGAGCGAGAGCTGAACAGTTGTTTTTTTTTAGAACAGGGCAACATGTTCTCTAACAAACAAATTAAATAAATCCTTAATCTGAATCACAATGGTGACAAATAAAATTGGGCAGACCTGGAGTGCATGCCTGGTGGGCCCAAAAGTTGCATAGGACACACTTTACCCACACCTCTTTGGATTTGGAATTTCGAAAGGTTTCCATGCAGACCACACAAAAATCTTCTTCCTCCTCTGACGAGGAGTTCTGAGCTTTCACCATTTTCTTGGCAGTTTTGTTGACCTTCCTCTTCTTTCCTTTATCACCCCCAAAGAGTTTAATTTTGATGTTTTTTCCTTTTCGCCGGTCCTCCTCTTCCAACGCCAGCTTAACTGGTGTATCAGTCAAGATTTCGGAGCGCCTCTTCCTCCTACCCTTGCCTGTTACTTTTCTTGGGCATGCTTTCGGAAATGGCCGAATTATTATTGGACTGAACGGTCCTAAGATGGACCCAGAGGTGCTCGGCATCTCTGGAGGAGGAGCAGAGCCTGGCGGCAGGTGAGCAGGTGAGGAGCCTGGCGGCAGGTGAGCAGGTGAGGATTCTGGCGGCAGGTGAGCAGGTGAGGAGCCTGGCGGCAGGTGAGCAGGTGAGGAGCCTGGCGGCAGGTGAGCAGGTGAGGAGCCTGGCGGCAGGTTAGCAGGTGAGGAGCCTGGCGGCAGGTGGGCAGGTGAGGAGCCTGCCGGCAGGTGGGCAGGTGAGGAGCCTGGCAGCAGGTGAGCAGGTGAGGAGCCTGGCGGCAGGAGAGCCTCAGCTGGGTCAGGACGATCGGTGACCTGGGAGGGCGCAAAGTCACTGTCCTGAAAGATGTTCGGATGGTAAGGCCATATGCCTGTGCACTGGAAGCCTACCTGAATGTTCCTTTGCGTTGCGGCTGTGGGTAGGGCGTTCCTCACGATCCCTGGAATGTTGTAAATTGTCATTGGTTTGCCTGGATTCATCCTCATCCAGTCATCACTGGCCGCTTTCACCATTTTCTTAAATGGACCAAAGACACTGTGATCAAGTGGCTGGAGCTTATGGCTGCAGTGTGGTGGAAAGGTCAGAAGAACAATGCCCTGACCTTTGCAAAAATCAACGGCTCTCACAGAGATGTGTGAGGAGTGATTATCCAGCAGGAGCAAAACCTTTTTCTCTGGACTCACCTTTGTATGTCTTGCAAAGTGACGAGCGGGGAGTATGTCTTGCAAAGTGACAAGAAAATGCAAGAAATCCTCCTCCTGCATCCGGCCTGACTTATTAGCACTTCCAGCACTTCCTAATGGCCCGCTCTGTACAAAGTGTTCCTTAAAGTTCTTTCGGGGGAACACAAAGAATGGGGGAATGGAATTCCCCTGAGCTTGCACAGCGTATGCAACTGATACCAATGTGCCTCTCTCACCTGATGTCATGGCTCCAACCTGCTTGACCCCCGGCGCGCTACCACTCGGGATGGTGCCTGCACAGTTGTGACGCCTGTCTCGTCCATGTTCCGGATGTCAGAACCATCAAAGCGGTTCTTTTCTATTGCCTCCGACAGGCGACTGAAGAAGCGCTCAACATTTGTCTTGTTGAAGGAGGTGGCCCTTGAAAGGCTTGTTGCCTGTGGACACCGAATAGATAGTCTGGGATGTCGTTTTGGGATGTCGTCGGATCAGCTTATTGTCCCAGGTTTCAGGATGATTTATATCAAAACTCACGGCTAACTGATATGCAAACTTTCTGACCTATGCAAAAGCATAAAAGGAAGTCTGAGTTAGGACACACATTTCTGTTGATTGTCTAAATTCATATGTTGGTATTTATTCATTTTTTTATTTTACCTGCTTTTATGTTATTTATTTATCATTCACAAACATTGAAAAATTGCCTATTCTACACTGTTCTCAGCTATCATGCTTACCTCGCGTGGAGTTAGCCCAAAGTATATATCAGCTGCCTGGCTAATGTACTCTGTCAATAGATCCTCCTGCTCCCTGCTGAAGACTTTGTTTGGACTGTTGTATCCAACCCGAGGAAGGTCCTGGGATCCCTGATCTTTAAGAAGTTTAAACTTCTTCCAATATCTATTAAGCGTAACATGGCAGATGCCATGCTTTTTTGCCACTGCCCTGACAGATGTTCCATTGTTAACTTCCTCTGCTGCTCTTTTCAATATCTGGGCATCCACTCCACGATCAGTCTTCCTCACCCATGTTCTACGCATTCTGTAGAATTATTAAAATCAAAAAAAAATTGACTTTGTATGTAAGGGGATGGTTGTAACACTTTCAAAACATGCGTTACAACCTACCCCACCCTGTCATCCATTACTAAGCTAGCTGTATTAGCATGGTGCTTTGACATTAGCAAGGGAGAGATACACCATTCTTTACTAGAGAAACTATAGTTTGACCTGATATGACTCATACAACTTTATCTACAACGGTAAAAGTACTAGAAAACAAAAATAAATAAAATAATAAATTACTTTCTTACCTCAAAATTTGGATTTCTCTCGTAACTCCTGGAAAAATGGCGCCAACTATTTGAATATTTCGACGAGTGATCAAAATGGAAGGAGGAGGAGACTGAAGCTGTCAGATGGCTCGTATCTTATCCCTGATTGGTGGAATTGGTCGTGTTACAACCCACCCTGTGTTACAACCATACCCGGTATCCCCTACAGATTTTAATCAGGCATTTAAAAGGGCGATTTCCTTGACATTTCCATTTCCCTGCTGCTTTTCCTTTTCCTATTAGCTATTCGATTTGCTTGGTCATTTAGCTTCTCCTTTTAGCCTCTCCATTTAGCCTCTCCGTGACACTTTGGGCCTTGCGCTGGTAAAACGAGGTAAAACAATGCAAATTAGCCATGGGATGTAACAAGCTCTCTGATTGGTTAGAGAGCCGCACTCGCCTAAACACTGTTTAGGTGCCAAGAAGACCCTTTTAAGAACATAAGTTATGTGCCAGCCGCATTTTGCCTTGGCTTTCACTCTCTTAAAATGTCCAACACTGAAATATCCAGACAAGGGACATTGCCAGTGAAATGGAGCGCCGCGGGTGTTGCACCAGTGGAGACACCCTCCATATGAGCATGCGTGACATAGGCTAAGCTCTTTGATATGAACCACTTTTTGTCATAAAAATAAAGATGCTTTGTGAACATCTGAATCTTACTTTCTAGTTTTCTTAAAAGCTGTATACTTCTCAAATTATTTGAAATTAAAGCCTTGGGTCGGACTCATTAATACCTCAGTCTCAGCACTGCTGTGTTGGAAAGTCTTGTCCAGGGTGGGACACCACGAAAGAAGTGATAACGGTGCGACGGGTGAAGTAGTACATGCCCCCCCCCCCCTATTTACAGCACCCTCTCCGAGAAAAGTTCCAACATCCCTGTTTTCAGTCAATGTATTGCATTGTATGTATGTAATATGAACAGGATTGCAGGTTGTTGGAAACTACAAAATCACTACAACCATGACGCAATAACAGAAAAGTCGCCTGCAAGGAAACCCCAAAACTGACTTGTTAGATGCTGAAATGTTCAGTAGAGCTGAGGGGAACTGCAGAGTCTAGTGATACTTTTCTGTGAAATCCTCACTACCAGTGTCCACTTCAAAAATATTAGTTATATCAGCCCTAACTACAAGTTATAAATGGTCAATCACTAGTACTCTTATCTGTATGACAAATCATACATGACTACAGCATTTCTCGAAGTATGCGTACTGTCTCAATGTAAGTTGGTATTGTCTCTGGCAATGGTACGGATGGATTTGGCAGTGTTGCCAATTCTGCCACAGACAGGGCCCTGGGCAGCTCCAACTCATGAATGTGAACTCCGTCTGTCACAGGTCTCTGCGGCCCTCTCCAGTCAACTCTGCATTCGTCATGTACCTGGAATTTAGGTGTTTATTAGGTGTAAAAGTGATACATTTTTATTTCTGGCAAGGATACATATTTTGAAATAAGTAAAAGCCACTATATTGATTATAATAAAAAAATAAAGAAATTACCTGACAAAAGTTTGTCCTGTATCTCTTGCTTTGCTCCACCACAGCTGCAGAGGGGATTGGTTACTGGCGGTTCTTAAGGAGTGGTTGTTCCATGCTCTCTGGAATTGTTGCAGATGTGACTGGATATGCGGCATGTTACATCTATGTAAAGCATAGAGGTCTGTCTCCTTGTCTGGATTAAGCCATCCCTCAGCTTCCAGACGATGAAAAGTGGTATAGAAGAGATCAATGACATTTTCAAATACATCTCTCCACAGCCACTCAATTAAAAAAAAAAACAGTCAAAAACACAAACAGACTACACTCGCCAGCAAAAATGATTTGCCTACCCGGGGCCAGGGCTCCCGACATTGAAGCTAATCTTAGGGTGCTGGCATGCGTCAGACCACATACAGAGTTAAATTAGATGCACCAAACACCGATACTAGTTTCGACAACATTGTAGTTCATGTCGGCACCAACGATGCTAGGACGAGACAAACTGAGGTCACAAAAAGCAACATAGCTAGGCTTTGTGACTTCACCAGAAAGATGTGTCGGCATCGATTAATCCTCTCTGGCCCTCTACCCGATAAGGGTAATGATGAGCGCTATAGTAGAGTATTGTCTCAAATCGCTGGCTGGCATGATATAGTTCAGAGCAGGGCTTTGGTTTTGGTCCCGCGATCCCACTGATCGCCACAGAGCTGAGTGTTAACCGGACTCCCTCTCAAAATAACGCTGTACCTATATGTACGGTGGTGCGGCCTCGCACTGTCTCGAGGTGTAAAATCCGCAGGCGAGGGCCGCGACCAGTATGTCGAAATCGCACCATCCCCTTGATCGAGTGTTAACCGGACTCCCTCTGAAAATAATAAAATGGAAGCACTCAGAATAGGGTTCATGAATATAAGGTCGCTTTCATCTAAGGCGCTCTTGGTCCATGATCTAATTGTTGATAATAAGATCAACATACTGGGCCTTTGTGAAACCTGGTTAAAACCAGATGAGTTTTTAGCCCTAAACGAAGCTACTCCCCCCAATTACGTTAGCGCCCAAGTATCTAGAGAAATTAAGAAAGGTGGTGGAGTAGCCCTGATATCTAATTCTAAGCTTAATTTAAAGCCAAAGAATATATATATATATTCAGATCCTTTGAGGTGCTTGCGTTCTGCTCCTCAGCTCCCCGACAAGTGAAACTTGTCCAGACTCTTTCGTTCTAGCTGTAGTATACCGTCCCCCAGGACCGTATTCACTTTTTGTTGATGAGTTTTCTGATTTTGCAGCTGATCTGGCTACATATTCAGACAATATTTTGCTCATTGGGGATTTCAACATTCATTATAATAACCCATCTGATGCCCTCGCAAGGGCTTTTCTGTCCATTACAGATACGCTTGGCTTCAAACAGCTCGTCCAGCACCCAACCCACATCGGTGGAAACACGCTGGACCTCGTTTTAACCCGTGGTGTAGACATTTCACAGCTAGTGGTCTCTCCCTACACCTCAGCTTTATCAGACCATTTTTTGCTCACTTTCCAGGTGGTGGTATCCTGCCCCTGCAACGATCAGCAGGCTACTTTCAGCTGTCGCCGCATCACTACTGCAACCATTACAGCGATGGCAGATAAGTTACCCCGTTCACTTGCTCCTTTTTGTAACTATAGGGGTTCTGTGGAGTGCCTTACTGATGACCTCAACACTGCCCTGTCTGCTGCCATTGATTCAGTTGCTCCGCTTGTAATTAAAAAACGATCATTGAAAAAACCAGCTCCCTGGTTTAATGCAGAAACGCGCACCCTGAAGCGAAGCTGCAGAATCCTTGAACACAAATGGCGCTCGACTAAACTTGAGGTCTTTCATCTTGCATGGCACAACAGTCTGCTCACCTATAAGGGTGCGCTGACTACTGCCAGGAACGCCTACTTTTCCCATATCATCAACTTGAATAGAAACAATCCCAAGTTTCTTTTTGACACGGTGAAGAGTCTGACTCAGAATCAGACTGAGACAGTAGGTTCTTCCATCGTGGCAGGTGAATTCATGGATTTCTTTGAGAATAAGATTCAATCGATTAGAGAGGAAATTGATGCTTGCCGTGCAGCTTGTCCTACACATCCTGCGGGGCAGGATGGGGTCCTGCCCAGTAGGATGGGGAACTCTGACGCAACTCTCTTGGAGTTCAAGGCAATTCCTCTGATGGAACTTGAAAAGGTGATAAAGGCATCGAAACCAACAACTTGTATGTTGGATCCTCTCCCTTCTAAGGTTCTCAAAAAACTTTTTCCCACTGTGGGGCCTGCAATCCTCTCGCTTATGAATCTCTCGCTTTCAACAGGAATTTTCCCTCCAATTTCAAGGCTGTGGTGATAAAACCGCTACTCAAAAAGCCTGGCCTAGACCCTGAATTAGTCAGAAACTATCGGCCTATATTGAACCTGCCCTTCCTGTCCAAGGTACAGGAAAGGATTGTAGCAAAGCAAATCGTCGATTATCTGACGAGGAACAATCTCTTCGAACCTTTCAAGTCAGGGTTCAGGAATTTCCACTCAACTGAAACTGCTGTTACAAGAGTTGTAAATAACATCCTTCTTGCCTTGGATAAAAAGACAAGCTCAATGCTTGTGCTGCTGGACCTGAGTGCTGCGTTCGACACGATCGACCATAGCACTCTTCTTCACCGTCTTGAGCACTATGTTGGTTTCGGGGGTACGGCTCATGGTTGGCTTGAATTGTACCTCACAGATAGAACCCAATTCGTGCTCCATGAGGGTTCAGAATGAAAACACTGCAAACTGCGCTTTGGCGTACCACAAGGGTCGGTCCTTGGTCCATTACTTTTTGCAATCTACATGCTTCCCTTGGGCAACGTTATCCGCAGCTTCGGAATTAGTTTCCACTGCTACGCGGATGACACCCAGCTCTTCATTCCTGTAGATTCAGGGAACTCGGCCCAGATCCAGAGGGTTGAGTCCTGTCTGGCTGCGGTGAAGGGCTGGATTTCACAAAACTTCCTACAGCTTAACACTGGGAAGACAGAGCTGATAATTATCGGCTCGAAGCAGGACCGGAGAGAGTTTGAGGATGTCTCACTGTGGTTGGATGACCTCGCCATCCCACAGAGTGCATCTGTCAAGAATCTTGGTGTCCTGTTCGACCCTCAACTGTGCTTTAACCAACATGTTAGAAGTATAACTAGAATTGCCTTTATCCATCTGAGAAACATTGCAAGAATCAGACTAATGTTATCTGCAGCGGATGCAGAGACACTGATTCATGCATTTGTTTCATCAAGACTGGATTATTGCAATGCACTGTTCTCGGGACTACCAAAATATAAGTCAGCGCCGCGTCTGGCCGGACCCGACTCCCATCAATACTTATCACCTGGCAGTAGGCTGAGCTCAATGTGGCGTCACGAGACTGCTCGAGGGGGAAATCCTCCACCGGTGGAAATCTCGGCGCTGGGACCTCGGGTTGAGGACCCCCCCCCCCTTCCCCCGATCCCTGAGCAGCGTCGGACACCGGCGCAGAATACAGCACACGACTTACATGTCCCTACCTGTCGTGTCCGCATCCCCGTAGTCCCCCTAACTGCCTGTGGAAACCCTGCCCAATCCAACCCAAGAATCAGGGGATGCGAGAGGCTCGAACTAACCGCCGCCTTGACCCTATATTTTCTACCCCCACAACGAATTTCGATGGGGACCAAAGGATACTCGTGCACATCCCTGTGCATACACCTCACCGAAACGCTCGACGCCTCCACCCATGCCTCCGACCGCACCAGGCGCTGGTGGATCATGGTCTGCATGCAGCCCGAGTCCAACAGCGCCTGGTGCGTACCCCGCTGTATCCTCACCGGGATACGGTATGCTTCGCCGGGACCGTGGGGAGGAGATGGGGCCCCGGTGACGCGGACGACCTGACCCACCTCCATCATGGGGCACTCCCGCCGGAAGTGGCCAGGCCGCCCACACCGCCAACACCCCTCCCCTGCCGTCTGAGCGCCCATCTGTGGAGTGGGGGGGGAAGGCGACTCATGTGCCCGCTCTGGACCGCCCCCCCCTCCCCATCTCGCCCTCGGCGCCGGGGTTGGCCTCTCCCGCCGTGGGGCAGCCGCCCCGGTACGTGGGCCCGTTGTCGGCGGTCGCTGGCTCGCCGGTGGTGGCTGCAGGTGGCTCTCTGCCAGGACGACCACGGCAGCGAGACTCTCGGGCCGGTGGTACCGGACCCAGGCGGAGGTCCGAGCCGGCAGCCCCTCCACGAATCTTTCCAGGGCCACCTGCTCGACCACATCCTCCGCCGTGTTCCGGTCTGGGACCAGCCACCTCCTGGCCTGGTCCCTCAGCTGCTGGGCGAAGGCGAAGGGTCGGTCCCCCTCGCTGAAGGCCAGCGTCCGGAACCGCCGCCGATGTTCCTCGGGGTAGAGGCCCAGCCGGTCCCGGATGGCCCTGGTGATGGCGTCGTAGTCCCGCTGGCCCCCGGCCGGCAGGCTGTGGGCCGCGAGCTGCGCCTCTCCGGTCAGGAGCGGCAGGAGCCGGTGCGCCCACTCCGGGTGAGGCCACCTCGAGACCTCGGCCACCCCCTGGAAGGTCTCGAGGAAGGCTTCTGCGTCGTCGGCCTCCCCCATTTTCGGGACGTATATGTGGGCGGCGGACCCTGGCCCTCGGGGTCCTTTGCCGCGTCCGCCGGAGGCGAGGAGCTCATGGAGCATGGCCCGATCGGCGGCCAAGGACTGGGCCAGCTCCGTGAGCGCCACATTCTGGGCTTGGTGGAGCTGGCCTTGCCGCTCGGCCATCTGGGCCAGGTGCCCGAGTACATTTCCCAATGGGGACTGGTCCACCCTCCCGTGCTCGCGCCCCACATTGGGCTCCACTGTAACGGGTCCACAAATACACAAAGGCAAGCAGGCAGGGGTGCTGTCCCTCAGCGGGAGGACTCTTTTATTGTTTTTAAAACGAGAACACAAAAACTCGTAACGGTAACGAAAAAGGGGTTCGTTCCCACAATGTCCCTCTCTCTCGGGACTCGTGTGGGTTTCCCTCGTGCGGGATCTCGGGGGTCCGTGCTCCGGGTTTTCCTTCTCCTACTACAACAGAAAGCAGGCACATAAGTACACCCTCCCTGATTGACCTGAGTGCAGACACCTGCTCGCCACCAGGTCCAATCCCCCCGGCCAATCCCGTGCGCTCCCAACCTGTCCATACTCCCCCTGCAGGCCAGACGTCGCACGTCCCCCCACAGACACAGTACAAATCAGTCAAGTGCCTTGATCTCAAGTGACCCAATATCATCTTGTAGCCAGCGCTGGGGTAATGGCGATGAATGTCAGACACAATCACGTCCAACTCCTCGTCACTGATACTGTTGTTCAAGTCATCTCGTCTGAGTGCACAGAAAGTTGCACACTATTAGAACCACAGTTTGAAAGTATAATACACAAATAGTTTGTGTATTATGTCTTGCATTGTATTTCGTTGTCTGTTATGCCAGTTGTTTATGTGCATGCATTGGAATGTTCTACTTGTCAATCAGTGTGGGGGGCGAATCATCAGGTCAGCTGGGGGAGGGGCTTGGGAGAACAGGAGGGTGGGGGCTTGCACGATGAAGGGACCGGGTTGGGGGTTGGGGGTTGCCCGGGTAACCGGTTGTTGTTTGTGTGGATTTTTGCCTTTGGTTAAGGGTTTCAGTGACCTGGTTTGTAACATTAAAGTTCCTTTAAGTACTTATGACTGGATATGGTTATGTCACCGGCGAGGTCATTACAGTATTAAGTATGAAAATACAGTCAGCTGTTGAGAAATGTAGCTCCTGAAGATTCCATAGCATTACACCTAACATTTATCGGGACTTGAATGTAACATTATATTTCAATATGCTTTCTCAGGATTTGCGATGTTGTATACGAACAAAACGTACTCTAGTGACCAAGCCTACACAACAGGAAAGGTAGCTATCACCGCTTGTCCTATCTTTCCTCGGTCAGTGAAAATTATATTTTCAAAGGACAACCCGCATGGGGTGACAATTAGCGCTAGATGTCGTTAGCCTTAGCTAGCTAGTCAACTAGAGGTTTCTTATCTTAATCCCTACAGGGCAATCATGCGATGGAGAGTTTTCAAAGACACACCAAAACGTCTTGCTATCTCCCTGCGCGGGATTCCGAAGGAGATCTGCAGCTGTAACTGGTCTCTTTGTATGTCAAGACAGGGCTGAATCTCTGAAATGTTACCAATTTGGCGAATTAAATGCTCCACCTCATTAAACTTGGCCCGAACAGCGTCCTCTAAATGGCAGCTGGATGCTTCCAAGTTTTCCCTTAGCTGAAGCAACCTCGTCAGAGCACAGTCATAGTTAACTGGAACATTACTGTCGACATAGTCAGCCAAATTAATTATGGTATTTATTGTGTTATTCTGTCTTTCTTCCATTTAGTTCCATTTTAGTGCTTAAAAAAAACACCCTTCTCCTTCCCACATCTATGTCATACGTCTGCATATGACATACCAGCTGATAGCCAATCGGTGAGCTTATTACATCCCATGGCTTATTTGCATTGTTTTACCTCGTTTTACCAGCGCAAGGCCTGGAGTGTCACGGAGAGGCTAAATGGAGAGGCTAAAAGGAGAAGCTAAATGACTAAGCAAATTGAATAGCTTATAGGAAAAAAAAAAGCAGCGGGGAAATGGAAATGCAAATGTCAAGGAAATCGCCCTTTTAAATGCCTGATTAAAATCTGTATTCTTAATCCAATTTGTGAATCCAGTTATTTATTTCTCTTTTTAAACATGCATTTTCAAATACATTTTTGAATTGAAGCATTTATTTATTCATTAATGTATTTTTAAATTATGTACTTATTGACTGTTTATGTTGATTTTGTAAATCCCTTTTTAATTTGAGCTACTTATCGATGGATTAATATTTCATTTGTAAATTATTTTTATAATTCCTCTTTTTATATAATGAATTACTTTGTAATTTAGTCTATTTCTTTCTTACTATTTCCGTGACACTTGTGGTCCTCCATACTCTGCTGGACGTGGTTTGGTGCGCTGTTCTTAATATTGTAGCGACCCTGGGACTCTTTAGGTGTTTGTGTGTTATGTGTGTGCAATTCGTTGTCCGTTATGCAATTTGTTCCATGTGCATGTATTGTCATGTTCTACCTGTCAATCAGTGTGTGTGAAGGGGAATCGCCAGGTGAGCTGGAGGAGGATCACACCTTCAACGCATGCCCGTTGAAGGTGTTATGCGTTCTGCGGTGTGTGTGTGTGTGTGTGTGTGTGTGTGTGTGTGTGTGTGTGTGTGTGTGTGTGTGTGTGTGTGTGTGTGTGTGTGTGTGTGTGTGTGTGTGTGTGTGTGTGTGTGGTTGTGTTTCCGTAAATTAGTTGTTGGTGTGTATTTTGGCGTTGGTTACAGCCTTACAGTAACCAGATTTGTACTAAAAATATTCGTACAATAAGCAACTAATGACTGATCCTTCCCATGTCACCGGCGAGGTCATTACTATATCATTAAATCTCGTCTGAACTTAAATATACGGTTCAGAAACAGATATCCTCTAAACGAGCCATGGCCTTTCATACATTTCCCCCGTCCATTTATATTGTCAGCAACTGCTGCAATTTAGAAGAGCAACACCAACAGTTATTACGCGCAAAGTAACACAAGTATTTGTTGTGATGCAATGGGTTGCGCTGAGAAAGCTAATGTGTAACCCCCTACTTAGTAAAGATGTTATAACTAAGCTGCAGCGCCCGGCCCGGGGCTTCAGTGCAGTTTAGAAGGCGGGGCAGCAACACTTGAGGTATTCCCTATAGGCAATACCAACACACTCCAACTTGGAACTGAAATGGAAATATCGGTATTATTCCGGAAATTATGGTGCGTCAGAAAACAGCTGATTGTTTTTCTAACACCACTCGTTTTCCTGCCTTTACTTTTCGGTCTTCCAGAGAAGGTAAGTGTACTTTATAGTTCACTGCGATGTTCTTTTCACACTTGTTTCAGGACAGGACTCAATCAATTAACCGACGGACCAACCAACCAACCAACCAACCTCTATCTATCTATCTATCTATCTATCTATCTATCTATCTATCTATCTATCTATCTATCTATCTATCTATCTATCTATCTATCTATCTATCTATCTGTCTATCTGTCTGTCTGTCTGTCTGTCTGTCTGTCTGTCTGTCTGTCTGTCTCTCTGTCCCTCTGTCCGTCTGTCCGTCTGTCCGTCTGTCCGTCTGTCTGTCTGTCCCTCTGTCCATCTATCTATCTATCTATCTATCTATCTATCTATCTATCTATCTATCTATCTATCTATCTATCTATCTATCTATCTATCTATCTATCTATCTATCTATCCATCAATCAAATTGCATAGTTTTAAGTCTCAAACATATTGCATTGTTCAAACTCACAAGGAAATTTTCTCAATCATTTTCACTCCTGAAACAAATCTGTGTACATATACAGTTGTCTGTAATTAACTATTTCTCACTTTTACACTTTCACACGCAAGCAGATGTGCACCCATAGACAAACACACACACACACACACACACACACACACACACACACACAGACACACACAGATACACACACTGTTTTCTCTCATAATAAGTACATAATTGTACATATTAAATAACAGTACAATGCTATTATTAAACAACACCTGACCAGGTGTGTGTGTGCATTGTTGACATGCTGTCCTTACATTTATCCACCATAGTTAAGTACCCGATCACTGCTAACTCTGCGTGTCTTTCAGGAGGGGAAATGTCTGTATGTGGTATTGCTGATGGCGGTGTTCTGGTGCACGGAGGCCCTGCCTCTGGCCGTCACTGCCATGCTCCCTGTTTGCCTCTTCCCCACAATGGGGATCCTCCCTTCCAAGAAGGTCTGCCCCCAGTACTTCCTCGACACCAACTTCCTATTTCTAAGTGGTCTGATCATGGCGTCGGCCATTGAGGAATGGGGACTGCACCGCCGCATAGCGCTGAAGGTCCTCAAGATTGTCGGCGTAAAGCCAGCCTGGTGAGACCAAGCAAAACCCTGCATGCCATCTCAACCTCTTCTGCTCTGTTTTGGGTTATGCATCAAGAAATAGTTTATTTGGGGCGCCCCGGTGGCTCAGTGGGTAGCGGGCGTACCATTAAGGCCCAGTCCTTACTGCAGCAACCCGGGTTTGAGTCCTTCGCTGCATGTCTTCATCTCTCTCCCATACCTTCATGTCTATCTCACTCTACAATAAAAGGATTACCTTCAAAAAAAGATATTAAAAAGAGAGCACATCTCTTCATGTAACATTTCTGTCAACGTAGTGTTTGTATTAATAAAGTGTATTAATAGAGTGTTATTTGATGACTGTTCCCCGTGCAGGCTGATCCTGGGCATGATGCTGACCTCGTCGTCCCTCTCCATGTGGCTCAGCAACACGGCCACCACCGCCATGATGCTGCCCATCGCCAACGCCATCCTGGAGAGCCTGTTTGGGGACCTGGAGACGCTGAAGAGGAACTGTAGATCAGCGGAGGACGCTGAGAACGAGATCATAAATGGTACTGCTATGACGTCTCACAACTATAAACTTCAAGCTCATAGTGCTCATACTGTGACGTCTATTGTGACGTGTTAATCAATGATTGCTGCCTTGCAACCAATGTGTAAGTTAACTCCATAAAAAGATCCACCAATGTTTACCCAGGTGTATCATGTATGTACACTGAATACAGATGTACGAGTTGGTCTCTGCCATGTTCTCTAATACCTAACCTAGGATTTGAAAAAAGTGGTAATTGATTGATGTTTGTCTTCAATCATATATTAAAGTCTCAAAGGTCTTCCCAAAGGCCTCCATAGGGCCTCACAAGAGACCTATAGGAAGAAGTTAATCAACCTCTAATCAGTTGTTTGGTGATTCCCTCGCTCCGTGGTTCCTCTCAGGCCCGTCCAACATGAAGATGCAGCCCATCCAATCCCCGCCTTCGGAGAAACAGATTCTGTCCATCGAAGGGTGAGGACCAGCAACGCCGCCATGGCCATATCAAACGTCATGCTGTGACCTGACCGCAGAAGCTGATGAACAAACCCCCCCCCCCGCCACAGGCAGGACGGGGCGGAGCAGGGGGATGGGCGGACGGCTGAGGAGGTGCGGGAGGAGGCCCAGTACCAGATGCAGATCTGGAAGGGCTTCCTGATCTGCATCCCGTACGCCGCCAGCATCGGCGGCACCGCCACGCTGACCGGCACCGCACCCAACCTCATCCTGATTGGACAGCTTAAAAGGTATCGTGTACCCTGGGTTGTTTTTGCCCTTCTGCATGAATCTCCAAAGTTTTACATTTCACCCAAAACGTTAACGCTACCCAACTCTGTTTCATAGCTACTTCCCAGAGTGTGATGTCATCAACTTTGGGTCATGGTTCGCCTTCGCCCTCCCACTCATGCTCATATTCCTCTTTCTGGGGTGGCTGTGGATCGCCTTTCTCTATGGGGGACTCAACACACGGTAGGCGACGTTATTGTCTTTGAGATTCATTACTTTGGTTTGTGGATTACTGAATGTATGTAATACACAGCGGAGGAAGTTGGTAGCCTCCTTATAGTAAACATTAACTGTATGATATTTAATGATTAAGTCTATATTTCAACCCTTACATCTTTGAGTATGGAGTCTCAATAGTTACCATTTAAACCAGCTTTTTGTTGGCTGATTGCTGATGGAGTACTTTGAAGGGGAGGTGAACACGATGTAGTTTAGTTATAGTTGTTCTATTGCTTTACAGTTTTTCTCAATCGCTCTTGAACAAAATGTCAAAAGGATAATGAATATTAAGTAACAAAAGAAATTATGCAATTTTTCCACAGTTAGAATAATATCGTAACTGACAGAAAACCGGTTTAACGTGTTTTTCCTTCTCAGGTGTCTGAAAATTCTATCCTGCTCCACACTCAATGTTCTTTCCCTGATGTCATATAAGTGTTACACTTCTCAGACACTTAAAGTATAATGCCACACTGTCTCGTTCATTTACAACCTTGCTCATTATAACTCTCACACAACGACCGTACAAGTTTGTAAGTAACAGACAGTTTTCATTGGTCGTTACCATGGGGATAACACCTCTCCCTCCTCCCTAGTACTCTCAGCCTGAAACTAATGGTTTTAAAGACGTTGTCATACATTACCAAGTTACGATGCTCATGCTCCCCTGATGGACTGTTTTCACTGTTTTCATTGTGTACAGCTCCCTTACATAGATGCTTAAGGTCAACCTACACCCTCAGAAGATGCTTGGTTATCCACTCTATAGCCAATGCTGCATCTCACTGGCACTTTGCTTCATACTCAATGCATTCACATCAACCGAGTGCATATGTATTTGATTATGTATCGTCTATCCAAGGAGGATACTCAGGAACATCTACAAGCAGTGCGCCGTCTGTTTCCTTTTTTTTACAGGAAATTATTATATTTATATGTATATATTCTCCTGAGGTGGCATGCCCGTGTCACAGCATATACCTATCATTGGCTGTTTTGTTTTCATGCAGATTGTGCGTCAAGAAACAGGACCAGAGAGCCGAGGCCGAAGCCAAAGCGCAGGCGGTGATTGAGGACGACTACAGGAAGCTGGGGCCCGTAAAGTGAGCATCACGTGTCCTCACCCTTCAGGTTAGCGGTTAGCGGGTCGGTGTGGACCTGTCGTCTTACTGACAGACTGTCGACCTCTCTTGTCTTTTTTCCTTCAGTTTCGCAGAAGCGTCCATTGCTTTCTTCTTCGTATTATTTGCGGTTCTGCTGTTCACCCGAGACCCAAAATTTGTGACGGGCTGGTCCGTGTTCTTCCCCAAAGGGTAGGAGAGGAGTGCTCAATCCAAAGTACGTCTGTCCCTGTGTGCTCCCGTCTGTCCACTGAGTCTCCTTCTCACCGTCCATACCGTGCGCCTGTTGTTGCCCTCTAGGTACGTGTCTGACGCGGTCACCGGGGTGATCATCGTCTCCATACTCTTCTTCTTCCCCTCTCAGAAGCCGTCTCTCAGCTGGTGGTTCAACCCACAAGGTCAGAGGAATCACACAACACCATTGCCACTCTATAGCGTCATGAGATAATGTATTTGTTGGATGATTGCAAAGGGATGTTGGATAAAACTAACAACTGAGGGAGAAAAGCGATTGACATGAGTGGACTATTTATTATGTGTCATTGTATCCTGTCCTGATTTGCACGTTTAGTGTTAATCCACTGCAGAACCTGTACTGCGGCTTAAGCAAACCAGCAGAATGTTAATAGCGTAGATTAGAGAGCAAGTCCTTGCAAATGAGACTGTAGCCCTTCTGTTTGTGTGATTATATAAATCTCTCCAAAATGTGTTGCATTATTTTCTTGCTTGTATGTGTGTCTGCGTGTGTGTGCGTGTGTGTGCGTGTGTGTGTGTGTGTGTCTGATCAGCTGTTAAAACAGAACACCAGAAAATAAAATAAACAGACTTCATTGTAGTCTTGCACATGAGTTCTTTTCATGCAAGATCAGTTCATTTTAAACTACCGCATGTGAACATAAATATAGTTCATAAGGATTTAAAGCAGCCTATGTAATGTGAATGCATTGAAAATATGTTGTTTTCCTGGTCAGCAAGCAACAGTGCGTACATCCCACTCCTCTCCTGGAAGAAGGCCCAGGACAGCGTTCCCTGGAACATCATTCTGCTGCTCGGAGGGGGCTTCGCTATGGCCAAAGGCTGCGAGGTACTCATTCAAAGCCCTGAATGGATCCAGGGTGACCACGACAACAGCACAGAGACCACCTGTTCTCTGCTCAACACCTGTTGTCCTATGAACTTTCCATAGTCGTTCTTCCGGTATCGTTCAACAATTGTGTATTATTATTACCCCGTGCACTGGATGGAGGATGACCTTTGGCCTTGACCAGACATGTTGTTTTTTTCCCAGGAGTCCGGCCTGGCTTCGTGGATCGGAGGCCACCTCCAGCCTCTAGCTGAGGTCCCTCCCGCTGCGGCGGCCATGTTGCTCACCGCATTCGTCGCCTGCTTCACCGAGTTTGCTAGCAACACCGCCACCATCATCATATTCCTACCTGTCATCGCTGAACTGGTAAGACCCGCCTACCATCCACCCGCTGCTGGCGTCCACAAGGCCTTTCATCACTTCTTTAACTTGGACTGAAGTAGCATTATGAGTCTACTATGAACATAGTCTGTTATGATACATACTACTAGCTGTAGGGTGGGTTGTTTGGACTTTTGAATCACTCTACAACAAAAATATACAGTACAATGCTTCGTCCAACAAAAACCTTTAATTTAATAATTATGTATTATTAAATTACTATTACAATGACTAAATCTTTATGTAATAATACTTTATTTAGTTTCAAGTGCACATTGTGCATCCTAGGCTGCATTTCATCACTAGACCAGTCTTCAATACAAAGTTAAAGCACAGGCATCAAAATCTAGAATGACTGCTGCTCGTAACCAAAGAGCACCTTTTATGATTGTCTGCTCAGTAAAGAGACTGGTTTTTGGTTTGGAGGTTGAAGGTCTTGGCTGTGTTTGTATACTTGGTTGGTCATTAACTGCATGCCCTCATCATTAATCAGTATGTGACCAATATATGAGAGTGAAACAGTGACAGATGACTATGCAATGCAGTAATGCAGTATTGCATTATATTTATTTATTCTTTCAAGATTTGGAAGATATTGGGTCAAATAATGAAATAAAAAAAAAAACACAGTCTAAATATCCTACTTACATTAACATTGATAAATGGGCAAATGGCCAAAAGAACAATCTGCCAATCTGTGAATTGTGTAAAAACTAAATTTTAGTGTACAATATCTTCCCCGGATCAGAATTTAAGTGACCCGTTGTACACTCCTGCTCACTCCCTGAAAAAGCGCCATCATTTCTGTAATGATAAATCCAGTGCTCCCTTTTTTATGAAGCCAATAAGATGTGATGTGTGAAGTGTCGTTGAGGCTTTATTTATGAATAATGCATGTATTTTGATTAACAATATTATTACTATAATCATTGCTATAATTATTAGCAGTTGATTATTATTAGCATAAGCAATATGGTTGACCTGAATCCTGTGATTCTGTTGTTCTGCAGGCCATTGCTGTGTCGGTGAACCCTCTGTACTTCATGATCCCCACCACGGTGGGTTCCTCCTATGCCTTCATGCTGCCCGTCTCCACGCCCCCCAACTCCATCGCCTTCGCCTCCGGACACCTCTTGGTCAAAGACATGGTGGGTTCCTCCTTCCGACAGACACACACACACACACACAGGCTCACGCACACTCACTCACACACACACACACTCTCTCTCTCTCTCTCTCTCTCTCTCTCTCTCTCTCTCTCTCACTCACTCACGCACTCACTCACTCACTCACTCACTCACTCACAGGGACGTCCCTAGGAGTTCTGGGCCCCCTAACAGAATGCAATTATAGACCCCACCGCCCAAAAAGAGTCTTCTTAAAATATTTTTATAAAATATATACATTTTAAATATTATATATTTAACATCCCATACGGTATGGGATGCTAAACATTTCCTTATCTCCATATGTAACATTACACGTAACATTTCCTTCTTAGTACCAATGTAGGCTATTTGTAGATAGGTAGGCTATTGGATATCATGTGAATGGTAATGCAAACAATCTTTTCAGTTTTATCATCCAGTGCATGCTGTTATTATTTTAGCTACAGTAACGCTAGCTGTTAGACCAGGCTTATCAGGTTGTCATGGGAATGTGTAGAGTAAATACACTTTTCTTGGTAAAAAAACTGGGTGACCAACTGTCGACCCACTTTTCTAATGATTTTGTGAAACTGGAGAAACAAACCACATGTTCATTTAATTTGATGATTTAAAAAACTATATAAAAAAAAAATATATAAAAAATATAAATATATATATTAATCAATATTTCGCCAAAATGTAGGCCTTTAGAATCATCCTCATTGACCCCCCCCCCCCAGGTGTGTCCCACACAATCACGCACGCACACACACACACACACACACACACACACACACACACACACACACACACACACACACACGCACACACACACACGTAGAGGCGCCGCCATTGACCCAACAGATATTAATGTCTCTTCTTCGTCTGTTCCGTATCTGTAGGTGAAGACCGGTGTGGTCATGAACATACTGGGTGTCCTGTGTGTGAGTCTTGCGATGAACACATGGGGGGTCGCCATGTTTGATTTAACACACTATCCAGAGTGGGCTCATCCCGTTAACGTGTCCAGCACCCTCGTTCACATGCACATACCGCCCATCGCGGGGCTCAATGTTACCCTTTGATAACTGACATACATAGGTATATGTATGAATATTGTGAATAGAGCTAACACTATATTGGTTGTGTATTAATGAACAGGGCGGAGATTAATAAACGTTGACGTTGATTCTAAATGCTGAAGGACTTATGGGATGCGGAACTGTTACCCGGTATCACACACGCACATGCACACCCACACAAACCAAAAACACGTCTTCATCTCTCATGGGGTACTTTACCCGCCCCCGCGCGGTGAGACGCAGCCCATCTGTGTGGTGGCGCATGCTGTGACACTGTTTGTCTTGGCAGAGGCCAACTCAACTCCAAAAATGTGTTCAGAACATCAAAGTTCAGTAACATCACAAGGAAGGATCCATCTTTCTAGGCTATCAAGGCTTTAAGAAATACCCAAAACGTGTTTTCCATCTCATTAACCGCACTGGAAGGGGTGACTGATGTAAAGGTGGCTGAGTGAAGAGATAGGGCAAGGTTATAGCAGTTAGTGATTAGTGTCTCTGACACTAATTTGCTCTTCCCAACAATGGCTGGCGGGGCTGTTCTGGTCACAGGTAGTGCTGTTCTGCAATCAAAAATGATTCCAATCCCAAAAATCGTAATTATGTTAGAAATTGGATGTATTCCCGATAGTTGTTAACACTGAAATAAATTTTTATTATTTGTTATCTAGTCTGTTGGTTTGTTTTGTTTTGCACCTTGCTGTCTTAAACTTTTATCTCATTTTAGAAGTAAGTGGCTTTTCCTGTGTGAATATGTGGGTTGCTCATGGCAACAGCTTTGTCCTGTAAGATTATCTCATACCAAACCTTAAAGTAGTCCAATAATCCTGAGGATGAAAAGAAATATTTTCTTCTTTAAGGGTCGGAAACGGGAAATATGTTGTGTCATTGTGAAGTCACAAGGTCTACCATAATCATCTACTTGTGCAGAACACTGATGGTTACTCAGTGTGAGTGGGGTTAGAACAGGAGTTCTTACAACTGGTAGGTGGTACACACTCACACACACACACACACACATACACACACACACAAACACACACACACGTTGGACAGCACAGCCTATGTTCCTATAATGGCACGGCCAACCAACTTGTGAAAATAGGTCTTTAAACATATGAAAGAAGTAAAAGACAGAAGTACGGGTTTTCCTTCTTGAAGCCAAGCAACACACACACAAACATACGCATACACAAAACACGGAACCTCTACAAGTGTATTTTTCTAATAGCATGTGAGTGAACACAGTTCCTCTTAATGAAACTCCAAATATGGTGTCAGAACAAACGTCCGTCAGTCCATCAGACAAACGTTGGTCAGTCATATCGAGTATATGAGGGTAGGTGTCTCTGAGTCTGGTCCAAGCTGTGGATGGACTTACCAGAGCCTTGAACGGGACATCACAAAGAATAATATTGTTCTTAACATCAAAACAAGAACAGAATGACAATATAAATGTGGAAAACCAAATAAGGCAAGGTTGAAGATATGACTCTATCTCTATAAATGATCCTTTTAACCCAACTGTGAGATTGTAAGATGTTTATTTCATCAACAGTTTTATGGCACAAAGATGGGGAAAGTACAATCCCTATGGAACGAGAAATGTTGATGTTCTTGTCTTTGAAGAGGTCAGGAACGGTGATCTATAGAAATCAGCATGCTATCTTTGTACACAATACGCTGTGCACAGAAATGTTGACTAAAATATACACAACACAAAATAAAATGACAACATTGATGGCAATCCTGGTTGCACAAGGGGCCAGGGTAGTCTCAGCCAGGTTTTGGGCGTTTTAATCTACTTCTACTCATCGATGAGCAAGAGGCCTAAACTTGACTTCCTCAGCAATTACACTTATCTCTAGGTCTTGCTTTGGATAGGGTGCAAATGCTTAATGAAGAGCCAATAGTTAAAGAGCAGTTCCTGTTTGTTTGGGAAGCTGTTTCAGTATGTCGTGACTCTGAGTCATCAGGTTATGCGTCATGAGTCACATATGATGACCTCCATTGCTCTTTCCACATGGGCACCCAGAGGCAGCCTGTAAATATCAACAGCAGCGGTCACCAAGTTCCCCCTTTAGGCTCTGATATCTCAGAGCCTTCACTCCCACTTATGCAGCAGACTGCAGCAGGCAGCATGACAAGCTTCAGCGAGTCCTTCAGGTTTGCCCTCCTGTTCAGGTGAGCTTTGTTCATGTTTGCTGGTGTATTTGAGCTGATTTGTTGCTTTGTTCATGTTTGTTACTTTCTTGTTTGTTTGTTGGTTTTTCCAGTAGGCCTCACTGAAGTTTTAATGATCATTGCAGAATAGTTGTCCTGACACAAAGCAATGTACTAAGGAATTACTGTTATCCATATCCATTATTTGCTTTTTTCACTTGTAGAAGAATTGCTGATATGATTTGGCTTATGACTTCAGATTTTTTTATTATTATTATCACTTGTATTGCCTTGTTGTTAGTATTTATCCTAGTTGGTGAAACCTTTTAACTCTAATTCCGTATTCTTATCCTTGGCAGTGAGAAGCTGAAATCTGTCCTGTCCCATCTGTGGAGGGTCTACTCCTCACCCTCAGTGGTCGGACAGGGTGTCCTGACTCTGGTCTCGTTGTGCTCCGGGATCGCCATAGCAACCGCCGGCCTGCTTTACTATTGGCTGTCAGCGAGTTTAAGATATGACCCCAAGGTGTCGGTACAGATCGCCTGCACGTACAGCGCGGTCATCTTCCTGCTGCTGTTCCTCTGCCACCCTCTGCGCTGCGTTGCCACCATGGCCATGCTGGCGCTCTTCACCAAACAGGGCCGCAAGCTGGTAATCTCCACATCCTTTGTGAGCCTGATCTTCAACGTGGTCCCCAACATCACCATCAACATCGGAGCGGTGGTGCACATCCTCAAGTGCGCCTCTGAGGGCTTCGCTCAGAGCCTGCTCAACTCCTCTGGGATTCTGAACAGCGCAAAGCGTGACCTGGTCCAGGAAACTATTAAAGCCATAGAAAGCAACTGGCAATTGAAGGATAAGTTTATCAAATTAGATAATTTTATGCACATTGATATGTCCGAAGTCAAAAGCAGATTTACTAATACTAGTGTGCAGATAGAGAGTGATTTTTTACACGCCAGGTACTTGGTTAAACACTATAAGCTGTTGTTTAACCGAATGCTGGCTGCCCTGTTCATATTTTTATTCATTTTACAATCAGTACGCTATTTAAAGTTATACCTGACATCGCTCCACTTTGAAAATGAATATCTGGAAAAAGAGACCATCCAACATTCTCCTGAATCATCCGTTGGGGAAAAATGTACAAGCAAAAAGAAAAGAAGTGGAGAGTGTCGCCACGGCCTCATGTCGATGGCCGTGGTGACCTTATACTTCACTGCGATGACCTTCGTCATGGTTGTGGATCACGTGGTGTTTCATATCGTGGACCTGAGTGTGCCCTGGATCCTCGACCTCCCGAGCACTCCTGCCAGCATACAGGTCGATTTTACGGTAAGGATACCACGACACCGTGTGTGTGTGTGTGTGTGTGTGTGTGTGTGTGTGTGTGTGTGTGTGTGTGTGTGTGTATGTGTGTGCACACGTGTGTGCACGTGCGTGTGCATGTGTATCTGTGTGACGCATGCAACTATTAATGGCTGCATTGTTTCCCCATAGACCTGGTCGTTCATCCCTGCACTGTGCTTTCTGCCCTTGGGGTGTAAGAAAAATATGTTAACGCACTCCCAGCGCGACTACAGCTGGGTGTTCACCATCAACCCATCCCTCTGCCACGTGAGGCCCTCGGCCCCCGACATGGGGGTCAGGGTCCTGCTGGCATCACTCTGGCTCCTCAGCTACTTCTTCGTGCTGCTGGAGGTCCTGGCCAGACGCATGCGCAGGAGAGTTGCGGCATCGTTCTTCCAGAAGCAGGAGGAGAGGAGAGCAGCCTTCCTGCTGGAGAAGGTGCGAGAAATGCGCAAGAAAAAAACACAGGAGGTTTTTTCTGTCAGTGCTGCATCATGTGTTTGATTTCTGTTAACTGTTTTCCCGATTTCTAGTAGAATAGGGACATTTTCGATTTTTGGTATTGGTCAGCATAAGATATTGCAAGTTATAAGCGTTCTTCTTTTATTTGTTGAGGGGGAAGCTGTATCATGCTTGTTCCCAATACTGCCACTAGATGGCCCTCGCGGGCTTCCATTACCCCACTGCTGAAAAGTGGGCTAAATGAAATGCACTTATTCAGGTTGGAAAGCTTATAAGAGTGTGAATTCTTGTGAAGTCATGTATATTAGGCTAATAGATCGAATTGAACAAGAACTCTTTGATTTTGTCATTGAATGGAATAAAAAAACAACATTTCAATAATAATTGTAATCATTAATTAGTTTGAACCCTAATCACTTACCCACAGATTATTGTTTTGTGAATGGAAAATGTATCCCAATAACTTGTTTGAATATTTATGTAGTCCTACATTATTGTTGCAGCATAGATAGTCCATTCACTGTATCCTTTTCTCCTTCCTAGAAAGTCATCTGAACATCAGAAACGTGATAATATGGGTACATCCAATTAAACACGTCACGTATTCTCAATGAATATAAAATAATCAACTAGCTGGATAGACGCTGGACCCTTTCTGATTGAACCTACGAATCTGTCATCATCACTGTTTGCACTGATAGTTCTGTCTATTATGAGAAGGTTAACTACCTCTTCACTGGGCTGTGAGTGGCACATTATAATGTAGTCCAGGTGTTGAGATACACTGAGACAGATAGATTCAGTGTGATAGGTTGTGAGTCTCTGTAAGTGGGGGACAGGGTATGAGTGGATACGGTTGGCTTAGATACGTGTTTAGCGTTGTTCTTCTTTTATATCTCAATATATAGAGACGCAAACATGAGCTGAGAGAAAAATAATAAAAATACACTATCTCTGCCACACAAAACAATAACGTGTTACCATTGAAATTTAAATACTGTATTAGAACCATATAAATAGCCAGCAGATATGATATTTTTAGAATTGTCAAGTCTAAAACTTTCAAAGCGGTTATCTCAATTGTATAAAAAAAAGAAAGAAGAAAGCCTGCCCTAAAAATATCCGTTGGTAAGGATAACATGGGAGTCCACAGTATAATTAGTGTCACTCGGGCTTGGGACTGCGATATAGATAATGTGCTGATTTATGGGCTGCACCCGCCCTGGTTTAATGCAGGGTTTCCAGCACATCCCAGCTGTGGCTGTGGTCTCACACGACATATCACGCTACAGTTGGCCGGGGAGGTGGGATCGATTTTTTTTTGAAGTAGGTGGTTCTCAGGCTAAGCAGTGGGGAGTAGAGTCCTCTGGAAGAGAGGGTGGGCAGTAGGGGAGATAAGTGATAGGATGAGAGAGGAGAGACTGAGAAAGTACATGAGAGCAGAGTCACTGAGAGAGAGAGAGAGAGAGAGAGAGAGAGAGAGAGAGAGAGAGAGAGAGAGAGAGAGAGAGAGAAATGTTGTGGATAACTAGTTCAGGGCTGAAGGACTAGGCGGGAGTCATTTCCATTCTCCATTGATGCCACCTGGGTATCAACCGTTAACACCGGCTTCAGCTAAATCATGGTAAGAGATCTTTTATTCTACAGGAGTAAATCAAAGTAAATCAAATAATAACCATAGCATATTGATGGTGTTCAAATGTGGCCCAAATCCACTGGAATTGGAAATTATTTTAACTATTAAAGATGCCTTATAAAATCACTAAAACCCTTTCTATTGATGACTATTTCTGTCCAAATGTGAAGGACTTTTGTTCCATGCTCCAGAGCTCCTAACTGAATAGCGTGCAGTGACCATGGAGAACAGCACGTCGTCCGCCCTCTCCAACCACAGCTCCTCTCCACTGGACGAGCTGAGGGACATGCCGCTGAAGCCCGTGGAGGAGCAGGTCATCACCGTCCTCCTCACCGCGTTCATCTGCTGCATGGGCATCGCCGGCAACATCATGGTGGTCCTGGTGGTCCTGGGCACCAAGCACATGGTCACCCCCACCAACTGCTACCTGGTCAGTCTGGCCGTGGCCGACCTCATCGTGCTGCTGGCCGCCGGCCTGCCCAACATCTCCGACGCGGTGGCCTCCTGGGTCTACGGCCACAGCGGCTGCCTGTGCATCACCTACCTGCAGTACCTGGGCATCAACGTGTCCTCCTGCTCCATCACCGCCTTCACCGTCGAGCGCTACATCGCCATCTGCCACTCCATCAGGGCCCAGTTCATCTGCACCGTGTCGCGCGCCAAGAGGATCATCGCCGGCGTCTGGCTCTCCACCGCGCTGTACTGCGTCATGTGGTTCTTCCTGGTGGACACGGACGAGGCGGTGTACGCCAACGGCGTGGTGGTGACCTGCGGATACCGCGTGTCCCGGAAGCTCTACATGCCCGTCTACTTCTTGGACTTCGCGCTGTTCTACGTGCTGCCGCTGGCCGTGGCCACCGTGCTGTACGGCCTCATCGCCAGGATCCTGTTCATGAGCCCGCTGCCCTCCGACCTGAGGGACCGCGGCGGGGGCGGCTCGGTGCACCAGGGCCAGGCCCACAGCACCGCGCTCAAGCCCAGGAAAAGCACGGCGTCCGGGAGGAAGCAGGTAGGGAGGGCACAACGCCTGTGAGCAAAGTTCACACCCCGGAACTCGAGGGGCTATTGCTTTGATGTGACAGGGTTGGGTGGCATGAGGGAGGAAACTTTGCTTGTTCCTGCTTTCAAACCTGCTTTTCTTTGTTTAATCTTTAGAATCTTTTTTGAATGATTTATCTATCTCCCATCATTTTCTGCAGTTTAGGTTTGATTGTGTTGATCCTCAGTAGAGGAAATATAGTGCCGCACCAAACATATTCACATTCTAAATGACTGGTGTGCGTTTATCTCCTACATTATCAGGAAACCATAACTTGCTGGGTCATGGTTATGGCTTGAGTTACGGTTCCCTCTAGACGAAAGGTTACCATTAACCTTTCACAGTTATTGTAAGTAGTTGGACGGCGTATCCCACACGGCCCTCTGCGTCTGCGTGTCTCCAGGTGACCAAGATGCTGGCGGTGGTGGTGGTGCTGTTCGCCCTGCTCTGGATGCCCTACCGCACCCTGGTGGTGGTCAACTCGGTGACCGACCCCCCCTGCACCGACGCATGGGTGCTGCTCTTCTGCCGCGTGTGCGTCTACTGCAACAGCGCCATCAACCCAGTCATCTACAACCTCATGTCCCAGAAGTTCCGCCTGGCCTTCAGGAGGCTCTGCGGCTGTAAGGCCGGTGGCGGCGAGGGCAAGGCGGCCAGCCAGGTGCCCGTGTACTACAGCGCCATCAAGGACTCGCTACCCGATAGCGGCGAGCCAATTACGATGCAGGAGGATGTGAGAGGAGGGGCAGGGCCGAGAGGCGCGGCTGCCCGTGGGAGCCAACGAATTCGGCATTAAGGGGCTGGTGGGAGGTGCGTTGTTGTTGATTTTGTTGATTGTTAGTATCAAAACTGAATTAGCATAAGGGTTAGAATTTGGTACAGTGCTTCTTTGTTGAAAATTGGTATTTACTGTAGATATTTATTTGATTTGTTGTTATTTTTTCTGCTAACAGTTTATTTGGTAATATGCTAACTGCCAAATAAACTTTTTCTATCTTGTTATATTCACATTTATACAACATATCTTTACTTCACATATAATATAAACTATACACATTAATACAGATGCTTAAAACTATTTGAACCAATAGGGATCACTACTGTAATTACCATATCTTACCTTAGCAGAAAAACAATAAAGTAGCCTACGAAATGAATGCTGTCATGAACGCTGGTTAGACATTGTGTCAGAAAATTATGTTCTGAAGTTTTTCTTATGTCATATGGCGCCTATATTTCCTTGCAAGTCATGATGTTTTTTCGATTGTAAGTTGAACATTTATGCTGAGAAAACCTTTCAATATAATATATATATTTTATTTGATATAACATAATAATATGTTTTCCAGTGCAGCTTGGTTTGAATGAAAACACCACACTTACACAACTGATCTGATTCAGCCCTCTGAACAATTCAATGTGGACAGACTTACATTCCCCATGTTAGCATTATTATGTCCATTAATGTAGCCAGATGCATCTTAGGTATTTCCATTAGTACGTTAGTATTTGTGGGAATGCTTATGTTCCAGCCCAATGCTTGTGTTGGGTTTCCTGTTGCAACGATTTTTTGTGTTCACTTTGAGAAATGTGTTGTTATTTATTCAACTTTTGAAAACTGTATTTTGTTACTACTCGTTTTTTCAATGCTGAAATGGTAAAACTGTTTGATTATTGTCACTGTTTATTAAACTTTTGTCAATGGTGATTTGTTATTAAAAGAGATGTATACAGCACACCTTTCTGTAGTTTAGTTTTGTTCTGTTTTACAGAAATATTCCAGACAAGGCAATCCCGTTCTGAAGAAGAAGAACAAAATGACACCATTTTATCTGTGGCCACTGGGATAGTTGATGATCGTGGGTTTGACTGCTAGCTAGACCTAGTGTACTGAAGATTTAAATTTCATGAGAAAGGAACACATTTGGTGTTATTGTTGTGAGGCCATCTACTGGAAAGAGATTCATCACAAATCAAGTTCAACATGACAGGTTAGTCTAGAAAAAGTAGCCAATATTAGGGACAGAAATGTCAGGCAACACTAATATTTTAGCAAATCTAAACAATAGTGGGAGATGTTAATAATGCAAATATTAATTTGCAACTTATTTATGAAAGATTAGGGAGGAAAGATAATAATCACCCGACACAAAATCACAATAGAATACTTTCCCAGGGTTTGACTGAAGAAAATGACCAATAAAAAAAAGTGACAATTGTTAGCCTACATAGACTCAAAATATTCCCCCACCCTCCTCGGCCCTGAGTCATCCTGGCTGGCTGTGATTCTGTGCAGAGTGAGTGGTGTTTCTAAAGGGCTATATGTCATAGACAGCGATCCCAGATCTAAACCGTCTGCCGCAGAGGAAAGGCAGTAACGCAAGGTCTGACTCGTCTGTCACCAAGACAATCTGGCTTCATAAATACAGCATAAGTATAACAATACAGCAATGTATAACAATAAGGAAGCCTATTGATGTGTGAAGTCCCCACAAGGGATATACACACGTCAAAACAAGTCTCACAGCATACGCCAGCGTATGGAAGGTTTCCTGGATGGAAAGAAACCTTGTTTTTGAGTCTTATTATAGTGCTTCTCCTTGTGGAAAAAAAACAACTAATTAAAGCATCAGATATATAACAGTGCAGGCCGACTGTTTCTGGATAATAGTCATTATGCGTTGAGAGCTGCTTCTGCTCTGTGATGAGAGCACATGATCCGTGTTGAACAACCTGGTTATTCTTCCTCATCACCCATAGACTGATGAATTATGCATAGTGTTGTATGCTCTTCAACAGTCGGCACACGCATTGTTAAATATCATTCACAACAACACGTAATGCACACTGTTTCAGGGTAGAGATAGTAAACCTTGTTAAATATCCTGGTTTGGAAGAAACTGATCGTAAATCGTCGTAGTATTGGTCACTTTACAGACAATGCTTCAGCAGCAGTTTGAAAGGTGTACTGACAAAACCAATGCATAGACACACATGGTATTCAAGCTTGTCGAACATCAACGGCAAACCTACAATTATAGACTGTACACATCAACAGCTCTGGCAGACATTGCAACGTGAAACAGATATGTTTGTACACTAATTATTCTAACTTTTATATTAGTAACTGTCAGGCAGGACAGCCATCAGGCAAGCGGCACATCTTTAGCATTATGGAATTATGTAACGCTTCTGTGGCAATGACAGCGCAGCCCATTCAGACGGATGTGTAACTAAATTCTACTCCCAGCTTGGATAGCTTTTAACAATCCATGGTAGGTTTCACGCATCGATAACTGCATCCATAATGCAAACCGTCTTCAGCCATCTAGATGTTTTAATGTAACTTTGACAAAGAACAAATAATTAAGCTTAGTAATCAGGCTAGCCAGAATACTTAGCATGTATTCTCTCTTATCACTTAACTCAAATGAAGGTCCATATCATGAAATAAAATGTACTTAATGATGTTCATTTCATTTTTATTTTTTGTCGTTTCACACAATTGCACATGGCCTCATGCGTGTTTTATTAGCATTACAATATTGATTTGATGTGGGATATGAGAAGGGGTTGCTATGAAACGGTGGTCAACATAACAGATTTCACCCCATGCCCTCGAGTATTCATATACATTTATGTGAAGTCTCTCCTCTTCTCCACTCTCCAACTACCGCACTCCTCTGTCGCTGCCACACGGCAGGGAAGTGATTCTAGGAAGTTTGCCAACTACAGATCCTATCAACTTGTCATGAATATGTGTTGAGATTTCTGCCCTCAGGACTCCTCAACAAAACATACAGAGACTGATTGCTATAAAGGCCTCACCCAAGTTACACATCTGTTGGTTTTGACAGTAATATTCTACCATTAGGGTGTGAAGAAAAAACCAAGAGGCCATCAGCAAATCAAAACTCTTAAACCCACAGTCACAGGAAAAACAGCCAACACTAGTAGAAAGGTAACAAGAATAGAATATCAAAACTGCTAAAAAATATCATACATATACATTTTTGTATTAAAAATTACTAATATAAATATGTTTAGTATTCAGTAGTTTTCTGATATATTTACAGAGAAATAAGAAGATGAACGTACTCTTTAAACAACGGGTAATGCTATACTTGGATTCTGCCTTAATAAATCAATATAAACTAATAAGTGCTTAGTGTGAGTTATTCTGTTGCAAAACACAGCATTGTTCAGCCAGATTTAGCAACATAGGAATTATTTTTAGCTGCTGTTCATAAGTGTTCAGTAAAAAAAAAAACGGATTCGCTAAAAAGGTGTCCTGATCAAACAGACATGTGTTTGGATGCTTCAAATGATGTACCAAACTTCCCTGTTACATTATGAAAGATACCTTCATGTTGTTTCCAGTATACTAAACTGTCACAGAATCCCAAGTACTACTTCTACTATTCAGCTGGGGATTTTTGTGTCAAATCCAATCTATCAATAGGAACGTTGTATATGGTAGCTACATCACACCATTCACACAACAAACAGACTTTTCTCCAAATCTACATCTAGTTCTACTGTCAGAATGATCGTAAGACATATTCCCAGGGATCAGACCCTGCTGCTTCCTACCTGAATACCCTGATACACATCCCTGGCAAACAACCACAGTCTCAACAGCTGGCCACTGTCAAATTAGTACTGTTCAACACTAGATCTCTGTCTACTAAAACCTTTGTGCTCAATTTTTGAATCCCCTTCCATAACCAGGACATCCTATTTCTAACAGCAGCTGGACAGGGAAAACAGGCTCACTTGTAGAGCTCTGCCTCATTGGGGTTCACTGGACTCTCCAAGGTCATTAGGTCATGGTGGGGTATTGGTGCTGTTTTCTAAACCACTAACATAGTCTTCCCATCACTGGTAATGCCTACTATAGTTTCAAGCTCTGTGGCGTCAAACAATTTTGACTGAAGAACTGTGGAGGAACTCCAGGCCTGAAGGGGGCAGAGCTAACCCAGACATGACAGACAGGACAGGATGTGACATGGTTAACAGACAGGATGTGACCCATGAACTCTTAACAAGCATTGGTATATAATGTTTAGGGTTAGCGTAGCAAGCCCTCTTTGTCTCCTCAGCCTACAAATACAGCTCATGTTCAAATACAGACGCAACTGGTATGGACTAATTCAAGTGTTCAAGTGAATCATGTTTGCTGTTTTCTGTTTGATTTGGATCTGGTTTGAATGTAAATGTGAAGTCCAAGCTAAATGTAATGGAAATGCTGGCAATTGATACTGATTAAGTTTGTAAACCAAGCAGCAATTACTTTGGGATAACATGAGATGTTTAGTTTAATGATTATGATTTAGATGCTTACTGATGTGGAATGTGATTTGATTTGTCCTTTTGTTCATCTTGAAGGTTATCAACCTATTCTTCACCTGAAATTCCACCTTATGTGCCATCAATCTGCTACTTCACCTAATTCCATACAAATATCCAATGTTTCAAGAACCAACAAATCCATCTCAAAGAAAATAAATCACCAGAACGGAACAGAGTTGTCCCTTTGCATTATTGTGTGTTGAACAAGCCATTTTCAAGTTTGGGCAGAGCTGAAATTACTTTTAACATCTGGATAACTTGACAGTTGATAACCAGCTCATATCCAGCGTGGCAGTGAAGACCCCAGGATTAAAGCCTGAAGAAAGGAAAGCTGTCATCGCAAAGGGAGAATTGACTGGGAAAAACAATGGCGAAGGAAGCTCTTGGGAAAACAGTGAAAGAGCTGAAGCAAGAGAGGACCTTGGCTAGAAGTGACTTCACCTAACAAGCCAACTTCCTGAGCAGAACGTCAGGAAACTTGACAAAGGCTGAACTACAAGAGGATTTCAAGAAGCTCACGTCACTGGCAAGGAACATTGGGGAAACAAATTATGACTACAGGGCTGGACTACTGGCAGACCTTGAAGTTGAGACAGATGAAGGTGAAGAAGTCAAGCTGGACGAACAGCAGCAAAAAGACCTGGAAAAGGTAATGGAGGAGTGCGATGCAAAACAGGATGAAGTCTGAAAAACAATCCAAAACAACCTCTGGCCCAGATATGGGGAAGACAAGGTTGGAGCTGCAATAGAAGAGGCAGAGACAGCCTGTGAAGAACTTCAGGGAATACCTGTTTCCGCCGTGAATAGAGATGGCTATGAGCTACGGTGGGACAGTGTGAAGAAGCAAATCAAGGGTGCTACTACAAGCCTATCGGAGTGGGAGATGTGGATTCCAGCGGCACAGAAGGCAAGTCTGGAGGACAGAGTAAAGGAGCTGAACGCTTTAAAGACCAGCCTTGAAGCGAGGGGAGCAGAATTTCTCACAGCACAAAGACTAGCAGAAGAGGAAAGAAGACGAAGAACACCACTGCCTGTGCCAGCTCATCATCAAATAGTAAAGATAAAACCAACCAGTCTACCCAAGTTGGCCTTCTGGGAGAACCTGCAAAGGCAGGGAGAGCCAACTTGCTCAGTAGAGGCAAAGAAGTCCCAACTCCTGGACAGCGTTGAGGAGAGAATTTGCCGGGACCTGCGCCTGTCTACTTACAACACTGCTGAAGATATGTTTATAGTGCTGGAGATCAGGTATGGAAACAAGTCTACAATTGCCCTGGAGATAATTGAAGATCTGGAGAAATTTCCTTCTTTAAGAGCAAACCAGCCAAGGAAAGTCATGGACATGATTCGAACCATTGAGAAGGCCCTGAACGATCTCACAGAGCTCGGAAACACTGGAGCCATAATGAATCCTCTGGTGATCAGATACATAGAGAGCAAGCTGCCAGACAATATGAAGAGAGACTGGCTCGTATTCATGGTCAACCCAATAAATGGCGTGACACCAGACACTAACTTCGACAGCCTTCTTGGATTGCTGAAGACCCAAGAGGAAATTCTTGAGAGACTGGAGCAGCTTGGTGTGAGTGAAAAGCCTGAAAGGAAACCTACTTACCTGGACAAGAAGTATGCCTCCACACGTTCCACAAGGAGGGGAGGATGCGTTGTCTGTGGAGATGAAAAGCACCGGGAGAAGATTTTCTTTTGCAAGCAGTTTAAATAACTGGAGCCTGGCGAGAAGCTGATTGCTGTGGAGAAGTTGGGAGCGTGCAAGCGATGCTTAGTCTGTCATGGAGAAGATGAGTAATGTAAAGACACTTTCCTGTGCAGGAACAGGGACTGTAAAAAAGGGAGCTCTTCGGACCACCATTTCTTTCTTTGCTCAAGAGGAGACTTCAAGATGAAGCAATCTGATGGAGCAAAATTCACCTGGAGAAAGCAAAAGCTCACAGAGGAGCAAGTAAAATTGATGTCTGAACTCACTCTGGAAATGGCAGAAAGATTCAAGAAAGCTTTTACCGACACCACTGCAAGAGCCAACTGTGTTGTAAAGGATTGACGTGGAGTGGTGGCGTCAAGAACACCTGAGTTACCAGTCATTCTAATGCTGTTAGAGGTAACTGCCAATGCAGGACAGAAGATTGGAACTCTCATTGACTTAGCATCAGACACCAACTACGTCGGCCACAGTGCTGCCAGGAGATTGAATCTGCAAAGTGAAAACATCACGCTAATCATTCATGGAGTCGGAGGAATGGCCATGAAGGTTAAAACCAAAAGATACTCACTCAGAGTGAGGGTCAAGACACCCACCGGCACGGAGAGAGCTCATGAGCTTGTCTGCTATGGCTTGGATGAAATCGCCAAAGTGCACAGAGTAATCAAACCAGAGCAACTCAAAAAAATCTTCCCAGAAACCAACCTGGAAGATCTCAGAAGACCAAAGCACGTTGAGCTACTCATCAGTCACCGGGAGGGAAGACTTACGCCACAAAGAGTGAAGGTAATTGGAGACCTTGTCCTTTGGGAAAGCCCGTTAGGAAAGACAGTTGGTGGAGCGCATCCAGACCTCTTTGAAGAAGTGGATATGGCTGCGCATACATCTCAAACACACTTTGCACGATCCATGAGAACCTCAGCAGTGAAGTATGAAGAGATCACTGAAGCACAGGAGGTCAAGGCTGAAACCAAAAGTATGGTTGCTGGACAAGAGTTCTTGGACTGGTGGAAATGGGACAGCATTGGAGCAGACTGCGAACCTAAGTGTGGAGAATGCCGGTGCGGCAACAGTCAACCAGGAGGCAAGAAAATGACTCTGCGTGAAGAAATAGAGCTGGAGATTATAAAGAAAGGCCTAACCTACATCAGAGCAGATGCGCACAGTGATGGACCCCACTGGGACACAAAGTACCCCTGGATTCAAGATCCAAGTTCCCTTCTCAACAACAGGAGTGAGGTGGAATCCACTTTCTTAAGAACAGAAAAACAACTCAAAAAGGAACCAGAGTGGAGACTGGCATACACGGTGGCACCAAATCTGCACTCGCTCACAAAACCCGTGCGACTGGTGTGGAACAGCAGCCAGAAGTTTAGAGGGCTCAGCATGAATGACCTTCTGTTGAAGGGGCCTGATGTCCTCAATCCCATCCGAATGTAATGGAAATGCTGGCAATTGATACTGATTAAGTTTGTAAACCAAGCAGCAATTACTTTGGGATAAAATGAGATGTTTAGTTTAATGATTATGTTTTAGATGCATACTGATGTGGAATGTGATTTGATTTCTCCTTTTGTTTATCTAGAAGGTTATCAACCTATTCTTCACCTGAAATTCCACCTTATGTGCCATCAATCTGCTACTTCACCTAATTCCATACAAATATCCAATGTTTCAAGAACCATCAAATCCATCTGAAAGAAAATAAATCCCCAGAACGGAACAGAGTTGTCCCTTTGCCTTATTGTGTGTTGAACAAGCCATCTTCAAGTTTGGGCAGCGCTGAAATTACTTTTAACATCTGGATAACTTGACAAGCTCCTTGTGTTTAAGATTAACTGAGTACGTCCAGTATGTTGCATCTTTGCTTAGTGCACACCGAAACCAAATAATATTTTTTTTTTAACCAAAGACGCCCTATACAATTACGACACTCATAGTTGTTGGTGATTTTAACCTCCATGCCGATGACCTTTCTGATGCTTCTGCTTTAGAATTTCTGAACCTTAACGTGTCTTTCTTGTACAGCAGGTGTCTGTCTCCACACACTTTACTATGGAGGACTCTTTTTGCTAAGTGCATTTTATTCCACACTGTCTTTTATTTTACATCCCAACCCCATAAGTGGAACACCTAATTCAGGAACAGCTCCCCTACCACATTTATGATCTGGTCAACAGCTTGAATCACCTTTATTACGCCACACTAGACACCATCGCCTCTCTTTCTACAAGGGCAGGATCAGCTGCTAAGCCTTCCCCCTGGACTGATGAGCCCAGCCTCAGTGCAGAGGGAGAATGCAGACAGGCTGAGTGCTGTTGGAAGAAATCCAACCCGCAGTATAAAGACCATTGGTCTCTTTCAAACTACTTCATCAAGGCTGCAATTTTATTTTTATTTGCCTTTTTTAGTCAATAAATCAGTGTGAGGGGGCACCATCCTGTTCTTGTTCAAGACTAGCCAGCCTAGTTAGCCCTGCTCCCCCGCCCCCACAGCTACATGATGTGCCCAGATGACTGTGAGATATTGTTATAATTTTTCACTGATTATATAAAGACTATCAGACTCTCCCCTGTCCCCCTCTCCTCTGAAGTAGTACTGGACGTCCTGCTCTCCTGTCTCTTTTCATCTCTATCTCCATGGCACCCACACACATTTATCCTCTGGTCCCCTAGATGTGACCCCTTCATTGTCAAGTCCTGTCCAGCACTGACTTTCTGTGCACCATTATGTATGAGTCTCTATTAAGTTGCCGTGGCCCTGTCTGCATAGCTCCATTGCACCCAAACTCCTCTCCATCCATAGAGTAACCCATGACATTGTGAAGCATGCCGATGCAGGCGGCCATGCCATCCCTTATTGGATATCCTTGGTGTTTAGCTGGCTTATCTGGAAGCACCCTGAATGGGTTCCCCTCTTACCTCTCAAACAGAACGTCTGCTGTAACGGTGAATAACTATCTCTTCTCATGCCCTCTGTCTTGTGGGGTACTGCCAGGTTCAATCCTTGGCCCAATCCTTTTCTCCCTGTACAAGCTTCTCCTAGGACACATTATTAGCCATTTTGCTGGCATCTCCTACAATCTCTTCAATGACATCCAGCTGTACCTATATTTTGATATGAAATACTCTGCTAATCTGTCTCTTCTTCCGAACTGTCTTGTTGCAGTCCAGGACTGGATGGCTGACCATTATTTTGCAGTTAAACTCTGAAAAAACAAATTTATTGTTCAGGTCTGAAATCATACTGAGTAGCATTCAGCCTTGCACTGACCAGACTTCCCCTTCCATGAAGCTGACCTGTCCTTGATGTCATATTGGTTGAAGGGCCCTCAGAAGATCTTGACCCCCTTTGACTCTCTGACCAGGGGCTTCTGTCTGTCCGACGTAGCAGACTACGGACAATAGGTGACCGTTTAGCACCTACTTTGTGGATCGCCTTCCCCCTCCAACCTGTTCTTCCCCTCTGTTGACGGTTTTAAACAGCTTCTAAAAACCCTCTTGATTAGACAGGCTTCTTAACAGTACTGGGTATCATGTTTTTATTTGCCCTTGTTTTTAATGCTGTCTGTTGAGGTATTCCCCGTCCTTTTAGCGTTGTTTATTATGGTTTTACCCATCATGATTTTTGTTGTTATGCATCGCTTTCTGGCAAGCACTCTGTAACTTTTGATTTGAAAAGGTGCTATATAAATAAAACCTACTTACTATCACAAAGTATGGGTATGTTAAGGAACAGCCTACAAATATAAACTATATTTTACAGGCTCTGTTGCCATCGGCCTGAGATGTTTTTAATCCAGTCAATATCCATAGACTCAGCCTGCAGGCCTCGGCTGAGAAACACACAGACCTATCATTTACAGAAGCCAAACTCCTGATCAATACTCTTGGCTTTCCAATCAAAGGAGTGATAAAGAATCCACCAGTGAGTATGGAATTGATTGCATATGACTGCCAGGACGCGCTGGGCCACCCAGAGGGTAGTTAAGATATACGTTGTTTACAACCCTGCACAGGGAGGGCTGGAGGTTACATCAAGCTACAACCACCACCAAACCACTTGTTTCGTCTTTATTGAGAGAGATCTTCTGGTCAAGTCCGTCACATACATCTTTACTCTGAGTTAATGACTTGAGATAAAGGCTAGAGGGAGAGAGTATTGTCCCTAGGTTCAGATCCGTGTCAGTCTAAATTCCCTGCAGTTCTTCCCTTGAGCTGGGACAACATATTTTTTTCAGCTGGGTTTCAGTTGTAATGAAGATATTAGTTGTCTGATTGAGTTTTACTCTTGTAATGTTTGTCACTTAATAGTGTAACTTTTATTTAAGAAAAAATCAAATAAAAGCAAAATACTTTAACATTTAAAGGTTGACGGACGGTCCAGAGTGACCCTCGTGATGGGGCTGTGGTCTGCAGGACTATGCCCTGACATACATGCAGAGACACAGACTGCAAGCAGTCCTCTTTATTGTGACTCTCAGCAAAGCACCTTAATTCTGCATGACAGCTCAAATTCCCTCGTTATTCCAACGTTATTATTGCAGTTCAGTTTCCCCATGTGGCCATTAACTACTGTCATTATTAATCTGGTATTTCACCCTGACATTTGTTGCCGTGTTTGTGCGACCATTTACTGCTGTGAGTCTGTTGAGCTCCCCTTGGACTGCTGGACGAAATTCAGGGTTGGACACAAGGAGCGCTGGTTAACAATTTTTATTGTGCTTATGAAAACTTTAGTCATACGGTATACCTATGATGTTCTTTGTAAAAGACTCGTAGCATCCCACGCATTACTGTAAGCGGCAGCATTCAGAAATAAAGGAATATAGCGTCACCTAGTGGTGTCTAAAGATAGGTACTACAGCCAACGGTGTAAACATGCCTTAAATAACTCGCTTTTTCCCAGCATAAAACCCCCTGTACTAAATAGGTTAACAGGCATACATAAAATAAAATAAAAGTATAATTTTGAATAAAGAAAGATTATGAGGTGTGTCAAGCGTGTATTTGAGAGTGGCGATAGTGTGAACTGACCTTGGACTTGGCACTAGGCTCGGGCTGTCACTGTCCAGCACGCTGGGGCAGATGGTCGCTCCCTCGATCAGCGCGTCAGCTGTTCACTTGAGCACACAGGCGGACTTTAGCGTGGCGCACAAAGAGCTCTCGCATAAACACAGGAGAAAACTTTTCAAAACGCGCGCTTGTTTTACTGGATACTTAGTTAAAAGGGCTACTCGTGAGGCGAATGCCTTATTCAAGGTAGGTGAATATAATAACATTTAATATTTAAATGTGTACATGATGGAGTATGCATAGCCTACATACACAGATATCTGCCCTCACGAACTTTGGAGTGGTGCAATCACGTGTAAATTATGAATCCTGTGACATTTAAAAATTCTGAAAGATGAACGTGCCTTTACAAACATTCTTACAGGACGGTATTTCCTGAGTTTAACATACATAGGTTAACTATTTAAAAACAAGTGGTACGTTTCTAGCAATACGTTAACCAAGTCTTACAAGTCTACTAAAGCTCCTGTAATTCCATTTGCTGACCATGAAATCCGTGGAAGATTATCGGGTCAACACTTGGCAGGTTATGACAACAAGGCAATGCAAACTACTTTGCTTTCTCTTGAACAAAGATTTTTGTTGACTTCATGCAGACCTTAGGACCGATTTATCAAAGGGATGTAGCATTTCTTTATGTAAATATGTTACAATTCCCCACACACATATGTGAAGGATGTGTGAACATTGTGTGGTGTTTTGGAGGGTGTTTCTGTTCTTCATTGTTCAGAATGGAAACAAAAAAACAAAAAAACACCTGCTCAAAACAATTACAAGCCATGACACCAAGCCAGTGAGCCATTTCCATGTCTGTATCCGCTCATTTCACAAAGGAACCAGGAAAAAGAGAAACACACACACACACACACACACACACACACACACACACACACCTCAGAGGCCATCTTCCACTTCCTGTTCTGGTTCCTAGAGAAAGAATAGGAAACAGGAAACTCAAGGAAGCAGTCTCATGCTTCAGGACTGGGAGGTTGTGAAAGGGATCTCATTATAGGATCAAGGGCTGAGGAATCTAATCTTTCCCAAAATGATATTTTAAACAAGAGACGTTGAACAATTGGAACTTGGGGCTGTCTGCCGATCACATGACCTGATAAGGAGTCAGCTGTGGATCCCAGGGGGCTCAACAATGCCCTCCTTTTTGTTTTTCAGGTGCAAGACCGGAAATTATTCCTCTGTTCCTGGATGCCAAGTACACTTCAATGACTAGAGAAAATCAGCCGGCTGTACGGTCCAACCAAACAGCAGGTCTAGTAGAAAAACCCCAGTGGGCTGAATATGGCCGACCCGTCCCTCTACGTGATTGATACACCTGGCCCCGTCTCAACCCTGGGAGACACGTGTGTGTGGGAGATTAGGCAGGAATATGATGTCATCCCCACCCTGGTCTGCTCCATATGTCTGTCAGTGGGTCTTGTCTACTGTTTCTTGGGTAAGAGTTCTCGGTACATTATAGAGAAAAAAAGTCATGCTTTTGGATCCTGCGCCTGCCAACATTTCAGCATCATCATATTTTCCTTGAGACTCATTCCCAGGGGTGTATTTCACTCTCGTACTAAGGGCTTATTGGATTAGAGAGGCCATGGCCAGGTGCCTGGGAGCTGCCAGGGGTTAATGTTGGATATAAACCCTGCAGGGAGTGATACTGTCTACCCCCCACAAGCTGGCTTTGTTTACGCCTAGTGTTGCACTGACATTTTACCTGCTGATGATAGAGCCATGAGCCCCCAACACACAATGCTGTGTTCTGTGCAGCCCACTGAATGACACAAATACCTTGATATCGATAGTTAATGAAGGAATAGAAGGTGAGAAGTAGATTACAACAGGGTCTGTTTACATTTGAAGGTATAGTTGGGGATTACTGACTCGGCGGACCCATGTCATTGTTAGAAGCAAACAGTGCAACGACGCAACAATGGCCTATTACTGTGTTTCGCCATTCAACAAGCCCAATAAACCCAGACCCAAGAAGGACCTCATCCCAGCACAGCTGACGCTCTCTGTCCCCAGGATATCGCTGCTTCAAGATGGTGATGTTCCTGTCCGGGTTCATGTTGGGCTCGGCCGTGGTGGGCCTCCTGTCGGTGGTCCAGAAGGACTCCGTCCTGGACGCGGAGCTGGGCCTGGGGACCAAGGCGGGCATCAGCTTGGGGGTGGGCGTGCTGTGTGGCCTGCTCACCATGCTTGTGTCCACCCTGGGGCTCTTCCTCACTGGCCTGCAGCTGGGGGGGGTTCTCGCCGGCGCCGTACTGCTGGCCGTCGCACAGTTCCACCCCTCCCTGTCCCCCTGGTGGGCACCCCTGAGCGCCCTGCTGGCCACCAGCGTGCTCTGTGCCGTGCTCACGCTGCGCTGGCAGAAGCCCCTCACCGTGGGGTCCACGGCCGTGGTGGGGGCGGCCGCCGTGGCGCTGAGCGTAGACTACCTGGTGGAGGCCTTCCCACTGGCGGTGCACCTGGGCGACGCCGTTTCGGGGGTGGCCCCGTACCCGCTGTGCTGGATCAGCGGGGCCCTCATGGGGATCGGCCCCGCTCTGTGTCTGGCGGGGGTACTGGTGCAGTGGAGGGTCACGGCTGTTGGGGTGTCCCACAGCGAGTGGGGTGAGGACCTGCTCTACTGACTCAAATAAGGGATAAAATCAATCAGAGCGCAATTATATAAATATGAAAATAATTGCAGACTCAATCCTGCGGTTATCACTCTTTTCACTCTGAATATAATTGATCTGGTGGTGATTGAAAAACCCATTTTCATTATTTGTGTTCTCTCAACTTCCCCAGCTGAGTTTAGGAAACAGCAGGCCAAGGCAGAGGCCCCGACCAGCACGCTCCAGTACAGACGGAGCCACAGGAGAGCCGCCTCACACCGGCGCCGCGGGCCACCGCCCCTGAGACGTTACGCCGGGGACGTGCTGGCGCCGGTCAGTGAGCCGACAGCAGAGACACAAAGCCTGGATACAAGGCTCTAAGAGGCTATATGATCATATATACCAGGCTATATGATTCTATATGATGCTATATGAGGCTATATGATCATATATACCAGGCTATATGATTCTATATGATGCTATATGAGGATATATTATCATATGTATCAGGCTATATGATGCTGTATGAGGCTATATGATCATATATATCAGGCTATATGATGCTATATGATGCTATATGAGGCTATATGATCATATATATCAGGCTATATGATTCTATATGATGCTATATGAGGCTATATGATCATATGTATCAGGCTATATGATTCTATATGACTCTATATAATTATTTATGAGGCTATATGATCATATATCAGTCTATATGATTCTATATGATGCTATATGAGGCTATATGATCATATATATCAGGCTATATGATTCTATATGATTATTTATGAGGCTATATGATCATATATCAGGCTATATGATTCTATATGATGCTATATGAGGCTATATGATGATATTGATTCTATATGATGCTATATTATGCTATGTGATTCTATATGATGCCACATTATGCTATGTGATGCTATATTATGCTATGTGATGCTAAATGATGCTATATTATGCTATGTGATGCTATATTATGCTATGTGATGCTATATTATGCTATGTGATGCTATATTATGCTATGTGATGCTAAATGATGCTATATTATGCTATGTGATGCTATATGATGCTATGTGATGCTATATGATGCTATTGATACTACAACTAAGTACAACAACTGAGTGCACGGAACGCACAACCCCCAAAAGATCAACACACAGGTTCATTTTTCGGGGATTGGGCGTTCCGTGCACTCAGGTGTTGTTGAGCATGTTCTGAAGTTAGCCGTCAGTCCCTGACTGCGGCGGGTGTGTTCTGCCCTCCAGAGCTACATCAGGAGTCTGCAGGAGCGCCAGATGGGCACGGGGTCCTCCAGCAGCAGCAGCACCGTCAGCACCGTCACGTGCACCGTGATTGACTTGGACTTTGAGACGGGCTCCATGGCGCCGCTGACCGCCTCCTCGCCGGGGTTCAGGCTTTAAATAGGACTTCAAACAGCACAGCCCTCCCCCCGCCTGCACACGGTCTGATTCAGACACCTGGTTCCTTCAAATCTTTATTTCCATGGCTTTCAATTCATTTTTTACATTTTATTTATTTCAGAATCAGCAGAATCACACACATAACAGCTAAACTAATTTTAATACTTATTTTTACTTGTACAATGCTGGTAATATTTCAGTGTTTTGCAGTACATGATGTCATAATTTTTTACATTTTAAATGCGAGTATGAAACTATTGAGCTATTCAAGACAGAACATCATGGAAAATGTGTAACATGATGGGGCCTTTAAATGAATTACTGAGAATTAAAAGTTACATACAGTTTCATACTCAGCACTTATCCTTTGAGATAATTAAATAATTGTTTTGTGAATGTGCTACAATGATTTCATCCAATAACTAGTCCTGTTTTATGTTGGTCAATCAGTCCTGGCCTTTTGTAAATTGGAAAAATCGCTTGGACAGTTTGTTTAAGAGACAGCATATAACACTTTGAAACCATTGCTCTTTATTTTAATAATAAGAAAATGATTTGAATTCCCCTGAGTGTTTTATGTATGTCTTGTATATTCAGACGTCAGTCTTGACAATAAACAAAACAAATCCTCTTCTGTAAACAAGGTGCATTAAGTATCTTTGAATCATTGTTGCCCTCTAGCGGTTCAGTCATCACAGTGCATCCATTTTGCTGCTGTGTTTAGCGGGTAGCCCTTCTCCACTGTTTGTTTGTTTACACGCCAATACTGGGTTCCCTTGAACACATAAATGTGTCCATTAGTCCCCGTAGACACAGCACTTGGATTGCTAGGAAACCCTCTGTAAAGCTTTTGGATAGATTTTGGATACAACTTGAAGTCTGTTGCTCCAATTTCATCCCACTGCCAATACTGTGAGCCCTGAAACGAGTCAATTCATGTTAATGCTAGTGTGCTGGCTGTCTATACACAACACAAAGAGTAAGAAGTTACAATACAATTGATGAGATTCAAGGATGTTCCTGGTACCTACTTTGATGAATATAATTCTTTTCGGGTTTCTTTGATAAAAGGCGGAATCAATGTCAGCTGGAATTTGTGCCATATTTTTGGGAAAGCCACGGTCAAGTTTAAATGTTGTATATCTCCACAATTGTTTCCCTGTGAAGGGAAAATTATGATACAAATTGTTTAATTAGAATGCACAGCAGCATACAAAAATGCAGACAGGTGGTTCAAACACCTTTGATGGACAACATAGCATCAACAGCTGGTGACATTATTCAAGCTGACTGCACTCGGCCCACAGAACCTGTAACCTAGCTGTTCAATGGATCCTGAATCACCTTTCACAAAGTAGGATTTTCCGGTCCTCTGGGAGTGGACTGCGGCGTTCAAGGATCCCGGAAGTTCTTTCCAAAGGGCAGAGATCAGGGTAGGTGTGCTGTATCTAGATCCAGACATTGTCCACACATACTGACCACTGAAGGCATATGTCTTATGTTGCGGACCTAGAAATAAACACAAAAAAACTCCATGGAAACAGAAAGTAATAACTTATGAACAGGAAAAGGAAGGTTGCCCTGATGGCACTCTTATCATATCTTTCCACAGTGTCCAGGTCTACACACCCAACATGATTGCATCTATTGTCGCTTTGCAAGGATCTGGGGCCTTTCCAGCTGGCACTGACAGGCCTGGACTCCTCGATGGCACACGTTTCCCCGGCTTCCCTGAGAAGGAACATAAAAGTGGGACAGATGGCGGAAGCACTACAAAGAAAAGTCAGAAACCTCACATACCAAGATGTATTCATAACACATACTGAAGGGATTTGTACTGCCTCAGGAGGAACACGCAGCGGCTGAGATTACCATACAACACCTGGATGCCCTGTATGTCGTCTGCATGCAGCTTGAAGTGGGACTGGTAGCCGCTGTACACGGGCCCCATCAGTGCGTTGGGGAGTTGAGAGTGGCCCAGGCCCAGAGCGTGGCCGATCTCGTGGGCCGCTATGATCCTCAGGTTGGAGCCATAGTGCTTCCCCTCGGTCCAAAGCTCATCCCCATCAAAATGCACAATACCTGACTGTGGGGTGTCTGCATGGGCCAGCACATGCCCTAGCAACACAGCAAGCAGTCAGACATCAAAGCAGGGCTCAGAGCGGCCTTCTTTATGCGTATAAGTGTGTGTGTGTGAGTGTGTATGTGCGTTGTGTGTGTGTGTGTGTGTGAGAGTTTGGGGTATAGAAAGAAATGCTGCCTTTGGAACAAATTGTATAATCAATGTGTAGAAGTATAAGGCAGTATTAGTAGGTATTTAAAACATACTTTATTTTGAGTTTTTAACAGTATTTTCTTACCTCTGCCGTCAAATGGCACTGGGCATGTTTTATCTTTGCGGTGAAACGAGAGGTTGATGTCGGCCCTTCCTTGCCGGACCTCCCTGAAGGTTAGGGGTGACACGTCACTCCAATACCTGAAGGCATTTTGGATGGCCAGCCGGGTCTTTGCGGATCCCAGGTCAGGTGTGTAGTTAATGATACGGTAGGTCAGCGACGATTTGCGCCATTTACCTATGAAACAATGAATTAGAGGCACATTATTTGGTAGCGTTTAATTTGATGAATCTGCATACAGTCTGTTGTGAGCAGAGTGTGTGTTATGCACCTATCACTCGATATGCCAGGGAGTTGTTGGTGAAAGGGTCTGCTTCACCACAGCGAGGTTTGCCCATCACTGCCAGCGTTGCAGCGTTTAGTTCTCCAGATGAGCTCAGGCCATTAACCCTTTGAAAGATTCTAAATAAAAGAAAAATACAACAACATAAACAAAGCAATGGCAGAGGGGTTAAACCGTCCATTGCTAACAGTTGGATATTTTGTGTAGTGTAAAAGGGATTAGAACCGGTCACCTGAGGGCTTCTTCTACCTCCTTAGGAGCATATTTCTGATCCCCATTATCCAGTGGAATGTGTAAATACCCGTAGTGCCCTAAATAATCCTAGGAAAACATTGTTCATCACAAAGCCACTGAATACATGAGCCATATACATACTTATTTAATTAGGACTATATATGACATATACTATTTGTTTATTTAGCTTTCAGGGTATAATTCTGCATTACCATAATTTTGTATTTTGCTGTATAACAATTCTAGTTTGCAGCTTATGTTAACATTTTTTTTCATTGTGCATTTAAAAAATGTTGACGTAAGCTTGTCTTCAAAATAACCAATTAATGCAACAAAAGAAAAAGGAGCAGTTGGGAATCCCATGAACATTTTTCATTTTTTTAACACATGTTGTAGTGAAGACACTGAAACAGTAGAGAATGGTTGGTAAAAAGATGTCTTCCTTACCAGTGCTTTCACAAATTCATCTCTGGTGAACGCAATGGACGATGTTGTTGTCAGTAAGACAATAAGTAACATATATTCCATTCCAGGATCTGATATTGTTTACGTCTTAAGAAAGGTAATTATGTGGCCCAATTAAACCAATAATATCGGATTTTGCAAACAATATGTATGATTCCGTCTTAATGGGGTACCGTCTTCAACACGTTGTTTAGTTTGAATGTTCGTTAGTGCCTTTATACAGCCTAAACCATAAGGCTCCACAAGGAATGTGCTGGGCGGAAATGCAATAGCCAAAACATATTTCACACTTTGACAGCAGGGTTTGCTACATAACAATTAGTAGTCTAGGGTAATTTTAGAATATCTTTCACATTCATGTACTAGTCATCTCCAAAGAAAAAACAAAATCATAAAATGTTTTCAAAGAATACAAATGTTTCATTCTTGACTGATGTCTGGTGTTTTTGATATGTCCATTGGATTATAGGCCTACATCTAAACCGCTTTCCCTCTCCTCTACAGGCAGTCTTTGTAACTACATTGACCTACACATTCAAATGTGTACTATAGGATCATTGCAGTTTTTCAATAAATATTCTTGTTATTGTACATCTAAAAGTGAATGCGTGTTTTGTTTTTTGAACATCCCCCTGAACAAAACAACTGACAACATTCCACCCCATGACAATTACTGTGATTGAAACCGGGGAGGCGGGGCAGTGTCACAATAATGTAACCACCAGTACACAGTGTTAGGTTGGAAAACTACTATTTGGCCTATCCTAGTTCATATAATAATGTCAAATGAGGAAACAGTAGGTGACTTGGCTAACATACGATTTTAGAAGGACAGCATGAGCCAGTTCAATGAATTGAATTGGCTCATGCTGTCCTTCCCCTTGGATTTTTCATTGCCCATGGATCTTTTTAAATGAATTTCCAAAAACTATTAATCCGTAATTCTGAAAATGCTGAATTTTGTGTGTCACATGTAAATGCAGCGATCATAACATCAACCCCGGACATATATAACATTTCCTCGGTCGAACACTAAAAAAATCACTAATGACTATTAGCTCATTAGGGTTGAAATAATGCATGTTATCTTGTATTCAGTTGATATTTTCTTGGCTGCCTCTTTCTGCTCTCAATGTGTAGGGTGAATTATTGCATTTTTAACTCATTATCTCTTCACCAAAGGGTGTAGCCTGAATGCTTTATGCAACAACTGACAATGAACCCACATTCATAACGATGCAGAGAAAATAATAAGCCAATAGACTTGCACACATTTGTGATTTCTCGTGTTCATTCTTAATAAAGATGCTGGCTGGTCAGTAATCTTTGCCTTTATTATAATACTCAGAAATAATGGTCATAAAAATGTAAAAATAAAACATTGTTTAGAATGTACAACGTTCAAAATAGACCGGATCCACTGGACTTTGAAAATGAACGTACTGAGCACGGTGTAAAACCCCCACAAACATCTTCTTCGTCACATTAAATGGTGCAATGACCAAACTCAAGGTAAACATTGTGTCCGAACTGAACACGCTTTTCTGGTCAGTCATTGATCACCGTTGAAAAGACAGCCATTGCACCAAGTATAGCTTGTTTATAAAACATTTTGCCACACGTAATACAAAATGAAAATCAACAGCCAGCCTGCCTAAGAACTGAAGCAACACTTTGAGGTCCCCATCCATAAAAGACTTCTATGACGTCAACATAATGTCATTTATTTAGAAAATCTTAACTTCTCAGTGGTGTACAATTTTAATAAATCCACCAACTACTACCAACACCTCATCATAAGTCTTTTCTTCTGTAACTGTGATTGACATGGGTGTGTTGAGGCAATATCATGATCAATAAATGGCACATTAAACCACTCCATGCACAATGAACCGTACATTGTACAGGACCTTTTAAAAGTTCAATATTAAATGAAACACCTAGCGAAAAAGGTTCTTTTCAGGTTACATTTAAACGTCAGATAATTACTATGATTAAAAGTGCTGAGGATTTACATGTTCGTGGTCCTTCAATACGTCAGGTTGAGAGGCTTTGGTAGTGTGCTTACTTCCCAAGCTACAGTTTATGTTGACTAGCAAAAAAAAAAAAAACTATTTTCAATGGAGGTCAAAGTTTACACAGTTTGTACTTTCAATTGTCCGTCCCTCTGCCCTGCACCGCTGGCCCCGCTTCAAGAGTCCTCGTCCTCCTCCAGCTGCTCCAGCTCCTCCTTCAGGGCCCGGGCCCGCCCCACCTTCTCCAGCTGATCCTTCGACGGCTCACTGATTTCCCCAGAGTCCATTTTCTGCTGCAGCTCTTCGATCTGTCGCAGCTTCTTCCTCAGATTCTTGATCTTTTTGACCTTCTCGCTGGCGGACGAGGGTTCGTCCGCGGCTGGGCCGGTGACGACCGGTCCCTTGGCGGGGAGCTCTGAGAGGGAGGCGCCCTCCACGGCGCTCCTGGCCGACTCGAGCTCCGCGTCGTCCTCGTCCGCCGGCTGCTGCTGCTTGCGCTTCTCCTTCCGCTTCATGTTGCGCTTGGCCGTCTTGGAGAGGCCGGTGGGCTCGCTGGCCGCACACCCGGGGACCGCCTGCTGCCTGTTGGATGGCGCCGCGTCCGCCGGGCTCATGCCCGGCGGGAGGTCGGGCTTACTCTTGAAGAACTTCACAAACTTGTTCTCATAGCTGAAACCGAAAGAGAGGAAGTGAGTGGGCAAGGAAAACATGTTTTCCATCTTTTAGGTGCCATTATACATTGTTGTCAATTTGCCTTATTAATAAAATGTAAAACAGGATAATTAAAGGGGTGTTTTCCACTAGTTTGTGATGAGTTACAGTGTAGTTTGAACAGAAGCTTACACAGGGACTTCTTCCTGGGGAGTGTAACCGTCCCTTACTCTCCTGGGCTTCCTCCATGTTCCGTCTGGACGCTGTGTGGAAGCAATAAATTTCCCTGCAATGTAAAATGTGTAATATATTTCAGCAATTTTTTTTGGAGGTTTTAAAATGCAAGTTTCATAGTGCAGATGGAACATACATACATACACACACACACACACACACACACACATATATATATATATATACACACACATCACATATATATATATATATATATATAATGAGGATTGATAAAATGAGACATAACACTAGCATACATGAGCAGTAGAATAACACATTTTTCCATAGATTTTGTATCTTTTGAGATTTTTGAAAAACGTCCGAACTACTTACGTTTTAGCACTTATTACTAAGTTATAACCGTCCAAGGTAGGCCTACATTATATTTAAATGCGCCAAAGTAAAAAACGAAAATAAATATAACTTGTTAATACGTACTAAATATAGTGCATGCAACCGTTCACAGTTCATACATTTTTAGTTTTTGGTTATTTTGAAAATGTTAACTTTAGTTTAAAAATTGATTGGACATATTCCTTTCTGCTTTGCTGCACACAGCCAGTGTGCATTCATTCCCCAATAATACTTAATAACAACAACAACCACAACAATAAAGGTGAATAGCCTAAACAACATCAATAAGTCAAATCGTGGCTGCAGAACAGTGCAGATTACCAGGTCACAGTAAGCCTAGCAATTAGCCTTAGCAAACGAGGGAACGCAACATTAACACAGCGGTAAATCAAACATACACTAAAAGAAAGCACATTTAAGGGAACCCTAAACAAAGCAAATAATTAAACAATGTATTCAAAGAAATAGCAGATTCTGCTAACAGTTGGAGAAAGTTAAAGATGCGTGCTAACCAAGCTAGCCACTGTTAGCCACCAGGTCTGCCCACTTAACGCCAGCTCCGGCCCGGCCGGGCAGGCTGGCTCTCTGCGCAAATGCACCCCAGGTAAACGGATTCCCAGAGATGTACCGGTACTCAGAAAATAAAGTGATTAATCCAAAAGATTCATACCAGAATCATCCATTTCATATGGGATTGCCGTCTTGGTTTTCGGGTGGCTCATGGTGGATGCGTTTTGTGTGACTGTGCCTCTAGCTCCACTAGCTCTATAGAGTCGAAAGCGGGGCGCACACCGTCAGGTCGGGGACGACCCGGCAGCGAAGCAGAGTTGTGACACAGAGTCCAGCGATACATCACTATTTTGAAAGCATTACTGTTGTCGTAGGATGGTGTTGAATCCTACCAGGGTTTAATAACACATCGTTGCCGTTTACAAAGTGTATTATGGTTTGACGAGGTTAGGACGCCCCTCGGCTCAACACTTTATTTAGCTTATCTATGGCATCCAAAATAGTGGCCAAAGTTTAGGCTCATACTCAAATCATCTTCTCTACTTTTTTTTGTTTTGTAGTTCCCCCAAAATAGACAAATAGTCTATCTCTAAACTGGGGATGGCGGTAATGAGCCGCAAGTTGTCGAGGAGCTGCTCCTCGAAGATCCGACCGTCAAATCAATTATTTTGCCAACGGCAACGAGGTGTGAGTCGACCCTGGTCGTTTTTTTGAACGAAAGAATCTTGGTTGGACTCGATCCGCAGAAGTAAAAGAGTATGAATCTTGACTAACTAACTAGAAGTCAGCGCTACACCTCAATGAACCACAACCTTCGGGGGGAGTGTATTTTCTGGTGTGACAGTGTGTGTTCTTGAAATGTCACCAAATTGACTGATCGATATGACGGTTACGAAGTACGTTGACCCAGCTGACTGCCAACTTCACTATGGATTCCAACAGTGTTGCCAGACTGGCTGCATGATCCAGTGTTGTCAGATTAGGCGGGACATCGGTCCTAATCTGGCAACACTGGACACCACAGTAGCAAAACATATTATTTCCCAGGATGTGACGCAGGGAGTTGGAGTTGCCAGATTAACATACTCGGGATCAGTTGAATATGATCAGTCTCCAGAACAGACTATATCCTTCTCTAGAACCAGATCAGATCAGAGTTTCAGTTCTAGGACGATGAGTCATTGTTTCTAACTTTGAGGGGAATCCGCATGATTTGTGTGAGGAATGTCTTTCTTAGATATTGGGTCCTTCTTTTCCACATTTTGTCAACTTCATTATCAACATCCTCCCATTTCATTTCAGATTTGTTGGTCTGGAATATCACATTATTGTCGAGACGTGTAGCCTACATACCAAACTGATTTATCTATCTAATTTAAGAGTATTTAAATGAGAAATGCATGTCATACTACAAGTTATTCAATAAACTGCTTGCGAGGGATTCATATACTGTAACATTAGGCTTACTAATCCTGTAAAGGATGTATAATTTAACCAATATCATAACCTTGATAATTACTGTTATTTTCTCAACACATTAACAATGTGTGCTATAAAATAAGCAAAATAGGCCTCACAAGAAAGATGACAGAATATTTATCTTTAACAGCCATCATACATGGTTATGCAAATCTTTATACTTTGTATAAGTATTTATACTTTGAACTTAATGCATCATTTTAAATTGGTTTCATCAGACATTTGGGGCCAAAAATAGGTTACAGCATACATAAATAATTATTTCATTCCAACACATAATCCAATTAGAATTTTCCCTTCTATGAAAAACGAAAATGCTCATCGCAACTCATCATTATAACTTTGATTATCATTGAATAAATGCCCAAACCATTCGTTTCACCTCTTATATATTATTTTAATGTACAATTTGGAAAGTCTCAGGGTGATAACGGCAGGAATGAGATTTGAAGGCAGGACCGCTGCTAAAGGGTGAGCATCAAGGGTGGGCTATGTACCAAGTGTGGGATGTGGACTGCAACCTATATGTAAGAAGTTTAAGATGTTATAATGCTCTTTGCATTGGGTGTGACCACATTCTCATTCTACATACCGGTGGGTCCTGCTATTGATTAATCGGAGGAACAGGGTTTGGTTTTTATAATTTCTAGATATCCATTTGCTTTGCCAGGGTTTGATTTTTTTAATTTTCTAGCTCATTTTATGCTGGGGAACTCCAATCCTGTGGGTGGCAGCAATGTGACTGGTGACATTATAGCCTCCCTTTAAGTTGAAAAGAAGAAAAATAAGAAAAGCTATGAAAGGGGGTGATCTGTCGAATCTGGCACCGCCTAAGTAGCCTAAAGAAAATATTGCACGCAGCAAACGACTGGAGAGACTGACGAGGCAGAGGCAGAGCCAGAAGCAGAAGCAGAAGCAGAAGCAGAAGCAGAGGCGAAGGTAACTTACCCCGCTCCACAAAGAACAATCTCTGTTACCACAATGGCGTAGTCATCTAATTGTTTGAAATGTGATTGGAGTATACAGAATAACCCTCAAATTAAAACGCTTCATCTTTATGTTATCTATATATTATAGTTGTCTAGCCTTTGCGATATAAGGCGTTTAACGTTAGCAGACTTGCTATCGTTGACGAGAATTGGGCATTAAATTAACAAAGCCAGGCGATGTGTTCACTGGCCGTCACTGCGTTTCACCGTCTTAGTTTCTCTCCATTGAACACTGGGTCTAGGCTCTAGCGTCTGAGATTACGAGCCATTACACTAATGCATCGCAGTGACGAGATGAGGGGACAATAAGCAGTTCTTGTAACGTCCAGCAAGCTAACCTAACCAAACCTAACGTGATTGATGCTGGAGGCTGAGTCTCTCAAAGTGTGTGTTAGTAAACCAGATGGATGGATGGATGGATGGATGGATAGACCGTTAAAGTGCTATGTTCCTTTAGTAAACCAGGTGGATGGATAGAGGGTTAAAGTTCTATGTTGTCTTAGTAAACAAGGTGGATGGATAGATGGTTAAAGTGCTTTGTTCTGTTAGTAAACCAGATGGGTAGATAGATGGTTAAAGTTCTATGTTATGTTAGTTAACCAGGTCGATGGATGGATGGTTAAAGTGCTATGTTGTGTTAATAAACAAGGTGGATGGATGGATGGTTAAAGTACTATGTTGTGTTAATAAACAAGGTGGATGGATGGATGGTTAATGTGCTATGTTAAGTTTCAACCTTAAAATAAGGGCATTACCTTTGTGGTTTTTGTGTTACTGTTGCCAAACGTGTTTCCCTTTTCTAATTAAATTACATCTCTTTGTTCATGTATGGTTATATTCGATTTAGTTTGCTTTTCGTTTTTGGGTAAACGGAATATTATAGGTCAACTCAATTTGGTATTTTATTATTACATTTGAGTCCCTGATATTGTGTGCAAGTTGGAGCCAAAGAAGAAATTGGCTTTAGTCAGGCATAACTTCTTTAACTAGAGTGAAATTGAACCCTCTTTATTAGTTAACCCATATTTCTTGATATTTATTTTGACCCAGTTTCCACATGAATTACGTCCTAACAATCACAGGAACAATGTTTGCTCAGCTGGTCAATGCTAGTCATAGTCACTTATCCAATATGTTTTCAACAATCAACATAACTACACCTTGTGCACTTGAAGATTCAAGCACCTGCCCTCTTGATAAACATAAGTCATTTCATGATAAGATTATAAAGTGGAAACTGCTGGCTGTGCTCAGAGGCTATGACGTGTGCAGAGGTGTGTTCCAGGGCTAGGGATAGATTTAGTGTTGGTTTAGCTGGAAAGTGAAACTTAAAGCAACTCGCTAACAGATTTGGTTAGTATTATAACATGGCAATAAAGTTGTGCAAACCACTGTACATAACTTGAGCTAGCATATCCCTGTGTCATTCTGATCAAGTCTGCATCAGAGAAGAAGAAACTTTCTCAAGAATTCCAATGTATCATTCAGTTATACTTGTTTCTGTGTGTGTGTGTCCGGCCCGATCTGACCCCATCTCTTCCAACCACTAGGTTTCGAACCTCAGTTGGCATCTGCACGAAGAGTGGAAAACTTGCGAGGGGAAAATCATCGTTCTCTGAGCCCTCTTCTGAGTGTTTATTTAATCTGGATTTTGGAAGTCTGCAATCAGGATTCAATCTTTTTTTTTTAGATTTTTTGGGACGTTGGGAGCCGAAACGGTGCAACACTTTTTGGATACCTCCTCTGAAACGCCAACATGGCCAAGAAGAGCCAAAAAGGTATGTATGGGCTGTTTGACTTGTTTGATCTGCGATCTAGGTCATAGTTTTTAAATGGAGCATTTCATGAGAATAAACGTGCAGAGCCCGAGGAAGATGCATATAAGCCAACATTTGGCTTTTGGACTTTTTATTTAAAGTCATATTAAGCAGAGGTTACTTGATGTGAGTGTAGTTTGTGGTGAGAGATTCACAGTGACCTCAATCTAGATTCCAGCATTCTCTGAAGGACCCTTTACACGTGTTCAGCGTTTTATTGTCCTGTCTATGGTCACTGCATCTTCTCCCTATTTTCAGCTTCATAGACTTGCTTTATCAATTGTAAAATCTGAGAAGTAATCTCATCTGGGGGGAACTACTTTAATTAAACTTTAACCCAACCTCATTGGCACAGATTCCGCATTGTCTTTTTGAATGAAAGATTTGCTGGTTTGAATTGTATTAAGTTAATGGGATCGTTTTTCTAACTTGTCAGAGTACAGTAAATGTAAGCTAGAAATTAGATACTGAGGAGAATCACAGCACAAGATGGTCATCTTAGGTAAAGGTTGGAGTTGTGGAATGCACAGGCTCAGCCTGAAGGGCCTGGGGTAGTGTAGGAACCCTCCTAGCAAGGTCAGTAATCACACATGCTTGCTCATTTTGTTTTGCAAATGATATACTAAGGAGTGTGACTGAGTTGGAAGGCCTAACAAAGGCTAGAATGACCCTTGTTGTTTTTTGGTTTTTCAGACACCTCTGGGGTGTTTTTTGACACTCACTCAAACATGGTCATGTCCCAGGGTGGAACATTTGAACGAATGAAGGAAAAGGTGAGAAAATGCGTCCTATTATTTTACTTCCTTCATTGAAACCAGTCCACAACCCTGGATTATGGGCTTCCCAATCTCAGGCGCTATTGAAAAGGTGCATTGGTTTTGCCGGTGAGATATTTGATGACATGCATTAGTGAAATTCCTAGGTTGCTATTAGGCTGCATTCATACTTGGTCACGGATATTACGCAAAACTTTATTTGGCACAGCCGGGACAGATCGGATGCAACCTGCGAGTCTGGCCCTATTCTAGAGCACCGATCTCCCAGTGGCATGACACTTGAATGGTTAAATGAGTGGGGAAACTACGTCAATGGGTTTTGCATGTTGGGAGAATGAATTTGAGGAAGAAATGAAAGTGAATTTCTTCACTTTCAATTTCTAGTGTCATCCGTCTTCTCTTCAGTTGTGTGTCAAGGTGTGCCATATAAAATCAAACTTGATTGAAAGGTCAAATAGTTGTGGATGACTTTCTTGGCAGGCCAGGGTAATCTCTAACATAACTGGGTTAGTCTGCCTATTACACAAATGAACTGTGATTCTATTTAGACATTTGGAACAAAACATTTGTTTTGGGCGTGGCAAGAGTGCGTGTGTTACATTGTCAACAAACTGGTCTCCTGGTAATTTAATGTTGGAGGACTAGTAATGATAGCATTCTCAAAATTTCCTGTTTCCTGTTAGTTAGTGCACCTGTAGCCTGTGACGTCATAGCGGCTGACATTTGTTTTTCCCCCTTGGTATCAGGTAGAAGTGCCGTGCCCCATTCGTTTCAGGTCTAATCCACATGTAAACCAAGTGATTAACGTCTTTGTTCTATTTTTATTGGGGTTTAGGCTAAATAATATCTGGTTAGTCCACGGTTTCAACTAACACTTACTACTATTACTGAAGATAAACGAGTGGAACGTCGCCTGCACCCAACCAAGGCTCATTGCTTCGTCAATCCATCCTGCGATCAATCCCTTATGTTATCCAACAGGATGTTTTCGATCAGGGTTACAACTCATGTTGCGGTTGACTGTTATTGATTAATACTCGTGGAGTCATTCATCGTTATCGCACTTACAGAACCATTTTTTATTAACATTAGATGTGGCATCTTGAGGGCTGAAAAGCTCACACCAAAATGTGCCTTTTTATTCATGGACTGATTTCGTGTCAGCCCGACAGTATCTGAGGCTTTATAAGCACAAAAGAATGGAGCCTCGTGCAAGGTTGCATCTTTCTGTGGAATGATTAACTTGAAGCTCACAAAACGAACATGGCCACTTTGTTTACAATGTTTTAGCCGTTAGCTGATGGTTGATGTAACAGTATCTGTCCATTTAAGATAATGCCATGCCTGGTCTTTCCTTTTCAGATAAGTGCCGTCAGAGCAGTGGTCCCAAACAAAAGCAACAATGAAATAGTATTGGTGCTCCAACACTTTGAGAACTGCGTGGACAAGGCTGTGCACGCTTTCTTGGAAGGTATGAATGTGACTATGATACTGTGGACAGTTGTTATTGTTGGACAAATGTCTTTGGCCTGTATATTGTTGACATGGAATTTGCCAAATACTCTTCAATACTGATTTAGGATATGATGTGTGTGTTTTATGTATATATATTAAGGGTGGGAAAAATGATCGATTCTTCGATGCATCGCGATTCTCTCTAGAACGATTCCGTCTTGATGCAGATAAATTAATAATCTGAATATTTATTTTATTTTTTTAATTTGTTTACCTGCTGCAACATTCTGTTTGCCAGAGAGGGAAAGTAATTAATTTAGTAATTCTAAAATTATTTAATTTATCTTCAGTGTGTATTGGCCAATCTGATTTGTCTTGGCGATTCAGCCTCATAGCATGCACACAAACTCACTGCCAGACACAAGAACTCCTCAAGAGCAGCTTTTTCTTTAATGACATAGAAAAGAAAGATTAGGAAGAAAAGAAAACTGAAACCTATTTTTTACATACTTCCATAATGTGTTGTAATGCAAGATGCATTGATTATTGCATTGTTCATAGAAAGTCATATTTTGGACAAAAGCTTTTTCTCTCAAAAAATAATAGATAAGTTAATTCATCTGTTGATGTCTTTAATGATCATCACAAAGTAGGAAGTGATTAGCAAACTCTTGAGTAGCAATTTTTTTTTGTTGCATCGATAATCGTTTTCGAATCGTTGTCTCATAATCGGAATTGAATCGTGAGGTTCCAAGAGATTCCCACCCCTAATATATATGTGTATGTATATATGTATATTAGTGCTGTCAGTTTAACTCGTTATTAACGGCGTTAACGCAAACCAATTTTAATGGCGTTAATTTTTTTATTGCGTGATTAACATTCTTTTGGCTTGGCAAATGTTGTAGTTCTTTCACCTGTTGTCTAGCAACAACTAGTCACGTTAGAAAAACAACATCATACCGGATCTTGCTACACCGGAAATAAAACAACAAGAGAGCGGGTGAAAAACTCCTAAAAAGTGTGTGTGTGTTTGTGTGTCACTCTGTTCAAGCCTGCACGAGAGTTCAATGATGTCATTAGCTGTTACGTCTTTCTGACCAATCGCAGTTCAAGGCCCACCTGGGCTGTACCATTTCGGGAGAGGCCGCTCATTTACTCCCCTCTAGACAAAAATCGACTTGGTTGCGACATTGACAGTTTGTTGCGGCTGTCGAGTGAGTGAGAGGTTGCGGGCGCACAGCTCAGGCTGCCGGACGGCGCTGCAAGGAACTTTTATAAATGCAATATTGTTATCCCGCAGTAATCAGCCCGACAGACCCGAAACGTTAACGGCCAACCGGGAATTCTCCCGACTCTCCCGATTACCTGTGCGTGTGTGCGTGTGCGTGTGCGTGTGCGTGCGTGTGTGTGTGTGTGTGTGTGTGTGTGTGTGTGTGTGTGTGTGTGTGTGTGTGTGTGTGTGTGTGTGTGTGTGTGTGTGTGTGTGTGTGTGTGTGTGTGTGTGTGTGTGCGTGCGTGCGTGTGTTATTTAATAGCCTGGTAATGTGTATAGGCCTACGTATGGTAGGAATATTCATACTGGTTTAAATAATAAATGTTATAGTATTTCCCATCTTTGCTGAGCAGGAGTTTTGTTCAGTGATTGAAACAAATAAAAGCCTGGGCTATTGAAGTTTTACGGTAGGCCTACCACTGTCATGCACCTACCCGATGTCAAGTGGACCGGGTTGAATTCACTGCGGGTCTCTCTTCTTATATCCGTCTTACCAAATATATTTTATTACTGTCCTTCTCAACACTCTCTGATCTCACTTAAAGGCTAGCAGCACGAAATCAAGGGATATTTAGAATAGAAAAAAATGTGTGATTAATCGCAAGCTAACTATGACATTAATGCGATTAAATATTTAAATCGCTTGACAGCACACACACACACACATATATATATATATATATATATATATATATATATATATATATATATATATATATATATATATATATATATATATATATATATATATATATATATAATGTGTGTGTATGGCCATTGTGTACAGAATATGGCGTTTTATCAGCAGGGAGCAGTATGTAGTTTGCATACAGCCTGTATTGTTGTTTCAACAATCGTTTGTTGCTCTCTCTAATCCTTGCATAGCGTGAGGCTTAAAGCATCCATGTCATGATGTGACGGCGGGGGCCTTTATGACGAGGCGGGTGTCTTTACGATGACGAGGCCTATCACATTCTTTCAAACCAAATTTGCTGCTGAAAGCTCAGACCTCCATTCAAGTCTGGCTTGTTATTGGATTCCTGGTGATGCTGAACCTGACGAACTGTTGTTGTTGGTTGTGTCATGCATCCTTTAGCAAAAGGAATTGTGGTCCCACGAGCCGACGGGCTAAGTAAGAGGGCATGGCCCTCAGACAGGGTTTCCCTAGTACGTAGGATACCACACTGTACGGTATTTTTGGCTTGGCCTCAGGTGTAACATGTTGGGGAAAGTATTCAAAGCCTTTGGTTTTTTGGAAACCATGCAAAACGCCGCGCGGCTCGTCGTTCAGACGCCTCCGCGGCCTCAGGGGGTCGTTAACCTTTCCCTGTTTGCGTTTCTCTCAAGGCAACGCAACGGAGATCCTCAAGGAGTGGAACGTCACCGGGAAGAAGAAGGTAAGGGCCAGCCGACTGTACTGTAGCTGTGTTATGAGGGGACTCCAGTGCAGCTTCATTCAACCCCGGGGGCTGTCCTTTGTTATCCACGACCACCTGTCTGAGGTCCACTGTAGTTCAGATGTCTCAATGGGTGGTCTCTCTGTCTCTTCTCCGCATAACGTGCAGCCCAAGAAGAAAAAGAAGCCCAAGCCTGAGCCGGCGGAGGTCGCCCCGGCGGAGGTCGCCCCGGCGGAGGTCTCCCCGGCGGAGGTCTCCCCGGCGGAGGCCGCGCCGGCGGCAGAGGACAAGGGCACGCTCAACGGTTTCCATGCCAATGGCTCGGTGTTGGATGGCGACTCTCTGGATTCACTAAGCGAACAGCTGGACACAGCGTCTCTGGACGCAGATGCCGAGCTGGACTCTGAACCCGCCACGTCTGAAACCCAAGGTGAGGGCCGAGCCGCTTGCCCTAACCCTGTTTTACTGAGGTCTATACGGCTTGGAGCACCTTTACTTATGGACAATGGTTGAATGGAGGGTTGGTAGATGTTAAGCATGAGGTCTAGGGGTTGCCTGACAGTTTCTGATTGACGCAAACTATGTTTTTTTAAATGGGTCTTTGAAGGCGAAATGTAGTGTTTGTTGTTTGCCGGGAGGGTTTAAGTGCAGCGTTTTTAGTGTTTGCTGTTATCTCACCATATCGGCCGTTGATCACGTGTGGTACAAACAGCCAGTGGTCCTCCACCCGCTCTCAGGTACAGACGCAGAGGGTCCCCTCAGCTCAGCCAGCCCCGCCTTCCAGCCGGGAGGGAGGAACCACCAGGCCCCCAAAGGCCAGAGGGTCCGCTCCAGGCCCAACTCCCACTCCCAGGCGCCCATGTCCCCCTTACCGCTGACCCCCGACGCTGACGCCCTGCGCGGCCCTTCAGGAACCAAGAAGACGGGTGAGCCCCTCGGTCTACTGTTCCATCCTTTAACCCTCTGTGGGGCGGCATGTGGCTCCGGAGGTAGAGCGGGGCGGTCTGGTAACCGGAGGGTTACCAGCTCGATCCCCGGCTCCTCCTAGCGGAGTGTCGAGGTGTCCCTGAGCGAGGCACCTCACCCTGACTGCCCCCGACGAGCTGGCTGTCGCCCTGCGTGGTTGACCCCGCCTTCGGTGTGTGAATGCGTGCATGAACGGGTGAATGTGAGGCCGTGCTGTAAAGCGCTTTGAGCGGCCACCGGTTAGAAAAGTGCGATGTCAGTTCAGCCCATTCACCATTTGTGTCTCACTCGGCCTGCAGCGACCAACGTGGAGCGCTCTGTGAAGGACCTGCAGCGCTGCAGCGCCTCCCTGACCCGCTACAGGATGGTGGTGAAGGAGGAGATGGACAGCTCCATCAAAAGGATGAAGCAGACCTTCGCCGAGCTCCAGAGCTGGTAGTTGAATGAGCCTCAAGTCGTTTCTTTATTAGTTTCTTTTCACAAGAAACGTTTCTTAAGCCACTGAAGGCTTGGTGTGTAGGACGATGAGGCGAGGTTCCGTGTGTTGTTGTATAATTGCTGTGATAAAGGCTCCCAATAGATATGACGTATCTGTAATATAGATAAACGTGTGTTTGGCAGCATTGGCCAAAGTCTTGGGTTTATTTGTGTTTTCCCTGATTGCCATAGGAACAGATCTCGCTGTGCCTCATTCCCTCAAAGCGTTTGAACTACTTCAGACTTGTATAGCAGATGACGTATGTCAGCAATATTGCGTAAGAGTCTGGGCCTCACCTGGTGCATTCTTCAGGGAGTCTGGCCGGTGTCACTCCACACCTGGCTGCTCTGCGGCCGGTAGGGACCGTGAAGTTACTGAGGACCAATGATCTGTTAATTAATACATTAGGGATAACATGGAATACAAAAACCGCAACTAGCAGTATAAACACAAAATACAGCATACACATTCTAATTATAGATAAAATGATAATATAACCAACAGCATAGTGTATAACAATAAAATATAGCACACTTTGAGTGTAATGTGGTGATCTATACCACGGTTACCAACAAAATCAAAGCGGTTACCAAATATTGTGTCATATTGGCAATTCACGCTCAAAATGAATGACCTCCTCCGAGGGAAACTGAGATACAACTTGTCTGGGACCTGACTTGTACCTGGCAAACGGCTCCGTCTGCGGTTCACCCAGGTTACTACTGCAGGCGGTAGGGCGACTACAGGAACCACCTTGTAGTGGATGTATTTAAGACCCTGCTGTAGGGCCAGCCACACTGCGCTGTTGCCTTCTAGAGCTGGTGGGATTTCCCCATCTAAATAAATACCACAGATAATCACAAACGCAACAGAATTGTATATAAGGAGAAATTGTATTGTTTCATATTGACATAAATGTTTTGGTGTGGGTGCCCTCAAGTCATAATGCGTAGAAATGAAACCGCACAGAATTAGCTGACCTGGGAAGTCTAGAGAATTCATTGCAGTGCAAAGTCAAAGTACAAGCTCTTATCTTGGTTAACGAGTCATCTCTTCCCCCCCCCGCTGTTGTTTTTGTCTTTCTCTTGCCAGTCTAATGGACAGAGAAGTGACCCTGTTCGGTGAAATGGACAAAGTCAAGGCTGAGGCCAGTAAGTTGTACATGTTAAAACAACACATGAGGCCACCTGCTGACCAGGAGTGACTGGACATAATCTGATCACCTGATCAAATCGCTGAAGGGGAAAGGTGGCAAGGAATCCGACCTAAATGAATTGTGTCTGCGGTCAATTCAATTAGTATAGCCCTTTATCACAATTAGTCTTCAAGGGCTTTACAGGCCATTTAATTATGGCGTGCGCGTGTGTGTGTGTGTGTGTGTGTGTGTGTCTTCGTTTGAGCGTGTGCAAGTAGGCCGTTTGGCCCCACCCTGCGTGTGAGTGTTCCTGTGTGGGGCTGGGAGTGTGAATAGTGTCGGGTGGCGGGGGACTCAATGCTGCCTTTGTGCGAGGTGCACGCAGCACCGCTGAGGGAACGGTTGAACCCTGCTGTGGTTTCTTCAACATCACAAAAGCCAGCATTCCTGGGAACTCTGGGAAATGTCTGTGCTACTTGTCCCCTTGATATATATATATATATATATACGGATGTGTGTGAGACCACGGGGAGATGGCTGACACCAAGTCATACATTAATAACAATCTGCATGTGAAGTTATTGTATCCTCAATGATGCATCTTGTTAAATTCTATTTTTGTCTACATGTTAAAGTTGGTTCCCCCTTTGACAGTTGGGTTTATTATAGATGGTCCCCCTTTGAAACATTGTCTCATTAATGTTTTAACAGTCTTGGGATTAGATATGGATTCCCATGATTGTTTATACTGAAATATTCTAGTGTTGGTTGATCTGGAAGTCTTATTTGTGCTGTTCACCATATTTGAATGAATAATGCTTATATTTATCTATATCTCTAGTTGAGGGTCACATAGAGCATTGGGGAATCAAATCTTCAGTCCAACCTTGCATCTTCAGTAGAACCCAGTAAACGTGTTTATAACGTGTTTAACACAGTGTTTGTAACTTTTCCAGTGAGCATTTTGGACGGCCGTCAGAAGAAGGCAGAGGCACTCTGGCGATTGACGGACAAATCGGCATCCATGACTGAAGATCAGCTGACAGAACTACGGGCCGACATCAAGGCAAGCTCCCAGTACACCCTTAATACACCGGCATCCCGCTGCGCTTTCATCCCATGGGTGGATCAAGATGGTTAATCCAAAACCCTCCTCCTCTGTTTATTCCAGCACTTTGTGAGCGAGCGGAAATACGACGAGGACCTCGGGAAGGCCGTGAAGTTTACGTTTGAGCTGGAACCCCTGAAGACGAGCATCACAGAGTTCGGTTCAGGTACGGCCGCGGCTCCCACCTTACTTTCTGTACCGTGGTCTGAGATGGGGTCCAGTCATGGGAACACATGACCACTACTCTGACCACCGCAGGCTTCCTGTCCTTGGCGCCACCGTTTAGAAACACGATGTTTTTAGGTGTTTTGTTATACTTTATAATGTGATGTCCTTGTTGCAATGAGCCATGTGGTGATGCGGCCTGCAGTCTGTGTGAACACTGAAGGGAGGATGGTTGTGATCACTGTGTCCGTGCTGTGCAGTTTACCACCCCAGGACCGACTACTCGAACCGCTCCCGCTGCAGCTCCACCTCCTCCCCCGCCGAAACCCCGCCTCCTGGCCACGCCACGCCCGCCGGCAGCGAGTACCGCCCTCCGCCCAACAAACAGGTCGGCGGTGGTGCTGTGTGTCTGTGCCTTGGCTGTGCGTCAGCATGTGTGCGTGCGCGTGTCGTTGCTATGTGTCAGTGTGTTGTGTGTTCGCGTCGTTGTGTGTTCATGTCGTTGCTGTCTGTCAGCGCGCGTGTGTGTGTGGGCGTGTCGTTGGTGTGTGTCAGCGCGCGTGTGTATGCGCGTCGTTAGTGGGTCAGCGTGTCATGTGTTCGTCGTTGGTGTGTGTCCCTGTGTTGTGTGTGCATGTTGTTGCTGTGAGGTCCCGTGTTGTGTGTGTGTGTGTGTGTGTGTGTGTGTGTGTGTGTGTGTGTGTGTGTGTGTGTGTGTGTGTGTGTGTGTGTGTGTGTGTGTGTGTGTGTGTGTGTGTGTTACCGTGAGGCTGACCTCTTCTCTCTGCTCAGTCCTTCCAAGGGAACCGGCGCACCTTCCAGGGCCCGGGCTACAGCACCGGGCAGCGGTACAACGGGGGGCCGTACCAGGACCGCAACCCGGCCCGTTCCAGCTACAGATACCAGGGCGACGGGGCGGGCCAGCAGGGTGACGGGCACCGCACCGGCGCCGCCTCGCAACAGCCCCGCCCCTCAAGAGGTCCGCCCAACCCCAACCCGTCGACGTCCAACCACCAGCGCCCGGAGCGGCCCGCCCGCAACGGGGTGGCCTAGGGTGGCGGCCGCCGCCTCCAGCACATCCCCTACCCACCCATCCACCCCCCCAAACTCTCCCCCTGCACCCTATCCCAACCCCCCCCCCCCCCAAACTCCTGTATCAATGAAGAATAGTAAGAATACACGTTTACATTTATTTGTTTGTTTTTTGTTTTAATGGGGTCAGTGTAGCTGTGGTGCCACCTCCTCTCCTTCATCCTCTGGACTTGAAAAAGTCTGTCTCTTAGTGTTTTGTAATTGACTCTCGACATCGTGGCTCCCCTCTGCTTCCTTCTCAGCTCCCCCCCTCTCCCCCGTCGCCCTCCCTGAACACGTGTTCACCGGCGATTCCGAGGAAATCATCAAACTCCTCGGATTTTGGCAATCCCTGCAGCCTTAGATTGTACGTCGTTGGTTAGTTAAAAGATGTTCCAATGTGCTGATTGTGAATTAAGAGGACGTGGGAGACTTCATTTAACATAAATGCAATCAACGCTAGAGAAAACAAACCATCAAAGTTGCACATATCACTGCACGTCCTTGTGCGGTCCAACATGGCTGCTGCCAGCGTCGCTTGCTTGCGTCTGGTCGCACCGTGGAACCCGCTAGTTATCCCCCCCCCCCCGAGCCTGAGGCGAGGCCACAGGATGAGGATGGGGCTCTTTTTGTTTTAACTTTAAAAAATTGATTGGATTATTTTATTAGGTGCTGTTGCATTGTGAAAGCTCCCGAGGTAAGGGTCTGCATCTCAGTCGTCGTGTCCCTGACCGTGTTGAAGGTATCCAATGGGGTGTGCAGCCCTCCTTTTATTTCCACTTCTATTTATTTAGTTCCATTGCTGGTGATTTGATATGCGCATAACTGACATGCCTGCCTTTTTTTTTGTCGCAGCACTTCCAGGCTTGCCTTGGCAGTACCCTAGACTAGTACCGTTAGAGTGTATACTCTTAGCGCTTATACACGGCGTCCATGTAAACATACGTCGGTAGATGGTGACCTGGAATCATACTCACCCTTTGACCACACAATCTTTTTTTTCCCTTATACTGTAATTTGGGTCCATGAGCCTCCTAAATACCTCATTGATGTGCTTTCATTTGTTTCACATGGCCTGGGTGTGTCCTTGCGTGCGCAGGGTTTAAAATGGGTAAGAGGGAGCGATTGAAAGGTGTGCTCTCTCTCCCGTGTGCGTGCGTGTGTCCAAAAGGTTAGCGTGGAGCAAACCATCTGTCTTGTACCAAGCAGTCTTCCTTGAAAAGCAAGAAGAAAACAATTCCAGCTGAATCAATTGTAAAAAAATAAATAAATTTGTTAATGTTCACCTTCCAGCTGATAATATAACGTGGAGGCTATAGTGTACGCCAGATTTGTAATATGGCTGCTCTGCTTGCGTAGATAAGATTACGTTATTTGACTGAAGTGTTATAGATCTAAAACATGTAGACGCTGCCTGTATCTGTACCACAGGACAGCCTGTCTTTTACAGTTGATTGTTGAGTGTGTTGCTTTAAGCAGTTAAGAATGTTTTGCCATTCGAGCATAGGAGCGGCGCTGAGAGTCATTATATATTCGAGGGAAAGATGCATGTTCATAGGTAACGCCATTTCTCTTACTCACATGTTCGGCTGAGCGAACCTGTTTCTTTTTATTTTCATTTCAAACTGTAGGAATATTAGGTTATCGCCAAAGAAATGACATCACCCTATTTCCCCAGTTACTGCCTTTCCAAGGAGCTGTCTTCGGTCTTCACAGAATCCGATTCTTGTCAAGCTTTTCCCTGTGCAGACGCTCTCGAGTAACACCTATTCCCAATCTATCTTTTTCCAGAGCTCTACCTTGTGTATTTAGCTGTATACATGTTTACTCGCTTACATGGAATGTTTTTTTTTTATGTAATCATATTAGAATATTTTATTTTCTGTGTGGAAGTTTTCCTCCATGCAGCCTTCCAGTGTACATGTCATGTCCTTTTTTCACTTTTCTGCTATACTGTCAAACTGAAACTAAAGTGCCTTGTCTTCCTCTCATTTAACACCCCCCCCCCCCCCGTCACTAAGTATGGACCAAAGACATCCTACCTGTCCCATAACGACCCCTGACCGTCTCTCTGTCACTCACTGAATGGCACACTTTTCATTTACTATGAATAAAAAAAGGTTTGCAATACATTCATTCTGTGGAGTTTGTCTCTTCTGTGGAGGTCTTTGCGCTCTTGACTGCCATTCGTCAGAACAAGTTGGCGATATATTGCTTTAGTCTGCTGGAGTGGAACCGTTGCATCAAGACCTTAGCCAAGTATCTTGGCACCTAACCAGATGTTAATTTGAGGTTTGCTAACTAGGTCACCCATTTCACCTAACCAGATTTTAGTTTGAGGTTTGCTAACAAGATGCTTATTTGAAGTTTGCTTACTAGGTCACCCATTTCTTAGCGGGACTTGGGTAGCCACTAGGTGGAGGCGTGTGTCGTATGCATCTGGTTGAACTTAAACCGTCCCCACTAAAATGTGCTTAATAGGTGGAGGCTTGATTTATAGCCTCGGCACATCATTTTGTGTCTCTAGACTTGAAGGCCTCTAGTGTGCCTGAACATTTCCCGAATTAATATAAACATTAGATGACTATCTCCCACGGGGGGAAATATAGGATTAAAAACAAACTAAGGTTGGGCTGGACTTACTGGAGGCTATGATCTATTTTTAATATAATGTGCATAATACCAAATACGACCACTAGATGGAGTCGTTTGTTAAACAAAGATGCAATTGCCATTAAGGATGTTTGGCTAAACTAGTGCAGTGCCTTTTTAAAACTTGTTTGGTAGCTTCACACCTGACACTGCACTTCCTTTATTCCTCACCCATACCACAGCAGAGTGTCAAGTTGAAACACACAGACTCCTATAGTTAGATGTGTTGCATACCTTTGAGTAAGATTATTACTTTAAGGTTGAATTTTAAGTTATTCAACCTTAAATATTAACAAACAAGCTCATCTATTAAATTGAAATAGCCTTAAATAATCACAATACTATTTCAAGGTCATCAAATCAACTTTATTTACATACAAAAAAAAACATTGGTATTTTATCCACTTTGCTCACGTTCAATAAAGAATTAATTAGACGCAAAAAAGTCCCAACTGAGGGAACCGAGATGTCAAAGGTTCTCATTCCTTGATATGTTAAATAGTTTCACCTGTACGGTACGAGCACCAGAAAAAAAGTGTACAACGTACAGGAGAATGTATTTAAATTTGGTCTGCTAACCCCGCCCCACTCTCCGTGAGGTCTTCCAAGCGGAAGGCGTCTGCTCCTCACAGCGACATCACAGACGGGAACACACCACCGCCTAACGGGAAGGACAAAAGACACGGCTGTCAATCAAAGTTGGCGAGCCCGCATTCTGCAGATCTCATTTGACCCCATCACATTCCTCCAGGACCCCTTCGCCTGGGCGAGTCTCATCGAGCCTCAATGTCCTGTCGTACTTTTTGGGCTACCTTGACCGTCGCCGGCGTCCGCCTCCGGCACCTTCCAGTCCATCTTGCGGCCCTTCTCGTAGAGCCCCTTCAGCGCCTTCCTCACTTCGTCCGTCCCGCCGCCGCGGCTCAGCTCCAGGTACTTCCTGTAGAGCTGCAGGGCGGTGCGGGCGTCCTCTATGCTGTCGTGGGTTTCCCCCTGGATGTTGAGGTCTGGGGACAGGGGACAAGGAACCTGGGGGTGACTCACGGCATTCCAGCTCCAGGAGACACGGTTAACAATTAAACTTGAAGGACAGGCTGGTCGAGGAACCACGCACCGACCTACCCAGAAAGTACCAGGCCAGGAAGCGTAGAGAGATCATCCTCTTGCGGGGCATGTGGAACAGGTACACAGTGTCCACCACCTGGTCCTTCAGAACCTAAGCAGGAAATACACACAGAAAATGAGAAGCGATCGGAGTGATACGAAGGCATATTCCTGTTACAACAAACTTATTAGAAAGTAAGTTATAAACGTGCACATCAGCTTTGATAACCATAACTAGTTGTAACCAAGTAGGGCCCCCGCAAACTATAGAAACATAATGTACATTACCTGAACACAACATGAGTACTGACTACACAGGCTTCAACACAACATGACCAGACTACACAGGCTTCACCACAACATGACCAGACTACACAGGCTTCACCGCAACATGACCAGACTACACAGGCTTCAACGCAACATGAACAGACTACACAAGCTTCACCGCAACATGACCAGACTACACAGGCTTCACCGCAACATGACCAGACTACACAGGCTTCAACGCAACATGACCAGACTACACAAGCTTCACCGCAACATGACCAGACTACACAGGCTTCACCGCAACATGACCAGACTACACAGGCTTCACCGCAACATGACCAGACTACACAGGCTTCACCACAACATGACCAGACTACACAGGCTTCAACACAACATGACCAGACTACACAAGCTTCACCGCAACATGACCAGACTACACAGGCTTCACCGCAACATGACCAGACTACACAGGCTTCAACACAACATGACCAGACTACACAAGCTTCACCGCAACATGACCAGACTACACAGGCTTCACCGCAACATGACCAGACTACACAGGCTTCACCACAACATGACCAGACTACACAGGCTCCAACACAACATGACCAGACTACACAGGCTCCAACACAACATGACCAGACTACACAGGCTTCAACCCCACATGTACTGCAGCGTACCAGTAGGTTGATGACGCGGAAGTCCTTCTGCAGCCCGTGGCCCACGAAGCGCACGCCGGTGTCGATGAGGAACCGCAGCTTCAGGTACGTGGACTTCAGGGTGGTCAGGTGTTTGGAGGAGATCTTGGCATCCAAATCTCCTGGTTTGATACCCGAGTACTGGGTCAGGTAGTCCACCACCTTCGACAAGGAAGTGTGAAAGCACACGTTTTACACATTCAAAATAACTCAACTACTTGGGATTCAAATTCCCTGCAGAAAATTCAAAGATAAATGTAAATGTCTGTGTGGCATGCAGCGGATCTTTTGGCCCCCTAACGTACCTGCTCCTGGGTGGAGATGTAGTCATCGATGAAGGGCACCCCCTCATTGGTCCCCTGACCGCGCACACAAGTGATCCTAGCCACAGACATCTGGCTGGGCTTGATGGTGGACTTGGTGCCGTCGCTGCGAAGCTCCGCCTCTTCCTGTTCACACAGGAAGGAGTCAAGACGCTGAACGATAACCAATTAATGCTAATGTATAAGAGCGTCATACGACAAGGTTCAATGTAAAATGAAATAAAGCATCGACGCATTCCCCAAGTTTTGGTTCGACCAAAAAATGTGCTTCTCCCACTGTGTGAAAGGTGAGTGGCCCCTGGCCCCTGGTGTAAAAGGTGAGTCTGGAGCCCTGCTCCTCCATGGCGGACTCACCTGGTTGAGCGTGACAAACTCAGCGTCCAGCCCCACCAGGTCCCCGGCCTGGGGCATCTCGCTGACCATGAGGGGGATGAAGGTGGCGTGGCTCTTCCTCTGCTTGCGGGCCAGCGAGGCCTCGGTCAGCAGAACGCTGGCCTCGATGGGGTTCTTAACTGGGACAGGAGGGAGCACATCGTGAGGAACAGCCCCTCAAACCCTCCTCTGGCATATTACATAATGCGGTTCATAGCTTGATCGATAGAAACAGCCGTAGACTTACTGCGGAGGTCGTATTTGGAGTGGTAATTCCTCTTGGCGTAGTACAAGATGGCCGGCACCTTCCAATTCACATCAAACTGGGCTGCTTCCGTCTGTCAGAAAAACAACCGTTCCTTAAAATCCCCTTAAATAAAACCACCTCAAACTTTAAACAACACAAATGGGAACATCCGTTTTCATACGTCACCAGAAGACGTACCTTGTCCACGGGCTCGATGAGGAAATCGTTGAACAGGTACCACTGCTGGTGTGTAACCCCCTGCAAGGACAGGACACACGGACGTCAGGCTCCGCCAGACACGCCATCCCACCTGTGTTGATGGGCCTCCTCTACAGGACGCCCCCCTCTGGCCGCGGGAGCGTGTGAGTGACTCACCTCTTTCCTCACGTGGTAGGTCTCTCCCACCTTGATGTGAGCCACCAGGTTGCCCCCTGTGCGGGCGTCCAGCAGGTGGGGCACGGTGACCACCAGGTCGAAGAGGCAGGCCCCGTCCTCCTCCTCTGCGGTGCTCAGCTAGGGGGCGACACCGAGGCAGCGCGTTACAGGAGGGAGGGCCCCTCTCTTATTGGACCCACTGACACCCTTCTTTAGCGTGAGCCTCTCGCGTTTGGAGGATCGGGAAAAGCCTTTATGCCACGACGTATTTGGGAATGATCAGGAGCATATCTGCCAGTCTATTAAAAGTTGGTTTGAAAACTTGCCTCCACCTTGTTGACTGGAATATTTTTGCAGTGAAGGACCAATCATTGGAATAGTAACAGAAGGGGTTCTACTGGATTGGGTTTGAGTTCATTGTTCATATAGTTATCATTTCCATTGATTTATAATTTATATTGCCGTAAATAATGTCAAATGACCTCTGAGCCGCCGGAAAAAAACTAAAACAACACAAATGATCATGAAACGCACCAATTGCATTCCTGAACCCATAAGCAGCAAATGCTTTGTACTCACTCCAAGAGACCCATACTCATGCCGCTTTTCCACCGACAGTACCAGCTCAACTCGCCTCGCCTCGGCCGCATTTTTTTGCGTTTCCATAGCCAAAATCTGGTACCTGGTACCTGGTACTTTTTGGTCTCACCTCCGTCATGGAGAGCTGAACCGGTGCTTTTGTGTGACGTAAACAGGCTGCTGGCCACTGATTGGCCAGAGAGTGACGCCACTGGACGAGCACGTCGTCCGAGCCTGACACCCGACACCAGGTGTTTGGCCGAAAATGGAATCCCACGCCTGAAATCGCGGCCCCTCTCCGCGTTATAGCAGTGTTTATATCATATCATCAGAAGATGATAAAACTTGTCACAGAAAGCAATGTTACATTTTATGGCGACCCAGAACGTAAGATATCCCATTCACAATAATGAACTACGAGGGCACTTAAATATGTAATAGTTTACAATTCATACATGTATGCATGATGTGAACCTAGAAAGCACAGACGGAATACGAGAAAGCGCGTTCACGCAGAGAGGGGGTGCGATTTCAGATGGGGATTCCATTTTCGGCACGACACCGGTATCTCTAAATACTAGCATCAGCGTTCAGTCAACAATAGTGATTGATTATTGACCTCCGCAGTATCAGCACGCAACAACACGCCGTGGCCCGTGACATAGTTGGAGACGCTCCTGTGTGTATCCCTGTCTGCTTATGTGTCTCGTGGATAAGCATGCGCAGTTTCGCGCATGCGTGCTATGTGACCCATGCGACCCGCCCATGCGACCCGTTGAAGAGGTACTTTTCTAGATGGAGACACGATGTGCCTGGAACCAAACCAAGTGGTGCTAAGTCGTGGCGCGTTGAGCCGGTACGGTCGCTGGAAAAGCCGCCTCAGGGACTACCAATACGTTTGCTGCTGAACCAGCGGCCGGTCCCAGCCGTCCTCCCAGCGCCCTACCTCCTCGGCCTCCGGCCAGTGGACCACCTCCAGGCCCTGGGTCTTGCTGATGGTCATCTTCATGGTGAGGGGGATCCATACGTGGCGCAGGTCCTCGGCCCGCGTGTTGAAGGTGATGCCCTCACTGCCGCGCATGTCCTCCCCACTGGAGGGGGGGGGGGGGGGGGGGGGGAGTTGGAGAAGACAACAGTTCCCGCTCAGTGTGTGCACAGACAAGGGCCGGGGGGTTCAACAGGTGTAGGCGGAGGAGGGCGTTTACTCGTGGCACCACTCTGTAGGCAGCGGCTCAGGCTCCTTGGGCTTTGGGGGCTCTGCTGCCTCCTTCTGCTTGGCTTTGTTGAAGGCATACTGGGGTCAACAGGAGAGGGGGACAGCGTTAGTGACCACCGGAGAGAGGAGCAGCGTGACTCCCACCGTCTCCCACTCACCTCGGCCTGCACCCTCCAGAACTCGGCCTCCTTGGCGCTGTTCACCTCACAGTTGATGACCAGGACGTCCGGGAGACACCGGATGTTGCGGGTCTGCACCTGTATCAGGAAACAAGCGGAAACCAAACAAAGTTACGTTTGGGTCATGTTCTCACCACTTAAAGGACAATTCCGGTATTTTGAACATTGAGCCCCCTTTCTGGTTTGTCTAGGATGAAATAGAGTGGCTGACAGTGAGATGCACATTTCTGAAAACTAACGTTTAGGGTGGTTTTAAGGACATGTTTCTGAATGCCCGTAGGCAGATATTGTGCCAGATAACAGGCAGGGGCGGATCGAAATGAGCCAAATACCCGAGACAGGACCAAGTCAACATTTCGGTGTCAACCACTCTATTTCATCCTTGACAAACCAGAAAGGGGGCTCAATGTTCAAAATACCGGAATTGTCCTTAAAAAAAGTAAAACACAAATGTGTATTTTATTTCACATCCGGAACACGATCATTTTGCCCTCTTCTACACAGGGAAAGCGAAACCAATAACATCCACAAGCTAACATCCACACTCTTCCTCATATTAACCAAATCCTGACAGCCCAAAGACACATTCCATTTGCACTACCCGTTTCACCTTAAACATAACGTCACACACATTGCGTCGCGTTAAGGAAGTAAGATAATATGTGAATGCCATATGACGCCACCCTCTGTTTGTCACTCCTTTTGTCTGGCCTTTGATTCCTCAGTAGCTGGTTCCCCCGCCGGGACAACCTACCGTGGGCTGGTACTTCTCACAGTTCTCACACCAGGCCTGCGTGCTCTGCTCCAGACAGATGCTCTTCTTCAGGATCTCCACAAAGTCATGCTCCTTCACCGCTTTTTCTGCCCGGGACACAAAACAGGAACACAACCTCAGTAATCCGCTGCCCTCTTAGCCCAAGAAAGAGCCCCCCCCTCCCCCCCAGGTCTAGAGCCAGACAGAATTCCCTCGCTGCATGCATGTGTCTGACCAACAAGGCTGATTGCAGTATTATCATGAAACTTCCTGGGATACAAAGCTCCATCTCCGTTGGGCAGCGTCCCAGAAAGGGGGGGGGGGGGATCTGCCAGTCCCGTTGGGGGGGGGACGCACCGTGGGGGTTGTGCTCCGGGTAGTGCATGGTGAAGAGCAGCGTTAGGGAGGTGCGCACCGTCTCCTTGCCACAGCGACACAGGCTGCTGTTCTCCACCTCGCAGCCAAACAGCCGGCCGATTACAGACTCCCCCGACGAGCCTACAGCACTGAGACACATGCAGGAGACGGGGAGGGGGGGGTCAACACCTCCATTAAAGGGTTCCAGCAGCAGACTCTTCTCTTTGGGGGGCATTCTAGCGCTGTATTCTAGACCCTGAGGTACTTGGATGAACCAAAAAAGCAGACAAAGAACCCCGACGCCGACCACGTTGCAGCCAGACATTTGACCCAGGTACGTGGGAGCGGATCAGTCGTGAACCATTGAACCATGCGCAGAGTGAGGGGGGTGGGAGCGTGGAGTCAGACAGGGCTGACCCGGGGGGCCGCGGGGCCGTGCCGACCTGCTGCTGGCCCCTCGGTAGGCCTGCGGGCCCTCCTGCTCCTGGGTCTCCTGGTGCAGCTGCGTCAGGATGAAGCGGTTCCAGCTCTGGATGAGGCGGCCCAGCCGGGCCTTGCCCGTCTGCTCGTCCGAGTCGGCCAGGATCAGCCCAAGAGCCGAGGCCTCTGGGATGGTGCGGAAGGCCCGCAGGAAGTTGCTGGCCTGCGTGAGAGAGCGAGGCCAGAGGACGATTGGCTTCTGGCTTTTTTTGCTTTGCAAATACGCCTCCTACATCTGGAGCACTTCAAGATTTTTTTATTTTCGCATTTTTATGCTTTATGATAGTGTGAGATAGACAGGAAGGTTTGGGAGATTTGAGCGGAGGACAGGAAAGGGACCCTGGGCAGGAATCCAAGCCGGGTCCCTGCGATCAGGACTGAGCCTTAACGGTACACTCTCTACCCAGGGAGTGTACTGTGGTGTGGGGGTCTACCTGACACGGGTCACCACGGGACAGGTCCAGCATGTGGAAGAGGAACCCGAGCTCACAGGCCAGGCAGAACTCCTTCTGGCAGAGGTGGTTCTGCACCAGGCAGCGGATGGGCTCCAGGAAGTACAGCACCTAGCGCGTCCCCGGGTAGAGTCGTCAGCAAACACAGCGCTGGTGCTACCAGTAAAAACGAATCATCAAGAAGAGGGAACAATGTTGCACAACAGGAAGTCATTACCTGTATCATGCAGTTACAGTATGCATTGGGAATGTGCGGTTCCAGGCCTGCAAACAGGGTTCTGTTGTAGTGCTTGAAGTCAAAGTCCTCCAGTCCGAGTTTGGAGTATTTGATGGTCACCTGGTGGGTATGACCCGGTAAAACACGGGCGTGTTAGAAGCAGAACAGATGAGGGAGTCACCTCAAGCATGAGAAAGGGAAAGTCCTTGTTGAGTCTAACCTTTCTGTACTTTTTGGGCACCATGTAAAGGTGTGGTTCTTCCTCTCGGCCGATGGGTGATTCAGGCACCTGATTGTAGTTATCATAGTCCAGCTCCACTTCTTTAATCTTGTACGGTACCTAGGTAAAACAAAACACCAGAAATACATTGTCACTAAGAACCTAACCCTTGAGCTACCCTTTGCTCTGTATCAAATATACGAGTGGAGGGTTTGGGACATGCCTGATTGCGAGGACGGGTACGTTGATTGGCGGCATAGCCAATGAAACCGACAGTTTTCATTGTTCGTAGGATCTCTGGGTCAACAGCAGGCGATCGCCTGTAGTGGTAAACAAAGAAGAGCTTATGTTAGTTCCTACATATGCAGTAGAATAAAGATATAAAAAACTGTTGTTCTTGAAAATAAGCTTCATAGTCTGAAAACATCCGAATATAAGCTACATTGAATATAAACGTCCACTCCGTATCTTCATGTAGGACACGAGAGTCGTATCACCCGACACAAGGGTTGTCACCAACGGTCCCACTGGAATCATTGCGGGGCCATAGAGATGGCCAGTGCCTAACCTGGGCTTGGGGGTGACCATGGGGGTGGGCCAGTCGGACAGCAGCTGCTCCGCGCTGGTCAGGGGCGTGGGGATGAGGGACAGGGGCAGCAGTTCATGGTTCCAGTCCAGCTGGTGCAACGAGTCCACGAGGCAGGGATGGGCAAACTCCGTCTCGCGGGAGTAGTCGTTGTAGGACACCTCGGGCGCATCCGACCACAGGTGCACGCCCCCCCCAGAGTCCCCGAAGGCCAGGGCCTGCTTGCTGGACGACACGTCGAAGCTCATGAGCAGTTGGCCCCCCGTGTTCACGTGGAAGACGTCGGCCACGTTGGCTAGCCCCGTGGGCTCACAGAACTGACACTGGCCTAGTGGTGGGAGGAGAGGTGGATCAGTGGATTTAGGTAAACAACATCTGTAACAGACTGAGTAATCAACAGCCTTGCTAAAGGACTGACTAACCAAGAGACTAGCTAACAGGATGTTTAGGATGGTTTTTTTTAGCTAACAGAGTAACTGACGTTCACAGGCCTCTCTCTCTCTCTCTCTCTCTCTCTCTCTCTCTCTCTCTCTCTCTCTCTCTCTCTCTCTCTCTCTCTCTCTCTCTCTCTCTCTCTCTCTCTCCTCCTCCTCCTCCTCCTCCTCCTCCTCCCCCTCCCTCCCTCCCTCCCTCCCTCCCTCCCTCACCTGACTGTGCGATGATGGCCAGCCGGGAGGTGTAGGTGGGGATGAAGCGCAGGAACAGCGGGTCCACGTGGACCTGCAGCGGGGTGACGGCCCGCATCATGCGGAGGTCGTACACCATGAGGAAGCGGTCGCACGCCAGCCCGTTCATCCCCCGGCTGGAGAAGCCACAGGCCGCCAGCAGGTTCCCGTGGACGTCGAAGTCGGACAGGCTGCCCGAGAAGGCGTCGAACTCCTGCTCCGTCTTGAAGGTGCGCATGTCTCGCAGGGTCACCTGGGCGGAGGAGGGAGGGTTGATGCAAGGCCGGCGTATTGATGTCCACGCTCACTGGGGAGAAGGACCTAGTCCACACTCACCTTCCCGGCGTGTTGATGTCCACGCTCACTGGGGAGAAGGACCTAGGGGGGATTCCATCAACCAAGCTAAAGGCAAAGCCGGGCTTATTTCGCTTAGCCTCGCTACTTTAATCTAGAGTTGCGTTCCATCAAGGTGACTTAAGGAAATCTCTTCTAAGTAACCATGGCAATTTATCCGACCAAATGAACCTGGTCGGTACCAGGCTAACTGTCAGGCTTACTTGAGCGGTGTTTCAGAGAAGTCCCATCTGTCGGAAACAAGTGCACCATCAGAAGGTACCGCCAAGCCTAGTCCTCACGATTTTGTCATAAATGTACATATATGAAGTACAAACAGCGTATATTTTCACTAAGGGTCTAAGATTAAATCATGCAAATAAAGTAATTAAATGAATTGCTATCTATTGTTATCGTGGATATTTTCACCACACATTATTATCTAAGACTATGTATTGTCAAATTTGTGAACTAGCAGTTCGGTGAGTGGTCTAGCATTTGCCCTGAGGTTCGGGCGAAGCGAGGTCGCGTCCTGAGTAGGCCTACGTCCTACAATTTTTGGCGTTGGCTCATTTTTGTAATTTCCTCTATTTCATCAGAGAAATTAGGCCTAACAATAGACTTTTTATATAATAAATATGTCTTACAATATCCCTAGAAACAAAATAGAACTTGCAAAAACCCATGGTAAAGTTAATGTTAATATTAATGTTACTGATTGTGATCGTGACTGATTATTAATGTTACAAATTGAGACACTGCTGCATGGGAAATTGTCAGCCACTTAAATTCCTTTCAGGTGAGTTTCTCGGCAGGCAGCCGAGACCACCTCTGTTGAGATAAATACTATGGATAGTCAATTACAATATTCAAAGAAATGGAAAATAAAAGGCATGCAAAGTTATTTGATCCCTCCCGTAATCCTTCCTAAATTACTAATTAGGGGGGGATTGAACCCCGGACGACCGGCTGCAAGTCTGACACGTTACCTCGAGACTCTAAATACAAATCTACGGACAATATTAAATGTAAATATGTTACGCTTAATAGCCTACTACTTATTTATTCAGAAGATCGGCGATTTTATTGCCAGGCGGCCTCCCTGTTTTTATTAATGGTTACAATGTTCCCTTTTTGAGTTATTATGTGCTTGTACTCCTCATAAACTTCCACAAGCAGCTTCTGTTCGCCACTAGAAAAGATCCCACTCGGTCCTTTTCGGACATTTGATCCATGATTCGACATTCACGGTTCTGGGCTGGGCGTAATCCACGATAACGTAAACCTGAAGGCGCGGCTGAACTGGTTTGATGGAACGGCTTTAGCCTCAAGTGGAAGTTGGCGTTAGTTCTACCCCTCTAGTCCACACCCACCTTCCCAGCGTGTTGACGTCCATGCTCACTGGGGAGAAGGACCTAGTCCACACCCACCTTCCCAGCGTGTTGACGTCCATGCTCACTGGGGACAAGGACCTAGTCCACACCCACCTTCCCAGCGTGTTGACGTCCATGCTCACTGGGGAGAAGGACCTAGTCCACACCCACCTTCCCAGCGTGTTGACATCCACGCTCACTGGGGAGAAGGACCTAGTCCACACCCACCTTCCCAGCGTGTTGACGTCCACACTCACTGGGGAGAAGGACCTAGTCCACACCCACCTTCCCAGCGTATTGACGTCCACGCTTACTGAGCAGAAGGACCTAGTCCACACCCACCTTCCCAGCGTGTTGACGTCCACGCTCACTGGGGAGAAGGACCTAGTCCACACCCACCTTCCCAGCATGTTGACGTCCATGCTCACTGGGGAGAAGGACCTAGTCCACACCCACCTTCCCAGCGTGTTGACGTCCACACTCACTGGGGAGAAGGACCTAGTCTACACCCACCTTCCCAGACGTGTGACCACAGAAGAAGAAGCGACTGGACTGCCGCATGATTGCCACTCCAGGCATCTCCACTGTAACCTGCCAAGGAAAGCAAACATGCGAGCCAACACACACACACACACACACACACACACACACACAGTTACTTTCAAAGTAAGCCGGGAATCGATGTATCAACAATGTCCACAACGCTGATGGAATCACCTTCTGAGTCTCTTGAACAGTATTCAAGTCAAACTCTACAATATAGTTGTGCAGCCCACCCATGATCAGAGTGTTGGTGTCCGTCATAAGGAGGCTGTGCATATCTGCTCCTTCATCCATCCTGATGGAAGCAAACAATGTTTAACATAATTTCAAAAGGGGCTATTGCAAAAGAAGTCTGGATTCTTATGTTACTTACGGGTAATCAAACATGACAAAGCCGCCGCGGGTACAACATTTGAGATTGGTCTTGGACAGGAAGAGCACACCCGTTTCTAAGCTATGGATCTGGCGGATGTCATCAGTTGAGTGCACTTGGAAAGACGAATATCGGCCCATCGTAGGCCCGAAAAAGGAACTGGCATGACCCTAAAGAAATAAAACATTTGAGTAAGTGAGTAATACATACATTTATAAATAAAATTGGTAACACCTGAAAATAAGAGTTTGTTAACTAACCATTCATTAACATTAGTAATGCAGTTATAAAGATTATTATAGAGCATTAGCATAGGGGTTTGGGTGAAGGTTAGTCTGAACACGATTACTGTAGTTACCATTAACCATTAGTCAATTCTAACTTGACCATTAGTTAACTGTTAGGTAATGCTTGGAATGGAATTAAAGCCAAAAATAAATGGTTTATTAATGTACTGACAATTCTATCGGGTTAATATATTCAAATATGTCTACTAAAATCAGCTGAGTATCTTACTCTGTGATTTCCCATCCAGAGCAACTCCTCTTGTAGATCAAAATGAGTTGCAGTAACTGGGATGCCAACTTCTGCTGCAACACTGTGCAACTCAGAGAACATGCCCTCTAAAAGATGCACAGAGTCGGGCACTTCAACGGCCAGTCCCTCTGAGTCCAGCTCCACGCCTTGCATCATATTCTGAGTGATCCGGGGGTCCATCGAAGGCTCCATCCCGGTGTCCAAGGACCCATGGAGGGTGGGCGAGTAGTCGCCCATCCCTTGGTCAAGACCGTCAAAGTTCATCATGAGTGAAGCTTAGTCGGCCTAAAATAAGGAAGAAAGTAAAAACTAGTATTGAAGTATGTATTTTTTTGTAGTACTCGTGACAGTAAAAATACAAAGTTAGCTAACAAGTCAAAAAGCGAGATCACACTATTGGGTTCTAGCGCTGTTTAGGAAAAGAGCGCATCTTCTGGTAGCGGCTAAAGTAGCTTGGCTAACCCATTAGCCATCCAACAACTAATTTATCATCAATGGTAATCATGGGGCTATAGAAAACCACGCAAGACAATAGTAGCATCCTCCATATTAGAGCTCTTTTCAACCGTTATCGTAGCGAATGTTCGTTCGGTTACCCTTGCGTTATAGATCCAGTTAGTATAGCGGTGTTGTAGCTATCCCACCAGGGCTACACATATGCTAAGGTAGCTAACAACATGTAGACATTGAAATATGCTGGTTATATTTGAAATGAATTGCGGTGAATTAAAGGTTTAGCGTCACCTACATAACGATTACGGGTAGTTGTCAAATACTATTTCACATACAAAGTCGACACATGTTGGTTCACAACAATAACAGAAGAATGAAAGCACATCCGCTTCCAGTAGGGGGATGTTCAACAACACTACGGTTCAACGACACTACTGTGTTGCTGAACACTACACAAACAGTAAAGTGTTTGTATTGGGAGTGTAGTGATTGCGTAGTGTTCACAATCACTACACAAACAGTGATTGTGATGGCTATGAATCATGGAGGCATAATTTAATCATGAATTGCACAGCCTTGCTGTCCCCATGGATACTACCAATAAAGGTTAATAGCATGAATTACATTCGTTAGCATTAGTCGCATTAGTTATTGGGAAATAATAAATATAAGTTGTGTATCCTCAGTGCAGTCGTAGAAGTGAAGTTACTATTCATTTAATAATTAACATTGGACCCAATTTGATTTTGATTGATTGAAGCATTTATGCCAACAACGTTTATTTAAAATAAATCAGTTTGAAGTCCACTAGTTAAAGCTCAAATGATTGCAGAGCTGTGTTGACATGTAAGAGAGGGTTTCTCATGTGCAGCGATGGAGAGCATAACTGTTACAGTCCATTTTTATTTAGAATTGAGCAGGCCATTCCGTGTGATTTATTCGAGACGCACTCGGCTAAATCACTCAGCCACGCACCATCCCCGCTGGGTTTTCCCGCCGCCATCCGCCTCTGGCGGAATTCCTTTTTGTGTGTGTGAACTATCTTGTATCTTGTGAAAACGTGGGTTGTTTGTTTATACTCTTCTCATGGGGATTATTATTTTTTCGTTCTTTTTCTTTTTATGCTACCTTTTGATCTCCTTCTTCTGAGAGACCAGCACCTAAAAAGGGGCATACAAATTGACGACATCACATTTCACATATCACAACTATTAAGAAGTGAGTATGCAGTTGTAGGTTGAACGCAGATTCACACACTTCCCGGAACATTTGAGACCGCGATGTACGCTACTTACGTTTGGAAGCAAAATCAAAAATAAAACTGCGTAAATAATGTTTTTAAATCAAATGTTATTTAAAATACGCGCTTATGGGCTTTAACGTTTGTTCGTATGCTAATTAAGAGCCTAAACAACTGCCTAATGATTAACAATTATTTGCCGAGGTTGAAACGAATGGGGAATAGGAATAGCCCCTCGACCTTCGGCCTCGGGGGCTATTCCCCACTATTCACGGAGCCTGAGGTGAATAATTGTTGTAGTATAGGACTACTTCACGTGAATAGGCCTACTCCAAAAAAAAACAAGATAACACTTTTTGCCGGGATTCTTTTTTTTTTATTAGCGGTTTATTAGTTAATTTTTACGAGACGACTGTGCGTTGAAAATAATATCCTGAGTTTGAGATCCCAAATCATGGGAAATGTCCCAATATCCCGAGATAGCGAACCAATAATATTGCGCCATCTTAGGAGGTTCACGTGTTGCATATACTAATTGAATATATCTCGCCAGTAAGAAACAATTTATATCCATAGGCCTAAATGGATTTCCCATCACAATACGCCAACCGTCCAAGAGTGGTACAAATAAATTGAACAACAAAATAAATATGAACCCAACCAGGGTCTGCTACTTTATGAATATTTAAGCATCAACACACATCTCAAGGGCTGTACACTTTCCTGCGCGGGGGCGACGATCAGGTGTACCGGCTACGCGTGGGCAGCTCAGGCGCTGTACAGGTGGACTGGCTCAAATTTCCCGGGAAATGTAGCCTAGTTGTGTGCGTTCAACACACAACTAGATGTTAAATTCTTAATTGTGAACGAAAAAGATGTGATATCGTCCATCTATGCCCCTATATCGGTTGCTCTCGTATAACACATTATTCTGCTACAGAAGGGGGAGATTGAAAAAAGTACCCCAGTAGAACATAGATCATTCTCTAACGGTTTCATAATCGCCTTTAATACCTAATTGATTTTGAAAGATCATCTACTATATTAATGATGGATCAATAACCATAATATTATGGTTTTATAACAGAGGCCTATATAATACAATTTAAAAAAAAATATATATATATATATATATATATATTAATTTATTAGATTCCCAATGTAACTGCATTATTCAAAAATAAATGACTTGGTTCCAGTGCGATTAAACGTGCAAGCCTACCTGCGTGATTTATAACAATAAATAATAATAATAATAATAATAATAATAATAATAAAACAAAAATAATAATTTGAATGAGACGAACTCGCCCAGGAAACTCCGCGTGAGTCACAGCCGCTGCTGCTATATATTCGACTCTAAGTTCAAGAGCCGGTCACAGAAACACAGCAAGAGAACCAAAGCTGGACATCACATACAACAAAACAGCAGTCGTCATGAAGCCAAACTTCAGATTCATCGTTGCGATCGTGTTCATCTTTGCCAAAGCCTCAGGCGCTCCGACTGGGGACAGGGTGGAGGATGCGTGCATCAGTGTCAAAAGCAGTTCGTCCCAGCTCAACGAAATTGCTCGAAATCTATCAATCGAGGTAAGTTTGTCTTAATATCATTTACATGGAATTATTAGTCTTTAACATTTTAACATATTACATTTAATGAGCATTGTAGAGAAACTAAGTAGAAACTAAGTTTGTTTTCTAATGCATTGCAGACGCTTATTGGAATTCCAAATGAGACCAGTTTTAAGAACATCATTCCTTGGATGGAGACTCAGGACAAGTGTGATCCCAGCAGCCTCAGACAGAACTCTATGGTGAGCCACAAACACATGTGTTATAAAATGGGATATTCAATTAATAATATTAATCATCATCATCATCGTCGTCATCTTCATCATTATCTGCAACATCATCATCATCATCATCATCATCACCACCATCATCATAATAATAATGTTATATTCCACAATGGTTTTCTAGCCCTGCATCATGAAGATGTCTGCTGTGCTGAGGATTTACCAGTCTAATGTGGAGCAGGTTGGCAAACTGCAAGTCTGTTCCAAGTTCACCAAGAAGATAAAACAACCGCTGGATAAGTTCTACACAGACATGAGGAATTGTGTGAGTGCCACTGGAGAATTACCCCCCAGCGAGGTACGTAGATATCATACTATACTACTATACTACTGTTACACCAGTTTTCTGATCAATTTAACATAAACCATGGGCAGAAAACAAACATGAATTCTGTATAACAAAAGGTGGTGTTTAACAGATTTGTGTTGTCTTATTTCTCCAGTTCAGCGCTCCCACTGCGCTGGTCAAGGAGAACAGCATATGGGAAGCTGAATTGTGCCACTACGTCATGGAGAGGCTTTTCTCCTTCTCCATCCTCACCGCTCGTGTCTTCGCCCTGGGTGACCCGGCCATGCACAGCCAGGGCTCTGCTGGTCAGTGCATATAGACCCAGAAAGCAGCCCAACATTCTGCACAGTGTTACCCGCCGCCAGACAGCTAGGGAGGAGATAATCTGTAGTCTTAAATGATCACATTGGTCAAGTTAGAGACATGTGTTCCTTAAGCAGTCATCTCAGGATGACGCGATATATGCTTACAGTGTTTAATCAATATACGTTTCGTGCATTTGAAATGTAACTTGGTTTGAATTGTATTTTCTATGAAATATACCTATTCATATATTGCAGATTATTTATTAAGATATATTGCTATTTATTTAATTTCATAAAGTCAACCTTATTCTTCAGGACTATAATTACTGAATGTAACTGGATAACCTTTTCTGATCAATAAAATGATAGTCTGCATTAAATGTGGTGTCATCGAAAAATTCTTACTGCAAAAGAAGGTTGAGGGGACTGATAGAATTCGTCAGAAAGTGAAGGCAGAAGTGATTGAGGAACATGAATGAACTTCCATCATCAACAATTTGTCAAAGTTATAAGGAAGACGTGCTTTCCATAAAACATTCCTCACACTGGGAAGAATCTAGAGGTTGTATTGCATCATCCAATATCAAGGTTTCTATTATAGCACGACCGTATGTTAATACATATAAAGGGAACTTGAAGGGAAACAAACATATAACCAGGTGACCACAACAAGGAAGCTGTTATGTGTACCCCACACAGCCACAGACACACACACACACACACACACACACACACACACACACACACACACACACGCACACACACACACACACAAACACATATGTGCACACCCAACCACCCACAAATACACCCACGAGCACACATACAGTAAACAGGTGTGTTCAGGGTAATCCTGTTCCCACCAATGTAAATATGATTAACCTAGGTAATCTATCTTTTCAATGGAGATGATGTAATTACATGAATAAATCATTGTTTTGGTCATCCATTAAATTACGGCCACAAAGTACCATGTAATAACTAATAATAAATACAAATATTAATAATTATGAATATATAGTACTCATTATTAATCATCCTCATCATCATAAGGAATCCTTATTATTGTTATTGCTGTACAAAACCAGTAGACATAAAAAGTATAATAGACCCGGTGAGACTTCATAGGATGGCTTCAGAATTAGCATTTGAGTGTTTTGTGATGACACCAAAGTGGGCGTGGTCGAAAACGAAGTCATTTCCTGGTGCGCTCCAACAGGAAGGTGAGTTCTCTCTGTATACTTACAAAGTGTTTAATATAATTGATCGTGTCGTCGAAGACATTATTTTCGGACGAATTTATGTTCCTTGAAAAGAATTGAGTCTATTGGCATATTTTTGCAATTTAATTGTATGTCAACAAGGCGAATAGCAACAAACATTGCAGCTAACTTAGCTGCTTTAAGAACGTTTGCTTAGAAAATGTACAAGTTTCTAAACTTTTAGGCTATCCACTAACATTGTCCAATTGCAAACGTGATTAAATTGTAAATGTAATTTGCGCCAATTTCTTTGGCTATAATTGTTAAAGTGCGTTACAACAATGGTGATGTCAGTCTTGTGAGTCGTAACGTCAGCGCATGTTTTGTTATACATTGCGATTAAGTCGGGCGGAGCTCCGGGCCTTATTCTAGAAAAACACAGCATTCCTGTAGTTCAAGCTCTGCTTATGAGGCATTAGAAGGAATTGCTCCATGACTGTCCTTCAACCCACCTAACCCACCTTCATCTCTATAGCAAAATATAAGTTATATAAGTTATACTGTATTCTACTCCCATTCCTTACTGATAAACAGTAATAACCATCTGTGGTCTCAACATGATTTGAATCTCCCACTACAGCTCAAGCACCAACATTAAGCGGGTTCCTTTTTATTTGTTTAAAAACACATTTTCACTCAAATTAAGGTTTTTCATGTATTGGTCCTGCTAGTTTAATTCCTTATGATAGCTTCTGGTGTTTACTTTTACTCTGAAAAAGTTTTTTTCTTTTTCTTTTACAATTATTAGTTATCATTAGTCATTTATCAGGGACAATGCAGAGCAGATTATTACATAATTTGGGATTGTTAATTATTAAATATTTTGTGATAATTATTACATAATTATCACAGTCAGTGCCATAACAATGTGTGTAGATGTGTTGCATAGAAGGTTTCTAGCCAGTTGGCTAATTTGCAACCACAGTCCCTGTTCAGGCCTTTCTAAAAAAGATAATCCAAATATAATTTTCAAAAGAACTACATATTGGGAGGAATACAGTCATGCCGCTGATATCAAGATCAACATTACACAGATTCATGACCTCATTACATGAGCAGCACATTGTATGCATGCGTGCATAAACATAAAGAAATAAAGAACATCACAAAACATCACATAACAACGCAAACCCCAAACACCAAACCCCCAGCCACTTGCCACCGCTCACCCATACCCACCCAACCAGTGGGGGGCCTGGGCAGCAGCGTGTTTAGCCCCCACACCCACCCTTGGCAGCCATGCGCGAACAGCCAGGCATCTAGCACAGACAATACATTACAACAACCGCGTGTGTACATGTGTGTGTGTGTATGTGCATCTGCTCCTGCATTTATGGTCCTGACTCAGTCAATTAACTCTCATACATATGGCCGGAAAGCTTCCTTGTGACTGTATCTATTTGAATGGTTCCAGATGAACGTGGGCGTCGCTCACAGCGAGGTCAACCCCAACACGCGGGTGATGAACAGCAGGGGCATCTGGCTGAGCTACCTGCTGCTGACCGTGGTGCTCCACGTGGTGCTGCTCAGTGTCCCCTTCATCACCGTGCCGCTGGTCTGGACCCTCACCAACGTCATCCACAACCTGGTGAGGACCGCTCTAAACCGGGGAAATGGTCCGTCAACTACTGAGCGGTGCATCTTTAACGACTTGAACGTGTCCATATTGATAGTGTAACAAACTATTCTCTGGCTCCTTCTTCTTGACTCATCAACAATAAAACCATGTCTAAATCAAATCTAGGCCGTGCAGAGTGTGAAAGATGAGGGTATTCCAGGGACTCAGTCACACGTAATTATACTGTGGTCTGAATCTGCTGCACACCTGCCTGACAGGCCCCTAAATCTTTCCAGAACATTAAGGGACAAACTGTTCTGTTGGTTCTGTTAATGCAGTGTAAAGTCACTGCATTCTTATTTCTGTGCGCCCTTGATGAATTGCCTGAGTACATTCCTCCCTCACCGTCTATGGGTCAATCTCCAACTGGGGTTTCCAGTAAACATCACCAATGTTTCCAGATATGTGACATTGTGCAAATACTGAGCAATGGTTTAAGAGTGTAAATATCTTGACTCCACAGGTAATGTACTTGTTCCTACACACGGTAAAGGGCACTCCCTTTGAGACCCCAGACCAAGGCAAAGCTCGTCTGCTGACACACTGGGAACAGATGGACTACGGCATCCAGTTCACGTCTTCTCGAAAGTTCCTCACTATCTCACCAATCATTTTGTAAGTATGCTCTTTCCCCTTTGTTGTTGTGGCTTATGGCAAATACCATTATTGTTCTGTGGTGAGGTAGTTTATTGAAGTGAGAAGTGAAAGTCGTCACACATTTGTTTGTAAATAAACAGGGAAACTTTGGTTGTAATTTAGCCCACGTAGCGCGGCAAAAGCCTGAAGGAACAAGGTTGTGTTTTGACCAGACTCAGCTCCTGTTCTGATGGTGGTAATAATTAACATCAGTTGCAGTTTCTAACCTATTTATGATTTGCGGCTAAAGGCTACACATTACACATTACCCCAAAATGCAAGGGATGCAAATTAAGGCAAATTTGTATGACAAACTTTTTCAAACCTCGATACTTGTGGAATAGAAAAGTGTGATTATTACTTTCGCAGTGAGAAGATAAAATAGAACAGGATGTCCCTTCTCCAAAAGGAGAAATCAATGGTTTCAGCCCCCTTAAAAATACTCTACATCTGACTCGCAACAGTTCACATGTTAAAACTTCAACTAGTAATCATAAGGTCATTATGAGGACAACAATTGCTAACTGTTCACCTCTCACCTCACCGCAGGTATATCCTAGCCAGTTTCTACACAAAATATGATGCCACTCATTTCATGGTGAACACAAGCTCCCTGCTCAGTGTCCTCCTCCCCAAGCTCCCTCAGTTCCATGGAGTACGGATATTTGGGATCAACAAATACTGAGGCGCTCGTTCTCCCGTGGGTCTGGAAGGTCGCGATGGATGGACGGGGCGTTCGCTGTCTAGGCTCTGGGATGGTGAAACATCTTAAGAATGGACAGTTTTCCTGCTGCTTAACAAATAGGGGGGGAAAAACACACTGCTGTTCTGAGCTGAAGGTTAATGAAGATCTAGGTGAACTTTTTATTTTCTATAAGCATTCCCTATCTAAGATTGGAAGCTGTCAGACATTGGAATATCCGTCTCTCTCCGGTGATGTGGCGGCAAATGTTTCTTCTTGTAGAAACTGACCGGCTGCATCTCTTTAAAAACGTTTGTTACAGATTCTTTTTTAGGATCAATAAAGCTACACTTTAAAGGCAGCATTGCGGTTATCTTTTCAAATCGTGTCACTCATTAGTCTCACAATTATTTATGCATATGACTTTGTTGCAGCGAGTAGTTACGTATGTGCTAGATATAAACACTATTTTGACAGGGAAAGGGGCTAATTGCCTGTAGTACTTATGCTTACTTACAGTACTTAATGCTTACTTGAAAATAAGCATCTGAACAATGCATGCAGTGATGACCAATGATCAAGTACATTTTTATTATGTTGTCCCGCATTTCATGCAGCATTAATTGTCAGTATTTGACATTTCTTATCAGTTATGCCATTTTGCTAGAGTGAGAGTCGGTTTAATTTCTGTGGGGAACTCCAAGCACTTTGCATGGTGGTAGCCACCGCAATGTGTTTGATATTCTGCTGAATCCAAAGGGATTCCCCCTCCTTCCGTTAGTTTAGCCAGTGTCCGCCTGCACTCAGTGGTCTCAGCGGTGACGTGTTTGGGGAAAAAGTAACCCATGGGAAAAAAACTGCTGTGCATGACAATCTCCCACAAGTGAAGCGAGTTAAGCAATAAATAGGGGCTCATCTTTACGGCACAGGTTGTAAACATTTGCAACAATTTGTCTGTGGGCGTATTTGTATTCAACTATAAAGTGCAGCCAGTAAGAAAGGTATGAGGAAGTTTGAGAATGCCCACACGGACATAGTGAAACTAGTGGACAACATGGTAATCCCTTTCAAATCAATTGATCTACCTAGTGACTGACATTTAACCCGGGGTGGGAATTAGGTCGTCCACTTGTTTTTCCCAGGTTCTGCTTCCACTTTTTAGTTTCACTGTCTGCCAGGCTAATGCTGCTGACTAAAGGGTTCATGCATTTGACTGAACACAGCACACCACATGATCATATTTAAGATATGTGAATACCATGTATTTCTGACCGATATGGAATCTCCAATAATTTGAGTAAAAAAAAAGAAAAATGAAAGATGCAGGCAAATCAAGAACAGAAAATACAATTAATTGACCATACTAAAAGGTAGCGAGTCGAATAAAAATGTGACCACTATTTTGCCCAGGGTCTGTGGTATTATATATTTTCTAGGAAATATAATTGATTTGTGTGTACCCCAAAAAAATTATACCATTTACCTACCAAGCAGATTTCAAAATAACAACCAAATACTGTTTTAAACTGGAAACGTCAACAGTGACACATTTGAATGTTGAACAAAATACTTTCGTTCACATTAAATTTTAATTATTTGGCGTAACAGAAAAAGAAAAAAAAATACATTTTATGGACCACATATCCAAACACCAGTCAATAAGTTCCAAAAATTTTTTTCCCTCGAAAACAACATTTAAGGTAATTGCAAAGAGCATTTAACAATGTATAAACCTAGACGCTGTAAACAGTTCACTGAAGGTATGTTTGCCAAGAATTAAACCATGCACACATTTCAGTAGCCCTTTAAAGAAGTCAACAGAATACCTAGTAATCCCACACATTCCGATACAAACTCATAAGGTCTGCGGACGCAAGAGTTGGCTACATTCTCAAATTACTAAAACAAGATACCCAGAGATTTGCCTCAAACAAAAAAAATGAAGGCCTGATGTGACTCTTGATCACAATTTGCTCTGCATATATTGTGTAGCACTTTAAAACAAAGATGCTTGGTTCATCGGTGGTCCACTGGAACCCGAGAGGGCCTGTTCTCTTCCTGCGACAGCGCCCTCTGGATCAGTTTCAGGTCAGTGTGCTACACAGTGAACTCCTGTCGTCTTCCGACCACATTAACAAGACCAAGCGGAGTCTTCTTTCCGTATTTTACAGTGCAATACTTTCCCATTGTCAAAGTCTTCTCGAAAAAGTTCTCACGTCTTGATCCTCCTCCTCCTCCTCCTCCTCCTCATCACTGTCAAATAACTCATCCTCCAGGAAAGATCCTCCAAACCCAAATTCCTGTGCATGGACAGCCACCTCATTTGGTCTCAGGTGAGACAAGCCCTCTACAAAATCTGCAAATCTGTTGGTCAATGAAATGATAACAAAAGCATAAGGATTTGTGGAGTAAACATTCAGTTTTATACAATACATTTAAAATTATTATTTTTTTACTAAACATAAACCTATACAATGGCCAATCAGAAACAAGGTATACATCCCATCTTTAGCAGTGTTTTTGATTGCAACTTTAATATCAGCTGGTTACTTTTCAATATTCAAATGCATACATAGCAGAACATTTCGGATTATGTGACAAGCCACTTTGAACCTTAAAAAAAACGGTAATATAAATAAAGTTATGAGATATTTACAATAATTAGCAATGCAACTTAGAATGAAAGAAAGGTATAAGTCAGAGCCCTCCTAAAGTAACTATAACCCAAGAAGGCAGTGTTCTCTATTGTGAACGAGCACAACACTGCTTCATTTCACAGGCTCCATCCCCCTCTAGTGTTCAAAATAATGCATTAGTAATGTCAAGCTATTTTCTATTCCTTCCTTCTTTCTGGCCTAGTTCTCTAGGGCAGGGATCCCAAACCTTTCCAGCACCAAGGACCTGTTTGATACCCCCCAAAAAATTGTTTTGCAGGGGTGTTGCGCAGGGGTTGCCAATTTGTTGATATTTCCATATAGTGTTGTGCATGTTAGCGCTGGGCGACATGCCGGGAGTAAGAGTTATACCGGTATATTTTTGAAAGAGATAAATAGTTGAGACAATATCGCCATACCGTTATATTATATTTTACTACTATAATAGCAGGCCTGTCGCACCAGTACTCAAGTTGGTCATGTGCACATGTGCCAAGCAGCTTGCAGCTCACAAAAACATACGCATAAATACACCACAAGCACGCACATACACAGAAACACACACACACACACACCAAGACAAAAGCAGCGACACACTCGCAGATAAGACGTTATGTTTTTAAACTTATGTTGCAGCCTACAGCCCGGTTAGGAATGTCCCGCGGCCTGATACCAGGTGGTTGGTGACTGCTGCTCAAGGGAATCCCACTACAGTGTTAAAATACCTTTCCATACATTCAGTTTACTTTTGTAGACACAAAAAATATAAAATACAACCCTAACCCTATCAGGTGATTTACATAGGGGATGAAATCTGACTAAATTATGTTTTAACGTCAGATAGATTCCGCCAGCGAGACATTGCAAAAATGCAAAACGGGCGTGCTTTGTCAGATATGACTATGAAGGAAAATAAGGTTAACAACTCCTAAGCTAATAAAAGTTACTATCAAACACCATCGATAGATCAATAGTCCTGATCAGCATGCTGCTAAATGTTTCTGCCGATACAAGAATCTTAAGGGGAGATCACTGACGTGGTTTCACAACTGCCATGCAAGTGAGAAGGAATTGCTAGGTGTTTCTCAAACCTTTTGGGGGACTGGATCCTGGACACGGCCTTCCAGGTGCTGCACTCCGGACTGGCGCAGTACCTCCGCAGCTCCTCCAGGGCCTTCTGCGTCTCCTCCTCCCCCTGCCTCTGGTACTGCTCCTCAGTCAGCAGACGGCGGGGCACACGCTTCCAGCGGATGCGATGGGAAAGTCCTAGTTTCCTGCAAAAGAAAAAACACAGATAAGAACCAGCTTAGTTATGGCTAACGGGGCCCAACTCTACAAAGCCCCGATGGGTTAGTTCACACCAGAAATGAGGTTGAAGAGAATCACAGCATCACACATTAGTTTATGTCTCACAAAACTGGCCTTCCAATGGCAGATCTGGCCATTTGAGTTCACCTTTATATTCGACTCCAGAGTTCAACAAATCCCTGTTCCTATTGTATCAGACCAGCATTGACATCCCACAACTGGTTGGTTTGTTTGTTTTTAAAGATGTTGCACTCTTATGCTGACATTGAAAACAAATCCAATGATCATAGGGATGAAACTCTAGGTGTCTAGAGTATTATTGAAATGCTCACCGCCACGCAGCCAGTGCGAACACCACCGGGTACTCCATGTTCTTGGCGCAGAAGGCTGACACGATGATGGCCAGCGCCACCTGCTGAATCTGAATCCCAGCATATACAAGCAGCAGTCCAAACAGCTGCAGTGTCCAGGTGAGGATGTTGATGCTCCGCTCCTCCACTAGGGGGCCGTGGCGGTAGCACACAGCAAAGCTGATGAATCCTACGACTGCCATGTAGCCTGAATGATGGAGAAGTACACGTTAAGAAAGTCATGATTTCACTTAAAAGAGATCCTACGATCGGTTTGAATTTATGTTTAATAATTGCTGTACTCCCCCCAATGCATCCATCTTTGTTCAACAGAATCTCTCTCACACACCCAAACACACAACACCCACACCCACTATTATCAACCAAACATGATAATTTATTGGTACACTTGAAGTTCTGAACTAGGTACCAAAAGCCAGGTGCCAGTGTTCTTGTAGAATTGGCTTGAGGTTCCTGAAGACAAGCTGGATCGCGTAGACTGAGAAGGACCAGCCACCAACCAACAGTACATAGAAAGGACTTTTCTGCAACAACAAAAAGAAGAAATTGATAACAAGGGAAAAATCTCCATGATTTTAAACTGATAATTTGGTACATTTAAGCATTGAGAAAAAAAACAGACTGCTCTTACCCGTGGCAAAATCCGAGCCAATATAAAGATGACAATGGCGAGGGACGCGATCATGCCTGTGCTCATGCCCGCAGAGTAGTAGAATATCTGACTCCTTAACAAAAAAAAGCATTTAGGAGGAGCCTATGCATTCTGTACTAATGCCTGCCGTCCAAAGGCTCACCACAGTGACTATATTTTTGGCCAAATTTTTTTATAACTAAAAATATTTAAAAAAATTTCAGACTTAAATTTTGGATTGTGTTATGAAGTGCAATATCTAATATATACGTATAATCCATTTTGTTGGCAAGTTACTAAGTTGCGTAGTTACTGCAGTCAGGCTTTAGAGGCAATGGAACAGTGGTTTGAAACGGTACCTGCTCAGCGAGTCTGCAAAGAAGAACAGTAACAGTCCAGCGAGGAACACAAGGAACAGATAGATGTCAAATCCTGCAAAGGAGGCACACATCACAACTTGAGCTCAGCACCAAAACAATTGGTTGATTCATTTACAAGTCCATCATCAGCATGTAACTAGATGTCTGAGAAGTAGGTGCAACGGTACACTGAAGTCACGGTTCGCTTCATACATCACGGTTCAGTACAATGAAGGGAAAAGAAAAAACAAAAATGCAGAAGGCAATTCTTTTTTATTGTCTCAGGTTGTACCACCTAGTGTCATACAGTCTCTCCCCTGAGCTAGCTGCAACAGCCTGAACTGTGTAATCTAAGATGTAAACAGTAAACAACAAGTACCCCACATCACCTCCCGACTCCATACGTAACTTGTAAACTAAATAAGACAGTTATAAAACTGAAAATTCAACATGTCTTATTTATGAAACTGCAAAGTACACAGAATTTGCGCATTTCCACTAGAGGGTGCGGTTCGGTGCGGCTTAGTGGAGTAGTGAAGGTGCGTTTCGGCGCAGTTCAGTAGATATGGCTCGCGTTTCCACCGCCGACAGTACCCTTATGGTAGGGGGGATGGGGGGTTAAACCGGATTGAGATAGCCGCGGCAGCTACGTTAGCATTGTGAACTCATAGCAGCCCGACATAGTGTAGCCTCCTAATAAATCCATGGAAAAAGAAGAACGCGCACACTGAGCAAAGATCAACCATGTAGGACGTCCAAGAAGGACGGCAAACTTTTGTGCAACATTTTCTTCAATAAACAAAGCTTTCGCATTTGTCCAGAAATACCTTGCGGATACAGTGGGGCAAAAAAGTATTTAGTCAGCCTCCAATTGTGCAAGTTCTCCCACTTAAAAAGATGAGAGGCCTGTAATTTTCACCATAGGTATACCTCAGCTATGAGAGACAAAATGGAAAAAAAAAAAATCTAGAAAATCACATTGTCTGATTTTTAAAGAATTTATTTGCAAATTATGGTGGAAAATAAGTATTTGGTCAATAACAAAAGGTCATCTCAATACTTTGTTACATGCCCTTTGTTGGCAATGACAGAGGTCAAACGTTTTCTGTAAGTCTTTACAAGGTTTTCACACACTGCTGCTGGTATTTTGGCCCATTCCTCCATGCAGATCTCCTCTAGAGCAGTGATGTTTTTGGGCCACACGGACTTTCAACTCCCTCCAAAGATTTTCTATGGGGTTGAGATCTGGAGACTGGCTAGGCCACTCCAGCACCTTGAAATGCTTCTTACGAAGCCACTCCTTCGTTGCCCGGGCGGTGTGTTTGGGGTCATTGTCATGCTGAAAGACCCAGCCACGTTTCATCTTCAGTGCCCTTGCTGATGGAAGGAGGTTTTCACTCAAAATCTCACGATACATGGCCCCATTCATTCTTTCCGTCATACGGATCAGACGTCCTGGTCCCTTGGCAGAAAAACAACCCCAAAGCATGATGTTTCCACCCCCACGCTTCACTGTAGGTATGGTGTTCTTTGGATGCAACTCAGCATTCTTTCTCCTCCAAACACGACGAGTTGAGTTTTTACCAAAAAGTTCTATTTTGGTTTCATCTGACCATATGACATTCTCCCAATCCTGTTCTGGATCATCCAAATGCTCTCTAGCAAACTTCAAACGGGCCCGGACATGCACTGGCTTTAGCAGGGGGACACGTCTGGCACTGCAGGATTTGAGTCCCTGGCGGCGTAGTGTGTTAGTGATGGTAGCCTTTGTTACTTTGGTCCCAGCTCTGTGGAGGTCATTCACTAGGTCCCCCCGTGTGGTTCTGGGATTTTTGTTCACCGTTCTTGTGATCATTTTGACCCCACAGGGTGAGATCTTGCGTGGGACCCAGATCGAGGGAGATTATCACTGGTCTTGTATGTATTCCATTTCCTAATAATTGCTCCCACAGTTGATTTCTTCACACCAAGCTGCTTACCTATTGCAGATTCAGACTTCCCATTCTGATGCAGGTCTACAATTGTGTTTCTGGTGTCCTTTGACAGCTCTTTGGTCTTGGTCATAGTGGAGTTTGGAGTGTGACTGTTTGAGGTTGTGGACAGGTGTCTTTTATACTGATAAGGAGTTCAAACAGGTTCCATTAATACAGGTAACAAGTGGAGGACAGAGGAGCCTCTTAAAGAAGAAGTTACAGGTCTGTGACAGCCAGAAATCTTGCTGGTTTGTAGGTGACCAAATACTTATTTTCCACCATAATTTGCAAATAAATTCTTAAAAAAAAAAATCAGACAATGTGATTTTCTGGATTATTTTTTTCATTTTGTCTCTCATAGCTGAGGTTTACCTATGATGAAAATTACAGGCCTCTCTTGTCTTTTTAAGTGGGAGAACTTGCACAATTGGTGGCTGACTAAATACTTTTTTGCCCCACTGTATGTGTTTATTATCCCCGTCTCACGGAAGTGTGATTCTGTCGATCAATCAACGGACTGCGTTTGTAGCTCAAACTTGCCAGCACCCTTTCAGGCGTCTCAGTTGTCCCTGAAGATCGCGGATCTAACATTAGTTCGGCATTACATTGATTAATTCACACGCCAGTTTTATTTAATTTTATACCTTGTTTTCTCTGTAAATCCATGCACCGAACCGTGACATCCGTACCGATTCATACATGTAGCGTTACACCCAAGGGCGTAGGAACCGGGGGGGACGGAGGGGACGTGTCCCCTCCAATATCGGAGACAGGCGCATTTGTCCCACCTAAAAATTATACCGGATCTGTCAGCTTTCCGATGTGTCTCCCCCCCAATGTTAACTCATTCCTACGCCCCTGGTTACACCCCTAATGAGAAGACTAATAAAGATTCAGTGATTCTAAAACAAACACATGCTTTTTCTTTTGGAGTGTGTCCCCTCCAATATCGGAGACAGGCGCATTTGTCCCACCTAAAAATTATACCGGATCTGTCAGCTTTCCGATGTGTCTCCCCCCCAATGTTAAACTCATTCCTACGCCCCTGGTTACACCCCTAATGAGAAGACTAATAAAGATTCAGTGATTCTAAAACAAACACATGCTTTTTCTTTTGGAGTGTGTCCAACCTAGCAAGCCCATTTAAACAATGTATCGATTTTGTTGTTTCTTTCCATTTTGTCTATCATCTTCTACAAATGAATATGTTTTAAATAGGATGCAATATATATTAAAAGGATAGGAATAATATCTTAGCCCCATGTTCCCACTTACTGCAGATTGCTTTCACGGTGTAGGAAGAAGCCTCCTCAGAGGGGGCAATTTTGATACATGTCTTCTTGCTGAACAGACTGATGGCAATCGTGGTGTCGTTGGACTGCTCGCTGATGAAGCGCTGTATGAGGCCCCAGAAATTAAGACCGTCCATTTCCTGCAGCGTCTCCTCATCCTCGGCCACTGTCACCTTGAGTTGTTTTGAACTCCAGACACGGACCTATATCAACAATACCAACTCAGTATTAATTGATCAGAGGTATTTACAATAGGCTCACCTTTAATCAACTGACCAATCCTTTAAAAACCAACAGGAAATTAACTTAACCATTACTAACTTTACCTGAATGCTTGTCCATGTTTGCCTCCAGTCAGGCACCCTTTGATTGGTGTAGCAGAAGTGGTTAGTCCCCGATTTAACCAGTTCTTTCCCATTCTGGATACTGATTATACGCGGCTTGGTACCTGTGGTGAGAACAAGGTTTTCAGTGTCATTTCAGCATCATAAATAATCTATTGAATGGCTTCAACATGTACTGAACGTTAACCAGAAAATGGAAAGTATGTTTAAGATGGCTTAAGGTGTGTTAGCTGAACATGAAGCAACAAAATGTCTGTAAACAATCACATATTTGTTGCACCTAAAACGGTCCGGGTGGACACGATGTGTGCAGGCTTCAAGGTATGTCTTAAATCTTGTTGAAGTTGCGTTTACTCGGAGATTCGATACAGCATATTTTAAGTTCAAGTCCACACACATTTGTTAGCCAATAAGTTAGCTGTGCCTTAATATGCAACAACGTGCTTGATTTGAGATCAATTGTGTTATTCGCTTTGATGGTAGCCCACAGTTTAACTTACTTGCGTCTTGGCATAGATTCGGGGGAAAAGAAAATACCAATATCACGAAAACGAACCAGTGTGCACTTGATGCTAGGACCCTGCTTGTCTTTTTCATGTGTCCCGCCATGATGTACCATGGTCCCGCCCTTGTTTTACATCTCCTTCCGTATTAGCGCAGAGAACTTAACCAATCACAACGCGACTCGAAATGTGACAGCTGGTGGAAGTGGATTTACTTTCAATCGAACAGTTATCCAAAAACATATTTGAGTGGCAAATATTGAATTATGTTTTGAATGTTGGTGAGCAAGAATGAAGCATCGTATCTATCTATCTATCTATCTATCTATCTATCTATCTATCTATCTATCTATCTATCTATCTATCTATCTATCTATCTATCTATCTATCTATCTATCTATCTATCCAGATAGATAGATAGATAGATGCTGGGGCTGTACAGTGTAAATAATACCCAGTGTAGTAATTAGCAGTCCATAATAATAATAATGTGAATAAAATAAAAACATATAATATGTGCTCTTAAAAGATTACGTTATATCTGTACATACACATAGACGAATCCACCAAAAAGTATGGTATATTGGATTGCTACTTGTCTCTTAACAGAGAATAAACAGTTGCACAATACCTGACCATCGTGACTGACCCAAAACTAAGAAAATCCTTGACCAGGTACAGACTCAGTGAACACAGCCTGGCAATCGAGAACGGACCTCACAGACAGACCCGCCTCCCAAGAGAAGACAGACTGTGCCACAAACTGAGCTGACTTCCTAACCTACTGCCAGTCATACCAAGGCACCAGGAGCTTACACTTCCCATGGTGTACAGGCATGCAAGGACTTTGAAAACAGTCGAGACGTTAACCAATTGTCATATATGTTGGGAGGAATACAAAAATGGACGATCACGGAGGCCAGATTCGGTCCTTCACTGGTCACACAGGTGACGAATCTGGCCTCTGTGATCGTACATTGTTGTAAACTCTCCATAAACAGACTCATCACACTCGACTTGAACCACTGGCATACCTTTGTTGATCTTTGTTTGGACTATGCACATATCCTCCACATTGTAAATACAGTGTAGGTACAGTGTATCTTTAATTCATCTGTTTATTCTGGAATTTTTAGTATTCCACATTTATCTTTTTATATATTTAGTATTTAATATTCAAATATTTGATAAGTATACATATTTTGTATTTAATGTTTTATATCTTGACCTCCTAATGTTTCACCTGCTTTGGTAACGTAAAGGTTGGTTTTTCATGCCAATTTGTTTTTTTTTTTATTGAATTGAATTGAATTGAGAGAGAGAGAGAGAGAGCGAGAGGGAAATAATGAAAGAGAGAGACTATAGCAATTTGTAATAGGTGCAATGGCAGAGCAGTTTAAAACAACCTGTGCATTTTAGGCCTCATTTCAAACTATGCTTCTAGTTACAGTAACTACATAGAAAACGCCCACACAGGCGTATACTCGAACCTGTGTATTCATGAATGAAACACTCACACATGTTTAGTTGACTATCAAAGGCCTACATATAACCATAGCACTCGCATAACACAAACACTAACCACCTCTACACATATTTGGATAAAATGAAGTGCTTTACAAATCCCTGAATTCTTGCATTAGCTTTTATCACGTACTGCATTGAATGAACTTCAACTTGTGTTCATAGGTCCGCATGTAATAATATGGATTGACATAACCAATATGAGACAGATATTTACGTGGCAGATACAAGCGAATATTTCGACGAATAATCGAAAATGAAGACACTATCACATTCAACGGGGGCATTTCAGAATAGAGGTTAACCTGGATATTTTTTTACAGATCCAACTCCAGCTCCTATACACTAATTACCCTAATAGAAGCGCGCTTGAATTAGCGTTGGTTTTTCTTCTGGCTGCTCAACACTCCAATAATGTCTGGCTGCGCAGCCAGACTACTCCAACGCCGTCAGAGTGGAGGGGCAGGACTTGACCCAACCAATAAGTTGATCTTAGTTTTCAGTAGAAACGTTATTCCGATTCTACCCTTCAAGCAAGAGTTTTCCTCAAAAGGTAGGTTCACAAATAAGTGATTTACAGACCGAAATCGTATTCAATGTTTTTGTTGAAGTTGAGCCTTATGTCGACATAGGCTGAAAAACGAACAAATAAGGATGCCTCCAGACTTTCATAGTGGTTTGTATCGTAAATATTATTTTTATCCGCGCCACAGATTAGGCCTACGCAAGTAAAAGCGTGGATCCAATATTGTTACTCATTCAGATCCTATTGTTACAGTGATTACTAGAAGGTGAAGTGGTGAGGGCAACCTCAACCTCATTTTACATGATTTTACATGTTCTTTCATAGTTCTTGACGACGTGAAGTCGTGGAAAAACAAACGCAGTAAAACGCGACAAGTTCGTAAAGGCTGCTTTTATGTCCAATCATTTTCTTCGAATCCACTCTCCAACCCATAATTATGTCACTTTTAAATAGTGTGTACATTGCTAAGCCGTATGACTGTATAGACTACTCGATTATCTTTCAATAAACTAAGAAACTATTTCTTGTGATATATTTTACATTCCCTATTTTCGTGGTAATGTGTTGAAACCGATGATGAGACTGGAATAAAAGGTGGACTCGAATAAAAATTGTCAATATGTGGCCATGTATCTGCTTAAAAAGTACGTTTGTTTCCTAATATGCGCTCTTTGTGTTTCAGGTTTGTGTTCCTCGAAATCATGGGTGTAGAGGGGGGAATCAGATGTGTCAAGTACCTGCTCTTCTTCTTCAACTTCATCTTTTGGGTGAGTAGCAGTTTCTTGGTTTTAATTTTTATTTTTAATTTTGGAAAGATTGTGCATTGCGGACATGGTCTGTGTGTGATAAACATGGGAATTAGGGAAGTCGTTGAAGCGGTTGGAATGGCTGCTGAAGGAGGAAGGAAACGCGTAGAGTCATGATGTGGTGATGTGTTTTAAGGGTTACTAGAAGTGACGTGGATGCGATTGCAAATAGATAAGTCATAACAGCACAAGCAATTTGACATACCGCTTGATATCTAATTTAGGTTTATACATCATCTGGATGGCGTGTGCTGCTGTGCCTGTGTTATAGCAGGATGAGGGATAGAGAGGTGGCAGTGCATAGTGGAATGTGAACCTCGTGACCATATTTCAATGTGTAACTTGGTCATGTGACTTGTTGATATCAATACATTTGACTTAATTCACACATTAATTAATGCTTCTATGACATTTTAATCATAAGCCACAATAAAGCAGACTATACGTTTATTTTCAATTCATGTGGAAGGAAACCAAAATAACTGTATTTCCATTTTGTGAGTCGCTGAGTAATTAATGTTTTCGTTTAAACACTATTGGTTTCCATGCTTTTGCTAACACTATTCACTATGTAGGGCAGCTACCTGAGTGTTACACAAATATTTACATTGGTGTGGGCTACCAATAAGGAAACGTCCCTTGGTTTAGGCCTTTGCAGTTAGATGGAAAACATGCTAGGGGACAGATCGGGTAACTCCACTTGTTTCCTTCTTAGTATGTCATAGGTTTGCACAACAATAACCACTGTTCTTAAAATACATCCATGCTCTGAAGCAGTGTAAGCATATATGTCTTGAAATGTGCAGTAAATAATTGCAAATTGATAATGATTTAGGGTCAAAATATTTAATTTCAACATTATGATTATTTGAAACTTTTGCCAGTGTTGTCCTAGCAGAAAGACAGTAGTAGGCCTACAATGTCTGATCGAATTCCATTTTACAATTTAAATACTTGGCCGTTTTCAATATGCGCCTCCTGACATTAAATGTACGTGGCTTTAAGCTGAAAAGAAAACCGCTCCAAATGTGAAGTCCTATCCGTAGAGCATGGCATTGCCTTGCCAAGTAAGGGATCTGATTCTCACTGGAGCCGCTAAGAAACCTCTGCACTCGGTGTGTTGTAAAATGCGTTGGATGAAAGTGTCCACCAAATGGCATACTGTATGCACATTATACTGTACCATCAACCATTCATCTTTGTTTCATATCAACCATAACCGTATCCTAATCCACCCTGTGTCCTCCCGTCTGTCCGCAGCTATGTGGCCTGGCGCTGATTGTGGTGGGGATCCTGGTCCAGGTAGCCTTGCACAACTCCCTGTCCATCACTGACGCCACAGCCTCGGCGGTCCCTATCATTCTGATAGTCGTGGGCGTTGTCATCTTCTTCATTGCCTTCTGTGGTTGCTGCGGTGCCTGGAAGGAGAATTACTGCATGGTCACCACGGTAGGCGACCATCCTCACGACTAAAGTGTTGTTTTTGTTCAGTCATCAAACTCACACACGACTCTCACGTTGGGTTTTTTTGTTATTCTCCCAGTTTGCCGTCCTCCTGTTACTGATCATCCTCGTCGAGATCGGAGTGGCTATAGCTGGGTACATCTTCAGGGGTCATGTGAGTCTGCCACTTCGGTCTAGGGTGACCTACTGTGATGTGACTATAATGTGTTTCAAGGCTCATTTAACTCATTCCGCTTTGCATGGTGTCGCCATATAGATTAAAGGAGAGGTCCAGGAGAGTCTCACTCAACTGATAGAAAAGTACAACACCACGGATGAAATCAAACAAACTGTGGACAAGATGCAGAAGGATGTGAGTCAAGTGCACACCACTCTGTATTTACCCAGTTTAACAACACCCTCATCCGACAGCCACATCCGGCTGCCTGTTGTGCTAAGACATTGTATAAATGGGTCCTGATGTTGACATTGGACATATGTTGCACACTTTTACGTCATGATATTTGACTTGTTTTGCAGAGCTTGGGTACACAATGGACTTCAGCTGGTACTATATACACAAGGTTGAGATCGTAGGAACCAAGCCCATCTATTACCCCCTGACCCTTGTGTGCACAAGCAGAATATATAGACGTTCTGAGGTCACACATAGATAAATACTTGATGTTATCAGGTCACCTGTGCTGCTGCTGCTGAGGGTTTCTGGAAAACATCGACCGCAACAGTTTTCAAAGCCGTAGAAATATCACTGCTGATATCATGCGAATGTATCATGTTTCTTTATTGTCACCAAACTGTAGAAACCTTACATGTGATACAAATGTTCAATCCAACTCTTTATTTATTCCCATTTTGATGTGTTTCTATTGTCCTCAACTTGTTCTTAGTTGAAGTGTTGTGGCGCCAATAGCTCGTCCGACTGGATCAACTTCAGGATAGATCGAAACACAGTCCCTGACTCCTGCTGTGTGAACATCACAAAGGGCTGTGGGGTCGGGGCACTCACTGATCCTGTCAAAGTACACCTGCAGGTAAACACCCACATTTAGTTTTTGGTTTTAATACTTTTAATGGAACTCAATATAAGATAATATAGTTAGATGTTTTATTTGTATACAAAGTTAATGGGGATTTTACTTTATAACACTTTGGGGACCTCTTCACACCTTCCCAGGCTGTGTGCATCCCAAACGGTTTTAAGACAGAAGCCCATCCAACCTCAAACTCATTGTAACACAGGCCTCTGCTGCTCTTGATACTGTCCTTAATTAAATCTGTACCCCTTAATTTTTTGTTTTTTAATTATCTTAATATTTTACGCTGTATGATGAAGAACGAAAAAGGAGAACCATACTACTATGTATACTTGCATAAAAAAAGGGTTAAGTTCATGGCCGATATTATTCATGAGAAGCAGGGCTGTGTGTTTACATGAGTCTAACGTGGTGCTATAAAGTGAAATCTGTTTAACATTTTAAGTATTCTATACAATATTTGACACTCTTTAACGAATTAATTGCTGAACAGGTTTGAACTGTTTTGCTTCACTTAACTAGGGCTGCCACACTGCGGTCGAGGAATCACTGATGAAGAATCTGATGTGGATTATTATTGCTGCTGTCGTTATTGCTATAATACAGGTATGTATTTTCCATTCATTTATTATTATGGAAACACATCCCCAAAACACATGAGAAGCTTGCATGTTTAGCAATAGGACTGCCTAGCCTTGTTGCCCTCCAATCATGTTATTCAGGCTGAACACAATCATTGGACAGGCTTATTGCAGGGCTGCAACCTCCAGATACCAGATTTGTCTTTATTAGCTTTAGCATTTGATTTATTGACCTCCGTTGGGATGAGAGAGAATTTTAACATAAGACCTAAAAAAGCATACCCTAGCTTTAATGGCATGTATTATATTGCTTATCATTGAGTGCAGTATCTAAAACACGTGGGGTTGTTTGTGCTTGTTGCAGATCATGGGAATTGTGTTTTCCTGCATGCTGATGAAGGGTATCCGCAGTGGCTATGAAGTCATGTGATTTTGCCTTAGCCTGAGCAGTAGGTATCTGTTCAGGTCACCTCTTCAACTTGGGAAGCTTCGCCTTAGAATATTTACCCCTCACATTTCCATGGCGCTGAAGCCTTATATAGAACAATGTTTACTTTTTATGAGCTGTAATTGATTATATCATATCATTGGAAATCTGCAATAGCCACAGCACCATGCATATTTAGGGACAGAATTCCAAAAACTAGGAAGTAAGTTCTTGTATTTTGTGTTCCACTCCATTAATACTATTCTGGTTGTTATGATTGAACAATATAACACATTAAAAGAAATATCCGTCGTCTCACACAGTTTATTTAGGAGACACATTGTGTTTCAAATCTTGGCAAAACATATTTAAAAGCACTTCAGAATCAAACAAAACAAGATATATATATATATATATATGTAGGTATAGGAATATCTTTATATATTTTTTTTCCTGGCATTACATTAGGAAACAAGTAATTTCCTCTTTCACAATTTACGAGTGATAAAGCGCTTGAACTGCACCAGAGAGGATGTTGTGCAGTTGTTTGTAAAAAAGAAATTTTTGTAAAAAGGATTTTTTTTTTAAGCCAGGTTGTTGTATTTTTCAGTGCAAGTATATTCTGCTCAACAGAAATAGATCCACTGCAAAGCCTCTCATGCAAAGACACATCAAGTAAACAAGGCCATCAAAAAAGGGGCATCACAACTCTGTAAGACGGAGTGTTATTGTGCTACGCCCAAAGGGAAGCCACGTGGGTCCATCTACGATGTACCAAAGCGGAAACATCTAGGCAATTTCCGCAAATGATTACCACATTGCATGTCTTAAATCATTTGGGCGATAGTCAATAACTTTAGATTGTATTTTTAAACCTTAAGCCCATGTTCTATACATTTTAAACCTAATAGTGAAAGCTTATGTGCAGTAGAACATGAAAGGCATAGTCAACAAAGGAATAATAAATAAATTAAAACTAATGTAATTTGCAATGTTCACACTTCAAACAAAACATGCTAGTTATATACATACAGAGCAGGGCAACTTGTTTTGTGTGTGTGTGTTACTTCTGTCTGACGTTAGAATCAATCTAAGTTGAGGTATGAGCCATGACTGGTTCGGAGAAAAAGCGGTAGATACCAATACATGCCCTGAATTATTGAGAACTGCAACCACCCTTCACTTGAATCCACTGTAAATCTTTTACTTTAAACATAACAATCCCTGGAGTTCAGGATATGGATGCCAAAGACAATGGATCCTCTCTTGAAACATTTTCATATTTGTAAAGCATTTTTTGTTTTTATAATGTAGAAAACCAAGCCTGCTACGCTATTCGGCACACAACGGTTCGGCACACGACCAGTCTTCTCATTGGCCACCAAAGCGTCGTGGGTAGTTGGCCGAAAGTAAAACCATGCTGTGAAGAAGCAGAGAGCCCTCGCTCTCTATGGTATAAAAACAGAAAGCCGGACGTGAGACATCGACAACAGTAAAGGCACTTTACAATGGTTGTGTGAGGAGTAAAGAAAATAGATACCCTTTAAGGGAGCCGTGACCTGTAGCCATTGGGACAGCCACTCACGACACTGGTTGGCATCGAGATCGTCCGAGTTGAGTCCTCTGACATAACAGGCCTGTGGAGACCGGGGGGGTAAAAGGGTTAACTCGACACCATGACAAAGAATGCAAGAACTCTTTCAGTTTCTCGATCTACTGTAACAAAACACTGCTCTATACTGCGCCATGGGAGGGGTTATGCATTCCTGGGACCATTCAACGATGCCCAGTCATTGATTTAGTGTCCTGACCTGTTTGAGTTCAGAGTCACTCAGCTGATGAGGTCCAAGGCGTCTCAGGGCACGGTCCAACAAGAGCAATTCCAGAGCGTGACTGTTGAGCCGCCTGCCAATCAGGAAGCCTGGGAGGCGGGGTGTCAGGAAGAGCAGGGGGCAGATGTGCCTCTGGTTGGCCACAGAGAGAGAGGTCTGTGGTCACTACACTGATGAACATGCACTTTTCCAAAGACTTGAAAATGAAGTAGTGGCACATATTTCCTGGGTTCGATTTGATAACGATCAAACTGTCAAGTACAAAGGAACAATGTTTTCTTTAATAATCAAATTTGCAGTATAAGATGATTCTGAACAATTAAATTCTTATGACCAGGAAAGGGTAATTTTGTAAAGAAACACATTCAAATTTTTGGAAAATATTAAGTGAGACTTGGTTAGACACAATAACAAATAACCCTGTGATTAACGGGGTCCGAGCAAAATGAAAAGTCAAGAACACACTAATGGAAGGTATATATAAATATGACATAATTATGAAGGAAAGCTGTTGATGAAGATTAATTAATGCCATACTGTGCCTCGGCTTTCAGGTGAGTGGGCTGCAGAGCAATCGCCGAATGTCATGTACAGCTTGTTCTTAATGCTCTAATCGGGATTCAAACTCTCAACCTAAGGATCACCAGCACAAGGCATTATCCCATTGAGCCACTGACAAACCTGAACTGTAGCCTCATTCACATGCTGAAAATGTCTATTGATAAGCAGTGGCACACATCAAGAGAACTCCAAGCACACATTTCTCAAGTGAATAAAGGGCTTTCCTAAAAGCATATATATGAAAAATCTTTGAAATTCTGGGGAATTTAAACATTTGTAGTCAAGAACACTAACGTTAGAAATATAAATAATTCAGAGTTAATTATGAAGGAAAAATGGTTAACAAAGAAGTTCCCCTTAATGCCATACTGTGTCTTGGCAGTAAGATTCTTGGAACTAATGAGCCAGAGCGTTCCCTGATGAATCTCAGATGCTGTTCAATGTTGTGTTTCTTAAATGAGTGGCAATGACAGAATGTCATGTTCAGCTTGTTCATAATGCTCTAATCGGGATTTGAACTCTCAATTTAAGGATCACCAGTATTATCCCATTGAGCCACTGACATTCCTGAACTACATGAAGCCTCATTTACACAGTGAAAATGTCTATTGATAAGCACACATCAACATCAAGAAAACTCGAAGCACACATTTCACAGGAGAATTAAGGGCTTTCTTTAAAGAGTACAGATATAAAAATTTGCACTGTATCCACCTAATGATAGTCTCATGGTAGTTATACAATAACAAAATGGTCATATAGGAAAAATGGGCTGAGACTGTTGACTGTTTGGCTTTTCTATGAAATTGTGGGAAAAGTAAACATTCATAGAACACCATGGTGAAAAAGATGCATCTGATTTTAGCGATTAATATGATGAAAGAATTGTGAGTCCAGGTCAATCTAGTCAGGAGAAATAAGACTAATTCATGATTTTTTACAATAACGCCACCTTTGAGTGCAGTACCACAAATTTGGGTTTATGGGCAGATGGGGTTATTGGTAACCATCCCTGAAAATGAAGAGTTTTCGATTCACGGTATAGGCTGCAGTATGACTTGAAAGAATTTGGGAGAAAAATTTACGGTACAGGAAAAAAAAAAATCGGGGACCATGCAGCTTTGTTGCTCGGACCCCTAAATAGACCAGATCAAGCGAAAGGTAAAGAAACTTTGCATTTCTGTGTAGGGATCCTTTCCATATTGTATATCTTAATCTGCCGTTCAGTGGCAAAAAAACAGCCCTTTAACAGGACGTACATTGACAGGGTGCTATTGCACCAAAGGATTACGTTGCAGCCCAATGTAGTGGATTATAGCTGCAGCGTTCTCCCTCAATATTGTACTACTTTTACTAGTCTCTTACTCCCAAAAGATAGGAAAACGGTTGCGGTTGAAAAGGCCCGAAGCTATACTTTAAGAGTGCGGAGTGAGGACTACTTCCAGTTGTACTGACCATGTGCTCTACATTCATCCTCTTCATACCCAGAGGGGGTCCGGAGAACAGCGCCCGCACCCCGTGGATATCAGCCACTTTTGGGTGTGCTCCATTCTGCACCTGAAAAACACGTTATGTTTTTTCAGATTACAACCAGGAACCATTCTCCGCACATTGTTTCGAGTGTAACAAATCATTCCAAGGGGCCACCATGACTAGAACTACATTCGTATCATGAGATCTTCATTACATTGACTTACTTGAGTGCAGAGGTCCTTAAGGCGACTCTGGAGGCGGCTGTCTTTGACCTGGTGGCCGGTGTCCTGGATGCCCTGGAGCACAGCCCCGGTGTGCTCCGCTCTCTGGCTGTGATAGAAGCCACGGAACTCCAGCTGCTGCTGTGGGGTCCAGAAATGGCGTACCAAGAGCTGGCGAGGGAAATAGTACCTAGTTGGGAAGAGGAAAATATGCTTTGTTAGATGGAAAAGACAAATTGAGGTGGTGCAAACCGTACAGAAAATATTAATTAATGTTAAATTGAAGGACAAACTAATCTATGACATCGATTTAAAGTGGTGAAAATTTACTAAAAAACATGTTGCACAGTGCCTACAGTTACATTGAATGTTCCGCGTCTTGGGGAACAGCCTTACTGACCCCGCAACAAAAAGACAGGCGCAAACTTACATCAGGACGAAAACCAGGTAATTGGCGAATGGAGGGATGGATATCACCACGAGAGGAATGGCTTTAATCAGGTCTCTGCGGAACTGTGAGAGAAAGTTGAATGTCAGTGGCGACATTCGGCTGAAGGCTTTTGGCTACATCTACAGTATGTTTGTATGCTTGTAAAACGGCAGGCGCTAACTTCTATTGTAACACTTCATTAACTTAATGCGCTTTAATATAAAATGTAAAAACATTAAATTTTTAAATAACGATTAGGATTATTTTGTTAGCGGGCCTACTACACAAGCAAATCATTTGCATCAACAATTAAGCAATGAAATACTACAGTATTTTAGGGAGTTATTCGAATGTGATTAAAGATCAGGTGGAGGATAAGACCTCTTGTTCAAGAATGCCAACAGGGGTCTGTATAAACGAGGGATCAAACTCAGTAACTTTCAGGCGGAGGGATACTTTTAGAAAAAGGCACTTCCATCCCAACATCTATTTTTCCTCTTATTTAACCAAAGATCAAATGCTAACATTGCAATCATACCATTGATGTTTCAATACATGATGCTGTATATTACACCACCTTAAATAACATCAGTACATCTGACCTACCTGCCTCAGCCTCTCCATTTCTCGGTATGGCAAGTCCTCCCATGTCACCTTCCCTGTGACCAGTCTGGTTTGGATCCTGCTCACTTCCTTGCCATCTTGGAAGAGTAGTTTAAATCCTAACAGGTCACATTTTTTGAAGAACATAAATTACAACCATGTAGTTGATTAAGCCAATAGTGGAGGTTTTTTAATGTATGCATGCATAATACCGGTGAGACACTTATTTACAATGTCAATACAGATCAGGCGTAGTTTTACCTTCAGTAAAAGTGCGATAGAGTTTGTAAAATCTCGGAAATTTCCTTTTGAGGAAATTCTCATATTTGACATTTGCCACCTGCAATCTTGACGACACATGTCGACCGATGCCTTGGCTGGAGTCCGAGGCTTTGTACTGTCTACACGGGGTCAATCTGGATCATTAGAAAAGGAAGAAGTCATTAAAATAAATGGTGATTTAGGATGTGGGCTGGGATATCAGCACATTATTAACACACGCGTGCCACAACAAGACACACAATGGTCAAATAATGAATATCTGGCATATGTTCACCTTGACTGAAGATATGTGTTAGGGAAATAATGCCCGGTCGATTTCCAATTGTGTTGAAATAGACCAATTCTTTGAAGAGACAAACGACAGCAAAGACTTGCCCCGGACAGCGCCATTTTGGTGGGCGGAGAGTGTGTCTTCTTCATGAGTTTTAAACGCGTTAAAAAACAATCTAAAAATCCATCATTGACATCTAGTGGTGAGAAGAAGTTTCGACTGAATCAGAATCAGAAAATTACATCTTGGTACACAAGAGTACAATTCTTAGGCTTGGTTCCTCAACAGCCACACAGCAGCAACAATACAAGATAAAGTAAATAAAGATAAGTAAAAATAAAAAATGCAAAGAATATGTAAAAATAAGTAGCAGCATAGATCACAATAATAAATAATAATATAACCGCAAGCGGTGATTAACGAGGTCCAAGCAAAATTAAAAGTCAAGAACAACCTTATGGAAGATATATAAATATAACATATAATTGTCATATTTAAGGAAAGATGTTCCACTTATAAACCTGAACTGCAGCCTCATTCACATGGTCAAAATGTATATTGATAAGCACACATTTTTCAAGTGAATTAAGGGCTTTCTTCAAAGCATATACCTGAAAAATCTAAGAGTTAATTATGAAGGAAAAATGGTTTTGAAGAAGTTCCCCTTAATGTTATGTCCTTGGCAGTCCAATTCTTGGAAACTAATGACCCGGAATGTTGATTGCCTAGTGAATTTCAGGTGCTGTTCAATGTTGAGTTTCTTAAATGAGTGGCAATGACAGAATGACATGTTCAGCTTGTTCACAGATTTTTGTGAGGCTTGGTCTAAAGATTTTAGGTGGCGATTTTGGTGAATTTTTGATTATTTTTGTAGCCTGTGAATCTTTTTATCATGTTTAGCTTTAATATGAAATTGTGGGAAAAGTAAACATTTACCAGGGTTTTATAAATTCATCTGATTTTAGAGATTAATATTCTGAAAGAATTTGGAGTCCAGGTCAATCTGGTGCGGAGAAATAAGCCTAATTCATGATTTTTTACAAGACCGCCATCTTTGGGTGCAGTACCACAAGTACAGATCTGGGTAGGGGTTTATGGGTAGGGGGGTTTATTGGTAACCCCCCCTACCCAAAAAAATTTGAGGGAAAAAAAAAAATGTTACAGAAACAATAGGGGACCAAGCAGCTTTGCTGCTCGGACCCCTTAGTATAAAGAAAGTAATAAGAGAAACTAAGACAGTGGTTATAAGTAATACATAAACCATGAAGGGGTTGACCGTATGACTGTATGAGCGACAGTATGACCATATGTGTCAGGTTTCACCAAATGGCAGACGAGAACCCAATAGCACGACAAGAGAAACAGTTCAGGTGAAGAAAGTGTTTATTCCAAGCAGAGGTCAAACCAGGTAGTCAATCCGTGTAGCAAACAAATCCAGTAGGAACAGGCAACAGGGAAGGTCCAAAGTCCAAACAGGCAGGTCAATCCAGTAGGAACAGGCAAAAAGGAAGGTCCAAAGTCCAAAAAGGCAGGTCAATACACGAGCAGGCAGGTTCAGGATCAGAATGAGGAGACGCAGGAGAGCTAGGTAAACACACTAGACAATCTGGCAAAGAACTGAGGGAAATGGACCGGTACATATACTGAGGTGCAGATTAGCTGATGAGGAGCAGGTGAGTATGGGGGTGGGGCAGGCCAGGTGAATGGAAACAGCAGGTAATGCAGAGCAGGAGGGAGTGGCAGAGTCTGAAATGACATGAGTTAGTGTGGCAAACCAGGAAACAGACAAATGAAAAACGAAAGCCTTGCTGAAGTTGTGACAGAAGCCCCCTCTAGGGACGGCTCCTGACGTCCCACCGGGCTGGTCAGGATGGTCCCTATGGAAAGCTGAGATGAGGTCAGGGTCCAAGATGTTATGAGCCGGAACCCATGAGCGCTCCTCAGAGCCATAACCCTCCCAATCGACAAGGTATTGAAAACCCCTTCCCCGCCATCGTGACTTGATGAGGCGATGAACAGAGTTAGCAGGACCCCCATCAATGAGCCAATGGGGGGGTGGCGGGGGTCTGGAGGAGGGCTGGAGCTGGCTTTCCTTAACAGGTTTGACCTTGGAGACATGGAAAGTGGGATGAATCCTCATAGAGCGAGGAAGGCGGAGACGGACTGCAGCAGGGTTGATGACCTTAGTGATGGAGAACGGGCCCACAAACCTTGGGGCCAACTTCCTAGACTCTTCCCGGAGTGGGAGGTCATGTGTGGACAGCCAAACCTTCTGACCAGGAGTGTAGCATGGTGCAGGGATCCGACGGCGGTTGGCATTTCTCTGGTACCGGTTGGACGAACGCAGGAGAGCAGAACGGGCCCGCAACCAGGTGCGCCGACAGCGCTGGATGAACGCCTGGACAGACGGGACACTGGCCTCTCGCTCCTGTTCAGGGAACAGTTGAGGTTGATATCCCCGAGAGCACTGGAAAGGAGAAAGCCCTGTTGCTGAGCTTGGAAGCATATTGTGAGCATATTCCACCCACAAAAGCTGTTTGGACCAGGAGGATGGTGACTGGGATGTGATGCAATGCAAGGCAGTCTCCATTTCCTAGTTCATCCGTTCAGTCTGTCCGTTGGATTGAGGATGGAAACCAGAGGAAAGGCTGACCGTGTGGGACAGTAGTCGGACTGGAACTGACGGGACAGGAAGTCTGGTTTGACATTCCATGTACCTGGGCGATAAGACAGGGTAAAGTCAAAGCGATTAAAGAACAATGCCCATCTGGCCTGACGGGAGCTCAACCGTTTGGCTGACCGGATGTACACAAGGTTTTTGTGGTCTGTCCATTCAACAAACGGATGTTTTGCCCCCTCCAACCAGTGCCTCCACTCCTCGAGAGCCAGCTTGACAGCCAATAACTCCCGGTTTCCGACGTCATAATTTCTTTCTGCTGGGGACAATTTGCAGGAGAAAAAAAGCACACGGATGTAACTTTTGGTCCTTTGCTGACCGCTGAGACAGGACTGCCCCCACCCCGGAGTCTGACGCATCCACTTCCACAACAAACTGGCAGTCTAGATCTAGAAGAATGAGAATGGGAGCAGAAGAGAACCGTGATTTTAACTCACTGAACCTTTCTTCTGCAGCAGGGGACCATTGGAAGGCTACCTTCTGGGAGGTGAGGGCTGTCAGGGGAGCTGCCACAGAACTATAGTTGCAGACAAACCTACGATAGAAATTGGCAAACCCCAGAAACTGTTGAAGCTTCTTCAGGGTGGTGGGAACCGGCCAATCCACCACTGCTTTAACTTTGGTGGGATCCATGTGAATACGTCCGACTGAAATGATGTATCCCAGGAACGACACCTCAGTGGCATGGAACTCAGACTACTCCGCCTTCACAAACAGTTGGTTCTCAAGGAGTCTCTGGAGAACACTGCGGACATGCTGCACATGTTCCTGTTCAGACTTTGAGAAGATTAGGATATCATCAAGATATACAAACACATTGAGAAAATCCCGGAGCACATAATTCACTAAGGCTTGGAATATTGTTGGAGAATTAGTAAGAAAGGCATAATCAGGTACTCATAGTGGCCTCTAGGGGTGTTGAACACCGTTTTCCACTCATCCCCCTCCCGAATGCGAACAAGGTGATAGGCATTCCTGAGATCAAGCTTGGTAAACACAGAAGCCCCTTGCAACAGTCCAAATGCAGAAGAGATGAGTGGGAGGGGGTACCTGTTTTTAATGGGTACATCCTTCAGACCACGGTAATCGATGCAGGGTCGGAGGGATTTGCATAAAACATTTTTTAAAAAAATATCCACAAAAAGAAAAAATCCAGCTCCAGCAGGACATGAAGAGGGACGGATGATGCCTGCTGCCAGTGAGTTGTTAATGTATTCGTCCATGGCCTTGGTTTCAGGGGCTGACAGAGAGAAGAGTCTCCCCCTTGGTGGTGATGAGCCAGGGAGGAGGTCAATGGCACAATCATATGGGCAGTGTGGGGGAAGCGAGGTGGCCCGTACTTTGTTAAACACCTCCTTTAAGTCAAAGTACTCGGATGGAACACCTGAGAGATCTGAGAGCTCATTAGAGGAAGAGGTATTGAAGGAGAAAACATTGAAGTCGGAGGTGACGCTGGAGGACATGGAAAGCTCTGGGGGAGTACTGGTCAGCGCTCTCTCTCGTCTCCTTTCCTGGAGACGTCTGTCGGAGGGTCCCGAGCCACCAGTTCATCCTTGATATCATCAGAAAGGCCGTTGTAGAAAGCGTCAGTCAGGGAGGAAGCGTTCCAGTCACTCTCCACAGCAAGTGTCCGGAACTCAATGGAATAATCAGTCACTCTCCCCTCCCCTCCGGTTTAACAGTCCACAAGCAGCCTCTCGACCAGGGGTAGCATGGTCAAACACCTTCCGAATACCCTCAGAGAAGGCCGTCACAGAAGAACAGAAAGCCGACTGCTTCTCCCACTCAGCCCCAGTCCCGAGCCTGCCCCGTAAGCTGGGTGATCATGAAAGCCACTCTTGACCTCTCAGTGGGATATGTGAGAGGCTGAAGTTCAAAAGTCAACTTGCACAAAGTCAGAAAAGAGCGGCAGGTATCTGGAGCTCCAGAAAAGCGCTTCAGAGTATTTAAGCGGGGTTCTGGACCCGGGGGAGTGAAACCGCTGGCGGTCGACTGGCCTGGAGTCAAATTCATTTCCATCCCAGCCTTCAAAGATACCATCTCATACCTTCTAACAGATTCCTGCAACTGCTTCCCCTCCATCTAACCTTCCTCTCAGTCTCCCGTCTCATATGTACCCCCGTACCCGCTTATATGATTTTGTGTTGTTTATTGTGTGTTTTTTCACAATTGTTATTTTGTTATAAGTTTATTCTTACAATTCTGCCTTGTTTATGTATCCTGTTCTTTTCTCGTGCTTGTTGTATGTCTGAGTAGCTGTATGCTAACCCTGCAGGTCCCTGTTGCTGCATTGCTGTATGTCTGTACAGCTTTGTTTGTGTGCTGTTGCCTCTCTAACCCATCCTTTCTTACTGCCCCTTTTCCCTCCCCCTCCCCCTGTTCTTAATGATCTGCCTGGTTAAATAAAGGTAAAATAAAAATTAAAATAAACAGTATGACTGATAGTATGATTGTATTAGCGACAGTCTGACTGTATGATCGCCAGTACGACTGTAGACTGCCAAGGGCAGATTAGAGTATGTTTAGAGAAATAGAAATCTTCTGTACGTGGAGGTATGGTGAGCTTGGTCGTTATGGTAATATGGCATTGGTCTGCCTTAAAAATTGGTTCACCGGAAGTTAACATATCAAAACAATCACCATGTTTCTAAAAGCATATGTGTCGAAATCCACTGTCAAACGGATGTTTGCAAAATGATGTGTGTACCGCTTTAAGGTCCAGCCTGCATTGTAGAGAGGCCGTGGTTCAGAAGGGAGTACTTCAAACAAATGTTTTTTGTTTTCAGATATAGTCTTCAAATTTAAAAAAAGGTATAACTATGGAATAACCTCTTAATAGCCATATTCAGCAGATTACAGCTGTTAAACGTGTTGTAGAGCATAGTGAAATGCTCTACAACACGAAGTGAAATACATATGCATGTATTTCACTTTAAAATGTATATCTGTTGTCTTTCGCCTTATTGCTATGCATTTTACACCATAGAGTCCCACAGTCATATGTGCCAAGTTTGCAGCTTTTCCCACTTTCGGCACAAAAGGAGTTAATGTGTGGATGTTTAATCAAGTTAAGGTCACTGGACTATGTCCAAATTGTCTGACCGTATGGGTTGCGATTAGAAAGTTGATCATCTTGATAAATGGTGCAAGTATACCAAGTCTCATGCATATTGCACCTTCCTAGTGGTAATGGCAGCCTGTTGAATTTCTGAACTTCAAGGCCTTGTTATAGCGTACCGCTATGTGTTATTCTTGCCCATCTTTTGATTCCATCACTAATTTTACGAGTTATACGATCCTGACAATTTATTTTTGTAGCCAAAACTTTTGTAGCCAAAAAGTCAGGTTAAAAATAATAATAATAATAATAATAATACTAACGATTGCAATAGGGTTCCTACGGTTTTCGTAGGACCCCTAATAAATAATGAGGTTTAATAAAGTGTAAACTGTAGTGTAAAGTGTAATTGTAAAGTGTTCAAGTGGTAGTGCTTAACATGTTTGCTGTGTTTACAAAAGCCAAGCAAACAGACTGATCCATACCTGTTAGTTAAATAATAACAGACATGTAGAACATGGGATAGTGATCATTCATATTATAACAATATAGGCCAACCACGGTCCACTTGCAGTAGACTTAATAATTACATCTCTAACCGTTAACATGTTATTATGAACGGATTATTTTAAACGCCCACAATATGTTTTACCAAACTGCACACAAATGAATTAGAAGGAAAGCTTCAGTGGCATGTGAAATATCTCTTGTGCTCGTCGTGGAAAAAGTAATTCTAATAATACTGTCACAAATGATATAACCTTCTTTAGTTCACTATAGGGAAATTAGTATTCCTTCATATAAAATTCTACATATAAATGAAGCTACACTTTTTGCTCCCTTGCTCTCAAATTTAAAGGTATGATCTATTGGATTGTCATTGTCGTGAGGGAATCCCAATAGTGTGAGTGTGTCAATAACAACCTCTGTAAAAATGCTCTGTATGGTAGCAGACTCCTTAATTTCCTTACTGACAAAAATACCATAGGCAAAAACCAAATTGCCATCCTTTGCCTTCTTGCCAAAGGATCTACAACAGACCACATGAACCAAACATGCTTCTGCCTCACTTCTATGGAGCCAGTATCCTGTCATAATAAAAAGGCTTCTAAGTCTGTGTTTGAAAACTCAACACCTTGTAAAAGAAGGTTTTGCAACACTGATAAAAGAGATTATAGCCTGAAAAAAAAAAATAAAACATCTGCAAACATAATTTTGTGTTCTATGTTATCTTCTCCATCATTTTCACCAACGCATTTTCAGAGTTCAATTTTTTTCACAAACACATTTTCAAAGTTTACAATTTTTCACCAGCCAATTTGCAGAGTTTCAAATCTGGCACTGTTCTAACAGTGTATTACTTTGTTTCCCGGTTTTGAAACCTTGTAAATGAGTTTCTGCAAATAGGTGTTCATACATTGAGAAATAAGTTTTGAAAGGTTGAACATTTATTTTTAAAAACTTGCAAAGGTGTAAATTTATTCCATTGCAATGTATTTTTTCAGAACTGACTTCTAAGCACGGACTTTTCAGAGATTTGGCCACACAGGCGCAAGCTTGTGAGTCACGTGGTTATTGGCAGTGTTCTGTCAATAATAAACCATCAGCTATACCACCATGTTCAATTAGAATATGAGTTAGAATATGCGTTGCCCCAATAAAAACACATGAGAAGCAGCACTATTCTCAATGCAACAATTCAATACAATTCAGAGTCCTCCTCCAGCTCACACCACAGCAAATAAGGTTGAGGTTTTATTCATAAGTTCACATGTGCCGTTGACGGGGCTACTTGCGCGGTTGATTTCTGTTGTTTTGATCAATAACGTATCCGAATGGTAATGTTAGAATCTTCTTTATTGATGACCAGGGTCTAACCATGGACATATTATAGAATGGACAGCGGATTCCACAATGGCGCCCATTCATTCCTATGAAAACTGCTGGATGTCGCAGGGCAACATCACGGAGAGATTTGCTTCCGCATCACGGGAGCCTAGCCACGCCCTAGTTCATGACGTACCAGATGCAGAAATATTAATTGTTTTCTAGAACTGTTAGCATTGTAGCATTATAAGTGAGAGGTCTGAGGGATCGCAGTCGCATTGCTTACCAACCATGGAAGTATATGTTTACTTCATAATTATGAAAGATTGCTCCATATAACACCAACAACATAGCTAATGTATGTAGGCCTAGAAAAAAATACAGTTGAATGTTATTGCTTAAGAAACAGATTCCTTCCAACTATTTATAAAAAATGCAATCAATAATTTATATACAAATAAATGGTTACATATCGATCAGCAACGAGGTTGGTGTAGCCTACCCACATAAATAATTGTAATACACCAACACTGTTAACTGTAACACAGCTAAACAAGCAAATTAAAATTTAATACTAACGCAACTGAACTGTTTATTAGGCTATTAACAATATTATGAAAATGATACCATAATGCACCCGTTCGTTGTCTTTGGATCTTTTGAATAAATGGATCAATACATAGTGAATCGCAATGATCGCAAGCAGAAGAACGTGAGAGTCATTGAGCAGCAGCTGAACCACTCTGAAAAAATCCCTTTTATCACTAAAACACTTTTAGTGATAAAAGGTCAACACAGTGACTAAAAACCATCAACGTCATTCATATTAAGTAAAAGGAAAAACCTCGGGCACGAGAAGTCAACGGAGCCGTGCACTAGGCCCTCTCGATGCCGGGCCGAAACAACATTTGTTTCACTACGACTGCTTTCAGCTGCCCACCCCCTCCTTCTCCAGCAAAAAAATAATAACATAAAACGGCTAATAAAACGCTTGAGGTGGCGTTTTGAAAAGAGAAAACGTAAAATGTTTTAGAACATGGCAAAAAGATAATTATGAGCCTTTGATTGATATCCAGACATTTTTTGGGGAGACACATTCCTGTTCCCCACTTGTATTGGAGTGAACGGAGATATCTACTTCTGCGTCCCTTGAATCGAGGGACCCGTCCACAGCCCGCTTAAACAGCTGCAATACCAGGCTTGGCCGCTGAGCACTGGTGGATTGCGGAAGTATGCACTGTTCCCGGGGGCTTGGGTCTAACATAGAATCCATGCATATCGAGTTCCGGGTAATCGCAACCCAATCACGTGAAGTTAATCCTGCGAGACCCACTCATAGTACGGTAACACTTCAGGGTCAAACTGTTAAACAGTACAGCTATCTACATCCCCATTCTTTAGCTGTGGCTCCTGAACATGGGAAACATACAATTATACACGTTTTATAATAGAAATGTAAATATGATCTGGTTGACTTAACTTTAACTGAGTGCCCCACAACTAAATGCATTGTCAACAGAATGAACATTATGCAGAAGTCAAATAACAAAGCATTATTTCAGACATTTTGGATTCAATAAACTTCGGCAGCTATTTCAGTTCATGCATTTTCAATTTGGCCTAGAGGCTCTGCCAGACCTAGTGAAATACATAGCATTAGCAACTTGAACTGGGTTTTTGGCCGGCGGTACGACATGTTGCTCGGATCCCACGCCTTGCTGAGATCCACCGGTGGGAGACTTTTCTGGATTTCGTTGTCTGTGACACTGTTCTGCTGCTATTTGTAGTTTCTTCAGTCCTTTGTATTTTGTCCATGTCGGGGTCAAGTGTGTAACCTGTTGTGTTCAATTCATCAGTGTATGTGGTGCTCTTCAGAGGCTGTGGCTCCATCACTGGCAGGATGTGGCGTCGGTTACGCCTGTATTCCTTCCCTTCAGAATCCACAACATATGATCGTGGCTCATCACACCTCCGCTTCACCACTCCAACTTTATCATATCCCCTTTGTGTTTGGAGTCTCACTACCTGGTCTGGTTCCAGGGGGCATAGTGGTTTGCTGGTCTTGTCGTAGTAGTGTTTTTGTGTCCGCCGCTTCTTTGTTAATTGGGCTTTGATGCTGGACGGGGTTCTTGCAGCTGGTTTTAGCAATTGTATGCAGATGGGCAGAATGGTCCGAGTGCGACGGGACAACAGCCTTTGTGCAGGTGAGCTCAAGATGTTGTCTCGGGGCATGTTTCGTGTTCCAAGCAGATTCAGGTAGAAGTCTGTCCCGTCCCTCTCTGTGGTCTCTAACAGTTTCTTTTCACTCCTTACGGCCCTCTCACTGAGTCCATTGGACTGAGGATACTCTGGACTGCTCGTCACATGCTGGAAATCCCAAGATCGGGCGAAGTCATGGAAGGGCTAGCTGGCTGGTATACTGTGTTCCATTATCTGAGTACAGCTTCTGTGGTATGCCGTGGACTGAGAAGTGATGCTTTAGCTTGTAGATGACAGTCAATGATGACAGGCTGCTGAGCCGGTCAATTTCAAACCAGCCAGAATATGAATCAACAAGCACCAGGTAATGGTGATTCTTCCATTCAAACATGTCTGTGGCGACAAGAGACCAGGGCAGGTCTGGGACTGTGTGCAGTTGTAACAGCTCTTTATGCTGGTGAGGCCTCAGGCTGTTACAGGCGCCACATGACATAACGACGAGCCTGAATGTCCTCATTTAAAGATGGCCCGAAAACACTTTCCCTTGCCCTTTTCTTGGTGGATTCAACTCTTGGGTGTCCCACGTGTAGCACCTTCAGGTATTCCGAGTGCAGGGCAGTGGGCACGACCGCTCTGTTTCCTTTCATGATGACCCTGTCTTCGACGGTGAGCTCATCACGGAAACTGAAGAATGGTCTCACCTCTGTAGGTATGCTGCACGGACGTCTTGGCCAGCCCCGTTGAATGAAACAGGTGAGTTTCTGCAGCACTGCGTCTTCAGCAGTGTATTGATGGAGTTCTTCAAGACGCCGTGGGGATATTAATTGAACTGTCATCACCTCAAACTCTGGCCATTCTGCCCTCTGGGGGCTGGCGTTGCACCTGGATGCACGGGAAAGGGTGTCAGCTAAGTAGAGTTTTTTTCCTTTTTTGTAGGTGAGAGTCAGGTCGAATTTTTGCAACTGTAACATCATGCGTTGCAGGCGAGCTGGGATGGTGTGAAATGGCTTGTTGTGAATGGTGACCAAGGGCTGGTGGTCAGTCTCAATCACAACCGGCTTGCCGTTGATGTAGTCATAGAATTTGTAGCAGGCGAAGACCACTGCTAGAAGTTCCTTTTCGATTTGCGAGTATCTCGTCTCCGTCTGGGTCAGTGTGCGAGACGTGTATGCCACGGGATTCTCCTCTTGGAGGCAGGCAGCCCCTAAACCATATTGTGATGCATCGCAGGTGAGCGTCACTGGTCGCCTCACATCATAGTAATGGAGTACAGGTTGGCTGCTGATGCAGGTCTTGAGCCTGTCAAAAGCATTCTGTTGATGCTCCGTCCAACTCCACAACACATCCTTGTGGGAGCAGCTGACGTAGTGGTGTGGTTAGTTCACTTAGTTTTGGAATGAACTTGCCCAAGTAGTTTACAATTCCTAAGAAACGCTGAAGAGCTGGCTTGTCCTCTGGGGGTGGTATTTCACTGATTGCTTTTATTTTTTTAGGGTCTGCTCTTAGACCCTTATCTGTAAATGTGTGCCCAACATAGCTCACCTCGCTGAGTCCAAACTTGCATTTGCTGGGATTCAGTCTCAGTTTCACCTGTCTGGCACGATCCAGTACCCTTTTCAGGTTTCTTTCATGCTCATCAGGGTCTTTGCCCCCGATGATGATGTCGTCTATGATTATAGCACATGGATGTCCTGCAAAGATTTGTTCCATGGCTCTTTGAAACACTTCTGAGGCTGTACAGATTCCGAACGGCATCTTTAAGAACTTGAATCGGCCATACAGAGTTGTGAATGTTGTGCGGAGGAACGAGGCATCATCCAGTCTGACTTGCCAGAAGGAGCTTTTAGCATCAAGGACGGAAAAGATAGTGGCACCTGACATCTGAGCGGCAACCTCCTCCACCGTGCGCATGGGATGGTGAGGGCGCATGAGGGCCTTGTTTAGGTTTCTGGGGTCTATGCAGATGCGCACATCACCCGTCTCTTTCTTGTGTGTAGCCACTAAATTCGAAACCCACTCTGTGGGCTCATCCACAGGTTCAATTACTCCCGGGGTTTGCATTCTTTGGAGCTCTTGTTCCACTTTTTTTTGCATTGCAGCTGGGATACGACGTGGAGGGCTGACAACCGGTGTTATCTCTGGATCTACCTTCATCGAGTATGTTACAGGTAAGTCACCGACTTCATCTTTGAATAGGTCTGCATATGCCTTAAACATTTTCTGCGACAGGGTGTGATCCTTAACACAGTCTAGGTCAGTGGTTCTCAACCTTTTTTGAGCAAACGCCCACCTGACCTTACCCTGATCCTCTGGCGCCCCCCCTCCCAAAAAATAAATAAACTAACAACCCCAATCACACTCGTGTTATATTGCTTAAAGGTGTCATTGCATCGTTTTCATTGATTTTGTGGTGGACACTAATAGCAATGAATGAATGCCCTCTGAGTCGGTTTTGGTGAAAAAACTATAAATAAATATAAATTAATATTTATGACATACAAATGTCTTACCTCTGATTGGCTAACAGCACGAGAGAGAGAGAGAGAGAGAGAGAGAGAGATCTCTTGGCTTGGGCACCGCGACCGTGGCCACGGTACTGTTGGGAAAAATAGTCTGGCTAGTTACTTGAACAGATAAACTGAGACGGAGAGGAGATAAAATTGTCGGTACGAGGGCCTCGGATTTATTTAGTAAGGTGAAAAAGGTTATACTGAGCTATAGAGCAGTGATTCTTAACCATAGGGCCGCGGCCCAAACTTGGGCCGCCAGCGCCCCCTAGAGGGCCGCGAAAAACTTTCAGTTTTGCACCTGTGGGCCGCAAGGGCCGCGGGACCTTGTAGATTATCAAGTGAAGACAGATATGTAATGCATGAGACGCTCAGTAACTTACAATGCCGTTTTCGACCACGCGGTGGCGGTAATGCATCACGCAGTTGTTTAGGTCCTAAACAACTGCGTGATGCATTACCGCCACCGCAAACTTTAGGAAGCGCGAATACACAGAGAAGAAGAGTCTTCTTCACTCGCTGCGGCAAATATGGATACGTTTTTTAAAAGAAAACATGACGACGAACATCCTGACCCCTCCACCCAAAAGACAAAGTTTTTGCGGAAATACAATGTCGACTTCATTAAATACGGTTTCGTGAATGGAGGAACAGAGGCAGTGCCAAAAGCCCAGTGTGTGGAGTGTGGGCTAATGCTGTCCAACGAAGCCGTCAAGCCCTCAAAACTACAGCGGCATCTAGAGACCAAGCACCCGATGCTCGTGGGAAAGCCGGTGGATTATTTTAAGAGGAAGGAGAGTGGACTGCAGATGCAGAAAAGGTCTGTCGTGTCACTGACGAGCAACTCTAAATGTGCATTGAAAGCGAGCTACCTCGTAGCCAGACATGTTGCACAGACTAAGAAGGCATTCACCATAGCGGAGGAGTTGGTTCTGCCTGCCGCTGTTAATATGTGCCGTGAGATGATCGGAGAGGCCGCTGCAAAAAAGCTGCTGACCATCCCACTCTCAAACGACACTGTGAGTCACCGTATCGCAGACATGGCCTCAGACATACAGCATCAACTTATAGAAAGAATAAAATGTAGCCCTTTTTTTTCTTTGCAACTAGACGAGTCCACGGATGTCACGAATGCTGCACTGCTGTTAGTTTTTGTTCGCTATCGCTGGGACAGTAGTTTGCACGAAGACATACTGTTTTGTGGAGAGCTACCAAAACGCACTACGGCTCAGGAATGTTTCCGCTGCATGGATAACTACTTCACTGAGAACTGGCAGGCATCATGGTGTCATTAGACAGATACTTGATCGTGCACCAGAAGCTAAATGGGCACACTGTTTTCTCCACCGCGAAAGCCTTGCAGCAAAAAAGATGTCACCAGATCTCCACCCGGTGATGGATGTAAGTGTGAAAACCATAAACTTTATTAAAAACAATGCAGTGAACTCCAGATGTTTTGCTAAGCTTTGTGAGGACATAGAAGCAGATCATGTCCAGCTGCTATATCACAGTGAAGTGAGATGGCTCTCAAGAGGACTGGTCCTCAATCGTTTGTTTGAACTGAGGAATGAGGTCTTCTCTTTTCTCACTGAGAAAAAATCTCATCTTGCACATTACTATGCTGACACAATGTTCACAGCAAAACTTGCCTACCTCTTCACTACTGAACCAACTGAACACCTCACTTCAAGGAAGAAACAGCAACATATTTTTTGTTGCAGACAAAGTTGAAGCTTTCAAGAGGAAACTTGCTTTGTGGACCAAGAGGGCCCAGGAAAAGAGGATGGACATGTTTCCACTTTTGTCTGACATTTTGGAAAACTCCCCTCATGTCAATATCAGTGACTCAGTCTCCCAGCACCTCTCACAACTGGCAGAGAAATTTGGTGACTACTTTCCTGAGGATCCCAGAGAGGGAAACATGTGGATTTTGGACCCATTTGCATTTGATCCCACTGCAAGTGATGTTGCTTTGCCCTCACACCTGGAATCCCAGCTTCTGGAAGTTTCCACTGACAGCACTTTAAAGCTGCAGCGGGGCAAACTGGACCTGGGCTCCTTCTGGATTGCAGTCTCAAAGGAGTACCCATGTCTTGCACTGAGGGCTGTGAAACTCCTGCTCCCATTCACAACTACGTACCTGTGTGAATCAGGGTTCTCCATTGTGGCCACAACTAAGACCAAAGCCCGAAACAGACTCAGAGCAACACTGGAGGCTTCTCTGAGAGTGAGCCTTTCTCCCATTCCGCCCAGACTGGATCTGATTATGTCTCAGAGGCAGGCCCAAGTGTCTCATTAAGAGGCGATGATAAAAAGGGAGTTGTTGTTCATTGTTGTTATTATTTGTGTCATTGTTCATTTGTCACAGATATAAAGATTCTTCTGTCATGAAAAAATGGAGACTGCTGAAGCAATTTTCAAATGGCTTTGCAGATTATAAGGCTATAGTTTCATTTGCACTTTATTTCAATTTTATTTACAGTTTATTTATTTAATTTAAAAATAGATTTATATTATTTGAATGCATTTATTTTATCACCCCCTTTTTTTTTTAAAGTAAAATCCTAATATTGGTCTTTTTTTTTAATTATTATTAAAAATCCTGACTTGATTCTTGAAAATGTTCTTGTTACAGCCTGATTTGGTCCACGAATTATCAGCCTCTTCAGTGTCATGATACAGTATGTGTTACATACACATGTTTAATAAAAGTCTTTGTGATGATCCCATTTTATCAGGAACAGCATATGCCGTTTAGGATCGGTAACTGCCGTTCAGGTGGAACGGCATGCCGTGTAGGAACGGTAACTGCCGTTCAGGTGGAACGGCATATGCCGTTCAGGAACAGCACATGCCGTTTAGGAACGGTAACTGCCGTTCAGGTGGAACGGAATATGCCGTTCTGGAATGGTAAATGCCGTTCGGGTGCAATGGCATATGCCGTTCAGGAACGGTAAGTGCCGTTCCCAACAATGGTATATGACACCAGCACGCCCATCCTCCTCCATATAATTTCAAGACAAGTATTGCCGTAAATGTAAAGCTATATATATTTGGTCTTTATCGACACTATATCTCAACATAACGCCATAAATAAAGGGATTTATACGTTTCTCGTGTCCGTTCTGTTGTTAGTATATGGGTGATCTGTTTGTTGTTGCTTTTGAAATTACAGATGCTTTTGAAAACAGCCGGACTTGCTCCGGTGACGGTAGTTAGCCTAGCCACCTAAACAGGTCTGACTAATCAATAACAGAGATTGAACCGCGGGCACGGAACTCCCGCGTCTCCTGCCATGCCCCGTCAATGAATGAATGGCCCTGGAACCGCGGGCACCGTGACAGCGGCCCAGGCAACGCGGGCACCGCAGCCCGGGAACCACGGGCACTGCGGCCCGGGCAACGCGGGCACCGCGAAAACAGATCGCAACCTATGTATTTTGTATTTGAAATGCAATGGTCTTTTCGTGGAGACTACGCTCAGAGCAGCTCGAACTGAACAACAGCAAGAGGAAGGAGGAAAACGGGCTATGAAACAAAATTAGTTGTTTTTTTTGCTATCGGCCATGTTTGATTGTGTTGTGTTGGTTATTGAACTGTTAACCCAGAAACTTGGGTTATGTTTATCAGCGTTATATAGAGATCATGACGATAGCTGATGTAACGGGAGTCCAGGCATGTGCAGGACCGAACCGCGCTGTATGACCACTGTTACACTGAGCATAGGCTATTAATTTCAGGTAGCCTATTTTTGCACCAAAATGATTTGAAAACCATGAAAGTTTAAATCCGACCCCAAAAAAAGAAAAAAAAAAAATCACGTTCCCAGCGCCGCCCTAGGTTGTGCGAACGCCCCCCAGGGGGCGGTACAACCCCCGTTGAGAAACAATGGTCTAGGTTAAACACCTCACTGCTGAAGGTGACTAGCTTCATATGTAGGCTGTCCTGTAGGCCAAGAATGGAGTGAACACTTTCTTTCACGACTTCAAACTGTAGGTTATACAGCTGTTCATTTAGCTTGCATGGTAATGTCACTGTGCCAATCGGTTTGATCATAGATCCGCCAAATGCTACAAGAATGACCTGCCTAATTGGCATTTGCAGTTCTTCAGTGTGCCTGACAAGTTTGTATGTGTTAAGGGACATAACGTTACATTTCGCCCCTGTATGTCCTTCAGGGTCCAATGTCCTTCATTGTCAATTTTCTTCCCATCATCATGCAAGGACAAGCCTTCAATGGTGAATGTGTCTTCACTTTCACTGCTGGAGTTTGTTTCGGCATATAGCTGGTTTATCTGTCTGTTTGGTCTGCTTGACTTGGTAGACCTGCATTGGCTTTTGAAGAGGTTCTGCTTACCACAGTTGTGGCACCGTTGGCCCAAAGCCGGACATTGGTCACGTTTTGCTGGATGGGTTCCCCCACAATTCCGGCACTTGGAGATTGACGGATTTTCCTTCATAGTGCGCTTCATTTTGCTGTATATGTTTCTATGTTTTATTTGTACAGCATCCACACTGGCGGTTGTAGCAGTTTTAGGCGTGGAGAGGGCTTTGCTATGTTTTTCAGTGAGCTCACTAATTTGGCAAATGCGTAATGCTTTAGACAGTGTTAGGTCAGTCTCTTTTAGCAGCGTACGTCTGACACTGTCGCTACTTATTCCACAGACTAGTCTATCTCTTATCAGTTCGTTTTCCAATGCACCAAAATTACAGTTGTTAGCCTGATTTCTCAGTGTACTCACATATGCCTTGATTGTTTCGCCAGGTTTTTGGTGTCTGGCGTTGAAGTTGTGCCTCTTCATTATCACGTTTGATTCGGGGTTGCATATTTCTTTAAACTTACTTTTCACTCGGGGTCCTCTCTCGATTCTAATGGAACGATGACGTTATCATCTTCTCCTAGAACTGCGGGCGCATAGGTGAATGCGCTCCCTCTCTATAGCCTCCGGTCCTGCGAGGTTGAGGAGTATATAACGTTAATAGTATAATATATAATAATATAATAGTCGATGGAACTGCCCCTGCCTACCTCCAAGCATTAGTAAAGCCACACACCCCAGCTCGATCCCTCCGCTCAACTACCTCAACTGGACGTCTGGTACCGCCATCGCTAAGAGCAAGCAAAGGTCGATCAGCAAAGTCACAACTTTCCTCTGTTTTGGGACCTCAGTGGTGGAACGAGCTCTCTACCGATGTCAGGACCGCAGAGTCGCTCACCAGCTTCCGCAAAAGACTCAAAACTCACCTGTTCAGAGTTCATCCCGACTCTGCATAGAAACCAATGCACAACCACCATTGAATGTTGTACGTCCTGGCACTTGTACATTGCACTTATTCAAGGTACTTAATTGTGTAGCATCTACAGTAGCTGCTATCGCTGCTTTACACGGGGAATGGGTTAGCCTAGCGATTGTAATACTTGCACTTGGTTCTATGAACGTCTTTACTGTACCGACAGCGATATATTGTTTCACTTCTTATGACAAATGTACTTATTGTAACAAATGCACTTCAAGTTGCAACAAGTCACTTTGGATAAAAGCGTCTGCTAAATGCCCTAAATGTAAATGTAAATATAAGCTCTCGTTTGGGCAGGTTTATCGGCATGTGCAGCGGCAATGAAAATATCATATTCTCGTTCAAACTTGCGCCAGAGCACTGCCACATTCTCATTGAAAACGAGAGGGTCCGGACGTCTGAATCCATCTGCCGTTTCGATGGTTTCGCTTACCGCGGTCGAGACTTCAACGTTAAGGTTCCTAGAGATGAAGTTGTCCGGGTGATGTCTTCAGGAAAAATCCCACTTCTGACACCATGTTGTTTTGATCAATAAGGTATCAGAATGGTAAAGATAGAATATTCTTTATTGATGACCACGGTCTAACATAGAATCCATGCACATTGAGTTCCTGGTAATCGCAACCCAATCACGTGAAGTTAATCCCGCGAGAGCCACTTATAGTACGGTATCACTTTAGGGTCAAACCATTAAACAGTACAGCTATCTACAATTTTGTTGTCTATTTTCTGGAACCATGGCTGTTTCCCAAAGTGAAAGCTGCAGCCTTGCTAGGACACTTCCTTGCTAGTCGCGTCCTATGGAGATGAGACTAGAGTGTTGGCTTGAGTGCTGCTTAGCGTTTGTAATGTTCAGACTTTGGAACGACTTGCTAGTGTGGAAGCGCTTCCGCCTCCGCTTTTTAATACTAAAAAGCTGGTCCCTCGATTCAAGGAGCCCAGAAGTAGATATCTCTGTTCACTCCAATACAAGTGGGAAACAAGAATGTGTATCCGCAAAAAATGTCTGGATATCAATCAAAGGCTCATAATTATCTTTATGGCATGTACTAAAAAAAGTAAGTTTTCTCTTTTCAAAACGCCACCTCAAGCGCTTTATTAGCCGTTTTATGTTATTATTTTTTGCTGGAGAAGGAGACGTGGGCAGCTGAAAGGAGTCGTAGTGAAACAAATGTTGTTTTGGCCCGGCATTCGAGAGGGCCTAGTGCACGGCTCCGTTAACTTCTCGTGTCCGAGGTTTTTCCTTTTACCTGACATGAAGGACGTTGATGGTTTTTAGGGACTGTGGTGACTTTTTATCCCTGAAAGTGTTTTAGTGATAAAGGGATTTTTAGACTGGTTCAGCTGCTGCTCAATGACTCTCACATTCCTCTGCTTGCGATCATTACGATTCACCATGTATTGATCCATTTATTATAAGCATTACGGTATCATTTTCATAATATTGTTAATAGCCTAATAAACATTTCAGTTGCGTTAGTATTTAATTTTTCATTTGCTTGTTTAGCTGTGTGACAGTTAACAGTGTTGGTGTATTAGAATTATTTATGTGGGTAGGCTACTCCAACCTCGTTGCTGATCGATATGTAACCATTTATTTGTATATAAATTATTGATTGCATTTTTTATAAATAGTTGAAAGGAATCTCTTTCTTAAGCAATAACATTGAACTGTATTTTTTTCTAGGCTTACATACATTTACTATGTTGTTGGTGTTATATGGAGCAATCTTTCATATTCATGAAGTAAACTTTTACTTCCATGGTCGGTAAACAATGTGACTGCGATCACTCAGACCTCTCGCTTATGATGCTACAATGCTAGAAAACAAGACTATTTCTACATCCGGTACGTCATGAACTAGGGCGCGGCTAGGCTCCCGTGATGCGGAAGCAAATCTCCCCTTGATGTTGCCCTGCGACATTGAGCAGTTTTCATCGGAATGAATGGGCGCCATTTTGGAATCCACTGTCCATTCTATAATAGGTCCATGGTTTCAATGGAGAGAAAGTAATTACTTTCTGGTCCCATTCTTTATATGCCCCGGATTACACGTATGTTATTTGTGGATTTAAATGAAGATTTTTCAGATCAAGAGTTTAACCGTTTATTGTGCAATTGTTCAGTTAAAGGCTGTAGAGAAAACACTGAGAAAGACTACATGTCTCGTATGTGACATCATGCCCCCTGCGACTGGCGTGGACAAGACCGACAATCTCCCCATCAGCATAACTGAAATTCCCCAGATGCCCCGACTTATAATGGTTTTCACCTCTTTCGATGCTTTTATCCTCCCCTTGGAATAAAGTGGTGAAGTGGAGCAAAGAGATCCCCATGCCTGTACCGGAGTTCCAAGTGCGGGTGGTGACGTATATCATTCGCGTGGAGAGCAGCGAAGAGCTGTAGTTCACAAAGCGGCCTCACACAAAACCTAACATTATTAAACTTCTTCACAAATTTTTGGCGTCGGGTTATGTTGCGCAGGGGTTGCCAATTTGTTGATATTTATATATAGTGTTTTAGCATTTAAAATAACTAGTTCCAGTTATTTATGAACAGTGAAGATAACAAACTCTTAAAAAAAGAACGTGAACTTGAACAAGTGAAAAATGAACAACTATGAACATAAATATATTGAACTAAACTTGAAGTAACATCTATCAAGTGTAAACATGCACAACACAAAATGTCAGTAAGGGAACTTAACGTGCGTTTGTGAGGCCACAGAATAGGCTACAATTCATTTTAATCAGTGGGAGCCCTTTGCTTGTTTCCCTGCGCCAGTAGTTAGGAAAAACTCACAACCGAGAGTATAGTAGTCGAACACAACTTTACTGAGGATCCACACAGGGGAGCGGGGAGCGCGCACGGAGACAGGCAGGAAAACAACAAAAAAAAGGAAAGGCAGGCGCCGGCGCATGCGCCGATGAGGGTTAAACAATAACAAGCCAGTGGACTGGCGTGACCACCTTTCTTCCCCACCCCCTCCTACCCAGTGGGAGGCATCAGTGCAATACAACATAGCAGCAGAAACCACATGCTGAACCCATGGCGAACAAACATACAAATAGACGACCCATCTAGGCAAACTACACAATACACAGCTTCACAACCCAACACATGAGAACAAAACAACATCACAAGGCGGGGCCCAACGGGGCTCACAGGGGTGAGCACTGATGCTATTTCAGGGGGAATAGCAGGCGGCACGGGGGGTTCCACCTGGGGTGCAGCCAGGGACCTAGGACTGTCGTCGTCAGATACGTCATCGTAGCTGGTGGACCGAATGGCATCATGGCAGGTGACAGGGACTTTGTAACAGTCCGTCGACTTGACTCGATAGGTGAAGTTCCTAAGTTATGATCCGGCGAACTTGCGCAGACCACACCAGAGACCCTCAATGGAAACAACAAAATATCGGTCGCGGCTGCATGCTTTGTTGCGGTCAGTGCGAATGTAAACTAGATCGCCAACCTCGATTGGAGAGGGGACCACGGTCCTCCCATGAGGGGCCTTAGATTTCTCACTGTGAGCGTGATTCTTGCTCCGCACATCGTGTTGTCTGCGTATAAGCTCCTCATCAGCTAGGGGCAACTGAGTGCAGGTGAACTGGTCTCTCTGTGTCCACATTTCCCGGGCAGACAGGCCACGTGAACGGAGTCTGGAGTTCAAGCAAGCGGTCGCTATGGCCAAGAGTCTCGCTGATATAGGACCACCCCGTGGCTGCTGCCGGAGCAGTTCCTCCTCTAACTCCTGCACTGCCTTTTCTGCGACAGGGTTTTTATTAAGGTTCTTCGCTCGCCCCAGCTCCAGTGAAATTCTGTGCTGGGCAATGAGTGAGTCGCCGACCAGGGCCCTAAAGGCAGGGGCTGGGTCTGTCCGGATCACGGCAAATGGACCATCTAGGGGGCGCAATTCCACACATAGCCTGATGAGTCCATCCCGCAGGGTCTGGCTACCCTCATCCTCCACGAGCATGGCCACTGTAAAGGATGTCACACACTCACGTACCACTAGCACTAACTGACGTGCCCGCTTCATGACGTCAGCGGCGAAGGTGATGCCGACAGCAGCTGGGGGATCAGACGATGACTGTTCCACAATGACCTGGGGGGTGTGACGAAGGGCAGCTCAGGAATGACAGCCATCAGTAACCCGGCTGATGGACTTGTCGAGGTCAAGGGCAAAGAAGTATCTCCCTACTGTCTTCCTGAGCTGATTCGCCGTTGGGTGACTAAGCTGCAAGTGTAAAGCGGTCACCAGGCCATCCAGAACCTGTCTGGGGACAATGATGCACTCCCTCGATGGGGAGAGAGGCTCATCACGTTTCACGATGAGTACGCCATCACTGGCTATGGACGCTATGCTAAGGTATCTTTTGATGTCCTTGATTTTGGTCATCTTCTTAGACGGCTGTGTCCCTTGAGTGAGATGAGCATGGGTGCGACGCAGATCAGAGCATTCAGACTGTAGGGACCGCCATGCTGTCCTGCTCATGAACGGAAGTCTTGCGCGACCAGCCAGGATATCATCACTGGACAGCAAGCGCACAACTGAGTCCTGAGTCCGTTGCACAAAGCTGCACACTTGGCACGCCATGTCAGTGCAGTCAGGAGGGTTACGGCTGGCAAAGTCAGATGGGAGAATGGCAGCGCCAGCCACATGTCGGACCGATACTTGGAACCTGCTTGCCGTGGAGAGGAATGTAGACACACGGGGACTAGCAGAGAACTCACCCCTGCAAAGCTTCTCATTGGCTTGCACACATGGTTTGCTGTCGGTCAGGACACAGGCCCTGTGCGATGACTGAATGATGTAGGGACCAAAGTGTTTGACAGCCGCAGCAATGGCAAGAGCCTCCACCTCACAGGGCAGCCATGTTAATTGATGGTTACGTAACTTAGCGCTGAAAAAGCCAGCAAGGGAGAGCTTTTTGTTGCGCATTATGTACAGGGTAGCGGCTATGCCAGGTCTCCTAACGGCGCCATCAGACACAATCCATAGCTGATCATCTGGACGTGGCAGCGTGACTGAGCGGCTGGAGGAGAGGCACTCCTTAACTTTACTGAAGGCACAGTGTATTTCTTCAGTCCAAGTAATGTTCTCCTGTGACGTCTTCCCTGCGATGGCATCGTCCAGAGGAGCAAGGAGGGCAGAGCAGTGTCGGATCACACGGGCCATTACCTTAACCGCTCCAATGAAAGACTTCATGCCTCCTACTGTCTTCGGAGGCTCACAAGCAGCTAGTGTGGACACTCGATGGGGGCTTGGCTGAAGCTTACCCTGGGACCACACCCACCCCAGCACGTTTGTAGAGTGAGGGTTAATGACAGTCTTTGACGCCGAAAGGCGCAGGTTGCAGCGTCTCAGAGCATGTAGGACCGAGGACCAGTTATTCACCAGCTCCTCTGGGGAGTTGCCGCCACAATACAAATCATCAGCGAGCTTCGCCACCACACCGGCTTGAAGCAGATCACCCAGCACACGGCACATGAGTTCTTCGAGAGCCGTCTCTGATCCAGGCATGCCCATAGCCGAGCGTGCATAGACACGGACTCCTCGGAAGGGAGTGACAACGCCACAGTATTTCATGGATTCGTGCGACAGTGATATTTGGTAGAAGGCATTTGTCAAATCAGTCGCTATCAGGTGTTTCCACTGAGCAATTTGACGTATGGTGCTGTCAACATCAGGCATTAGAGATGGCTGGGGTTTTGAATATCGGCCAACATCAGCAAAAGCAGTCACCAGACGATAACCGCCACTCTGTTTCCTGACTAGGAAGGAAGGGTTGAGATATTCCACTGACACACCTACATCCTCTGGGCGTCGGAAGACCCCCAGACTCTCCAGCTCATCAAACTTCTGTTGCAACTCGGTAAGTTTGTCTCTGCCATATAAGGGTAAGCGGCCTTTGCGTTGAGGAGGCTCAACCGGACCCATGTTCACTTTGGATTCAAATGGACCTACAGCGCCATTGTAACCCGAGATAGCAGGGTTGAAAACCTCATCATATTCGTCCAGCAAGGTATGAAACCTATCTTTAAAGCCGGGAGGGAGTAGGTTGCCTGGATCCACTTGGATGCCCCGGGAGTGTTTAACACCTGTAGTCAGCACAGGGAGGTGTCTGACTATGGGCGTGAGAGTGTAAGAGTCCGGTGCTGGGTGTGGTGTGGACGGTGGTGAGAGGGGGTCCACTTGGCAGAAGTGCTGGTGGCGCTTCAAGACATGAGGCTCACTCGAGAGGTTTGGGATGCGGACCCTGCCTGCAACGCTTGATATCACTCCAGGGTGAGGCCAGGCATGTGACATTTCACACTTGCGCGCACTGTGCGCATCCAGGTGGGGTTCCAAGACATATGCCGAATCGGACGGAGCATCAGGTGGGAGGCATATCTCCACAAACTCACCCGGCCAAATGGTGGTTGAAGTGGGAGGGGCACGCAACAGTATGGTGCGGCGGACAGCGTTCCTGGTGAGTTGGGTGTCAGCGGAGCCGTAGGGGAATGCTGTACCATCGGCTACGGTGACTAGTCTTTTAGCAGGACGCACAGAAATGTCATTTGAGGACATGAAGGGGGTGCCTGCCAGTATGTCCACATCCAAGTGTTCAACTACAAGGCCGTCAAAGTGGAATTCATTTGAGTCACAACAGAACGCGATGCGGGTCTCTCCTACCACCTTCATGGGAGAGGAACCGTCGGCCTGGTGAGCCGACTGGGAGCTCGGGGTCACAAGAGCACCAAGGCGGCGTGCCGCTGACAGTCTTATCATGTTGCACGTAGCACCAGTGTCAAGAATAATGCGTGCATGGTGGTGTTTGCAAAAGGTGTCGATGTATGGAGATTGCCGAACTTGTACAGCGCGAGCAGTGTGGGGCTGTGTAGGCTCAGGGCACTCGTGAGGAAGTGGCTCATCAGGATACTCATGGTACACGGCTGTGTCGTCAGGATCCTCGTCAAGCACAAAGACAATCTGTCTTGCCTTCAGCATGAATCTACGGTCCTGTTCGGGCAAGTACTTGCATGCGCTGAGGAAGTGTAGGTTGCCCTGGCGGCCTTCTTGTTTGCAGAGAGGGCATGATTTCTCATGGGGGCTCATTCTCATCAGCATTCTAGGGGAAGCACCGAATGGAGGCTTGCGTGGCAATGAGCTACTGTATGTGCGGCTAGTGGCAGCCGCACGCATGATTTTGGCATCGTCAGCTGTGCGGATGTCATTCAGGAGGGAGTCAAGAGCTTGGGAAATTTCTGGTTTGATAGAAGCCAATGTACGTGTGCGTAATTCAGTGCCGTAGCATTGTTTGATAAGTTTGGGTAAGCCAGTATGAATTAAGCGTAGCCATGTCACAAATACAAAGTTCTCAAGGGATGGGGACAGCTCTTCATCCTCAGCTAGAGTTTCGCCATGGTGAGTCAACACACGACCTTTGAGGAGGCTATCCTCTGTAAATGCCATAAGGCGCTGATATAGATCTTCAGGTCGCTCGTCAGTTTCTAAGTGAATGTCCACAAAATCAATTAGCTGAGCGCCAGTTGTCTGGAAACCGTAATGTAGTCGAATGGCTTGCCAGATACTATCTATCGATGTGGAATTTCGAACAATGGTGTTACGTGAAATCACAGGGCAATAGTTAGCAATCTGACCTAGCATCAGTTCTAAATGGCTCACTTTCTGTTGAGCAGTTCGCCTGCGAGCTTCAGCAATTTGCTCACCATCGTCCCGGAATCCTCTGAGAACGGCAGTTCTACTCTTCTTAGCCCACGTCGCCCCCTCGACGAGAAGTGGAGCAAACAATGGGTCCAAAGAGAGTGTGTAAAGTAGGTTTTGCTTCCAGTTTTCAAAAGAATTCAGAGTCTCTTGTTTGGATAAGCACCACTGTTTAGGTGCGCGGTTGTTAGTCACCATTACGCAGATGGAGAGGATCTCAAACTACCTTCTCGGTTGATGACTTGTTCGTCGGAGTTGGAGATGTTTCAATTGTGAGGCTGGGTTCGGTGAATTTGCACTGCCACCACGCCAGTAGTTAGGAAAAACTCACAACCGAGAGTATAGTAGTCGAACATAACTTTACTGAGGATCCACACAGGGGAGCGGGGAGCACGCACGGAGACAGGCAGGAAAACAACAAAAAAAAGGAAAGGCAGGCGACGGCGCATGTGCCGATGAGGGTTAAACAATAACAAGCCAGCGGACTGGCGCTGCAACAAGAAGGTTCCATCTGGGGGTGATGGAAGACAGTGACACACTTAGCGTGTTTGAAATGTCCAATCGATTGCGCAATTTTGTTTTAGTGGCAGTCATTGCCGAAAACCCGGCCTCGCATAGGTAAGTGGTGGGAAATGGAAGCAACGTTTTCAGCGCTTTTACGGATATCTCGGGATACTCCGCTTTGGTTTTGATCCAAAAACCCGCCAGAGAGGTTTGCTCAAACACACTTTTAAGACCACCATCATTAGCTATTTCGATCAATTGATCTTCCTCCTGCACTGACAAGTGATTTGGGACATTGACAAATGGGTTGCGGATCCACTCATTTGTTCGCCGTGGATCTTTGGAGGATGGGAAGTAACGTTCAAATTCATTTGAAAGCGCAACAAGGTGATCGCGCACCAGCTGCGAGAGAATGGGCCCTGCCTCAGTCTCTCCCAAAATCCCCACTTATGTTTGGAACATATCGAATACTCCCCTGTCCACTCGTCGTCCCCACAAATCAAGCTTGGCTTTAAATGCAGCAACTTTATCAGCCAGTTTAAAGACAGTTGTCATTCTCCCCTGGAGTGTCAGGTTGAGCTCATTAAGCAATCCGAATATGTCACACAACTAAGCCAGTTTTGACACCCAGTGCTCATCACTAAAATGTGCTGCCAATGGTGACTTTTTTTCTGTAAGAAAAAAAGTCACTGTGGCTCTCGCAACTCAAACACTGGCCAATGACCTGCCCCTTGACAGCCATCTGACATCTGCTTGCAAGAGAAGGCGTTTGTGCTCTGCGTCCATTTCTTCACAGAGCTGTTCAAATAAACGAGAGTTGAGTGCGTGTGCTTTTATGTGGTTGATTATTTTAACTACATCATTTAATACCCAATTTAACTCAGGCGACATTTTTCGGCTAGCCAGCATTTCCCTGTGAATGACACAGTGTGTGGGCTCGCAGTCAGGTGCGACCTCTCTAACCCTTGCAGTGAAACCGGACAGCCGTCCAGTCATGGCTGCAGCCCCATCAGTGCAAAACGCCAATACAGAAAGACCAGACTAATTTTCCTGACACATAACCATCCAAAGCCCGGAATAATTCTGCAGCTGTGGTGTTCGTTGGAAGTGACAGCACACACAACAAATCCTCCTGCACATCGTCCTCAAAACTGTACCGTACAAAAACAAGCAGAATTGCACTGTTTTCCACATCAGTGGACTCATCGACCTGGATCGCATACCACGGTGAACCACTCACCCTCTCCAACAACTGTGCTTTAATATCCTCCGCTATATCATCAATTCGCCTATGGACGGTGCTGGCTGAAAGAGGTACCGAGCCTATCTTTTTTGCTGCAGCCTCCCCAAGGAGTTCATTGCACATGTCTTTTGCAGCAGGCAAAATTAGCTCTTCCCCAATAGTAAAGGGCTTCTTACACTTAGCAATGCGACTAGACACTAAGTATGAGGCTTTTAGCGCAGCCACGTTCACAGATGTGGTTGTTTTAAGCACTATTTTTTGTGATTCTTGCTCAAGTTTTTTACGCTCGAAGAAGTCAAGGGGTTTGTCTTTAAGTGTAGGATGCTTGGATTCTAAATGTCGAATAAGCTTTGACGGTTTCATAGCTTCATTCGACAACGTATCGCCACATACCACACATAACGGACTTGGTGCATGTGACTCACCGGTCTCTATAAACCCATATTTTAGGTACGACTCGTCATACTTTCGATTGAAAGACCCTTTCTTTTTCTTTTCGGTTTCTTGCTCATTATCGTCAGTGGGTCTTTTCCCCCCGCTACCCCTTCCAAAGAAACTTTCTAAACACGTCTGTTTTAAGTTGCTCATTTTCGCAGTTTAGCTAACTTAGTGTGACACTACTGTTGAACTGAACAAGTGAAGTGAGTTTAGTATGGAGTTAGAATCATGCCAAAACCCCACACACACACAAAACGGGTTTTACTCACGCACGATTCACACACACACAAAACGTGTTTTACTCACGCACAACGATTCACACACACACTCAGTGTGGTTTGCAAATACAAAACATCATTCACAAACTAATGCATTTTGTTTTACAAATAAGAAATGTACCTATCAAACAAATACATCATGCTTCAGAAACAAATACAGTATGTTTAACACATACAAAGAAACATGTCTTCAATTACAAAAAAAATATCCTCCAAGTACAAACTAAAATCTTTCAAGTACAAACTAAAATCTTTCAAGTACAAAAAAAAATCCTTCAAGTACAAAAAACAATTCTACAACTACGGAATACTGTCACGTGACTTTTGGCACTAATTTTCCGCCTTGCTGATCCACACACAAATGCCTTCAGATCCACGCACAACTTTCAAACAAATGTCCTGTAATTCACACTACAGTCAGTTTAAGGCCGCCAGGACGATCTTTTTTTTCTCCCCAAAATCTTTGCTGAATGCCGGCCAACAGGAGCTACCGTGTGTGGATTTCGACTTGCCGCCCCTTTGACTCGGAATCGCACGACACGGATACCTGCTCGGAAAGACAAGAGAAACGCTAGTTTGGGAGATTAAATTAAACACAATGAGCGGCCAACAGGTGAGTTTGCGGTCGTTGCTGGTGAAATATCAAATGTTAACTAAACTCCAGAAATGTCTTTCGTGGGTAGGATGATACATATGTAGCTTATGGTACCGCAGGAGCCAACCTAGCTAATTTAACTTTTCATTCTGTCTCTAACTTAACTAAATTAAACTATGGCCACATATAACGTTACACTTGATACGTCTTGGTCTTAAGACGGAATTTTGAAGTGAAGACGACCTCAGGCCACACACACTTGTTTGAGCACCATCTGAGGAGTCGTGTTAAGTCACTGAAATACCAAAGCAACGCAAAGCAAGAGCAAAGCAAGAGCGAGACAGGCCAATGTGCAGCAGGAGATGTCAAAGTTAGAAAAAGTACAATGTGTCTACAATGTATGTATATAGAATGTGTGGCCGTTCAGATTTAGTATGACATGCCTTTCAATTTTCTTCACAGATCTTTTCCTGGTCTTTTTCGAAGAGAACGAACCAGTGGCAAACGCAGATTTCCTACGCCACTTAAAATGGTTTCAGCAGCATCTACAAAGGCCACAAATATTGTTTTATTTACTCCCAAATCCCATGACCAGAACTCCACAGGGGTCTCAGGAGCTCAGCCTGTTAATGGCAGGCTTAGGAAAACGCATGATATCAGTGCCTGAACACAGCAACCATGCAGAGGTAAGCATTTCTGAAATTATGTGCTACAGAGATCATTAGGAGTGATGATTTATTGTTAAGAAGAGCTCATGGTTTGTTTTATATTGTCCTAATAAGATTTCAGCAATGCTGCTGCTTGAATTCCCTAAACTGGAGACTTTGTCTGGTGGATGGCTGTTTTATAAGGCAACTGGTAAGCAGATACAGCATGATTTCATTATTTCATTAAGTCAGACCAGGAAATGGCTTTAATTGCTTTTTATAAAGCACGCCGTGTAGAGTGGGCAAATCCTATGCAATGCAGACTTGAAGGTTCATCTTTTTTCTCTTTTAGTTAATTTTAGAATTTGTTATGTGCAGTCTGTTTTTTTCACAAATAACCCAGAATCTTTACATTTCTTATAATTAATAGGTGATCCCGCAATTGGAGAGGGAGTGAACCGCTTCTTGTTCTCCAGAATCACGGAGAAGCTGAAAGATGGTTTAAAGTTGAACTTTGGTAGTGTCTTCAAATACCTTTCCATGTATTGTGGAGTGGGTTTTAGCTGCAATATTCTTAATGCCATAATCTCTCCAATTAAGATGTACTAAAAGGCTGCGTGAAACGGACGTTAGAGCCTATGTTGTGACTTATTTCTCAGTGAAAAATAATTTTGGGGGAGTAACAGCCCCAAGTTGGATTTGATTCAAATCCTCTGCATTTGATTGGGCTGTTTAAAAGTGGATGGGGTTAAGTGTTTAGTAACAAAAAGCTGTTTGCTGCTGACTGCAGTCTGAGTCACATTTGATTGGATTAACTTTTGTAAACGCCCCTGTGTTCAAGCTGTCATCAGACATTTGATACTGTTTTACAGGAAAGACAGGGATTTTATGTGATTTTGAGGTCAAAAATATTCTGATACTGTTTATTTGACATAGCCAAATGAACAATTAACACTAGATTCAAACTGGGAACATTTATTGTTCACTTCATGAGGCATTTAAGATGTATTTAGGATTATACCTACTGTACATACCTATTGATGTCTCTTATTCTATACAACCACAGAATCACTAAAAATTTTAGTACATGATAATTGATCAAGGAATTTCTTCTGTTTTCACAGGAAATTCTGGTGACACAAAGCTGTTGGATGGAGAGCCAGACCATCTTGTACCTTCGTCCTCTGCATTCCTTGTTGAGAGTGACCTGTTTCTGATGGCAGGCCGCATGATTGGCTATTGCTTTTTGCATGGAGGTCCTGCACTGACAGGCCTAAGCCCTGCGATTGTTCACATCCTGTGTGGGGGCACAGCTGAAACCGCCACCATAGAAATCGATGACTGTCCAGACATTGATCTGCGGGAGAAAATTACACTGGTGTGTATTCGGCAAACTGCACGATTTTTTTAAATTCTTCTATATTGGGTTTAAGAGTGTTCATATTATGTCTTCAAGCTTGAAGGGAGTTCTGAACTCTCAGCTGATGAAAAGGAGAGCCTTGATACCTTGTGTCTTGCATGGGACCTTCCTTTGATGACAGAAAACAACCGAAGATGGCTCTTTGAAAGGCTTCTATGTCATGCGGTATTTGAATATTGTCTAAACTATTTAACATCATTCATTACTCTTTTAAACCACTATACGTGTAAAGATTTGTCTTTGTGTCTTTCCTCAATAGGTCATTGGACTGTTCATGAGGCAAATAAAGCAAATAAGAAAAGGGCTTAAAGAAACCATGTTGTGGCCACTCATTAGTGAACGTCCAGATGTAGCTCCAGTGATTTTCCCTCGGGAGTCAAGTGCTGTGCTGACCCCACAGGTAAATAGTTCAGTTAAGATAAACAGTTTTGGTCATATCTGGAAATTGATTGTTAAATCAGGGGAACACCAACACTCCAGGACAATTGCTTACTCCAGATGGTTTATCTGCTTGGTGTTGTATGTGTATTGCATTCTGGAACGCATCAGCTGGCCTACAATGACTGATGACGACGACGATGAATGCTCTGTGACGGATAAGAGCCGCATCACAGGGTACCTTCGCCGGTTCATTCAAAATGGTATACTAATGAGTGATGCATGTACATTTTAACGACAATTCATTTTATTTTCCTCATCTAATCCTATGCAAACAAGACAATAAATGTACTTATTTTATACATTTGTTACATTAAAATTGTACAACGCCAGATCTGGGTTATATCTCACAACCCAGAGTGCCATACTGTTTATCAAAAGAACTTGACCAGTGTAGGTTTTCCAGATACAAACATATTCAGCCAGCTTTCTGCTCATAACCTGAAACAAGATGCTTTCCAGAAATCAAAAACAATGGCAGATTGCATATCTGGAAAAGATACACTGGCCAGGTTCTTAATTTTTGTACTGCATATATGCAACAGTATAGCTCTTAAGCTTGTTTAGAACATTTTCTAGAAAACTGAATTGTATCTGTTATGATAAAATCTAGTGTTGGCATCAGCTACATAGCCAATACTAACGGGTAAAATCTTGGTTGGCGTTTTTCTTCAAAGAATTATTTGACAACCATGAGCAAAATGTATAAAAAGAACAGCATTCTCCATCACTTTGAACATTTATATATTTCTATTTTGTAGCATCCAGTGATGAACTGAAGGTGCTCGTGAAGTTTTGGGTTGGATGGGAGGCTCCTACAACTACCCTCACATTGGAGGTGACTGACTGTAGTCTACCAAAATCTTCCACATGCTTTGAGACTCTCCGTCTTCCTGCCCGCTACCAAGACTTTACTACATTTAAGGAAGAATTGATTGCCTGCCTTCAAACAACTGACACTGGATTTGGATTGGTGTAATGGCAGTGCTAAAATGTAGCTTCTTTAAAAGGCAGTTCTCATTCATGTGTTTGTTCAGTCTTTTGGATGTACAATGAAGACCACGCCGCCTCCCTCCTTCACCTCCACAAACAGGGTGGGGGCGAGGTGCCGGTTTGTGTTTTCAGAGGTGTGCTGTTTCACAAACACCCTCCCTCCATCATCTTTTTTTAAGTGAATTACTGCAAACATGGGTTCAAAATGTTCGGGAGTTAGTGTTCTGCTGGTTGGGGTTTATGTTCATTATTAAAGGTTGGAAAACAAATCAGTCAGTCCTCCGGAAATAAAATAAGAACATTCTGGAAATAATCAAATGGCATGTTTATTGGTAAAAAGAAAACTTAAGTCCAGAAGAATACAGGGTGGTTGTGGTGACCATACAGCATGGACAGAAGCACATTCATGTATTGACTGCAGTTCCACCTGACAGTCCCAACGTCACCAAATGCTGAGTAAGTCTTACTGTAAGCCTAGTAAGTGCTGGACATACTGGACAGTAACTAGGTAGATGTCTGAGCCATGTGATTGGGATTGTCCCAGGGGATTTATGGCTGCCCTTAGTGCTGCCATTTGTTCATCACTCAGTACATCGCCCATCTCAGGAACAATGACCCCATGGTGTAGCTCATCAGGCAGGCCACTGTCCTCCCAGTCCAAATGTGGTAGGTACAATCCCTGAAAAGACATGTAAAGTGTTTGTAGAGCAGTGGTTCTCAAACGTTTTTTACATCATGGACCCGGACAACGGACCACATTTGATAACATTAACATAACCTACTATGCACAGCAATTAATAGCACCATGAATTCAACAAATTATCTTAATTAGATTAACAAGACTCACCCTGCTCATACAAAGAAAGACAGCTATGTTGAACTTGCTTCATAGTACATCCCTCTGTTCAGAAAGGCGCTTTTCTGGACTGACAAACTTCAAACATAGAAGCACAAAATGGAACAGACATTCCCTTTTACCTCTGCATTTTCTGGTTCTGCCATGGCATGCTGAATGTTACCCATCTCCCACAGCTGATTGGGTGTTAGGTTACCCTCAGTTCTGAGTGGGTGGTTATCCCATCCACTGCTGAAGATATCAAGCCTAGCTTGTAGTCTGGGCTGAAATGCATAATGACAACTGAAGAGGTGTGCAATGTTTGACAGGTCAAGCAAACCAATCCTCCTCTAGTGAATGTAGCACACTGTAGTATATGCTGGTCACAGCACACCACACGTCTCTCCAGAGTCGTTCAATTCTGGGAAGAGAGTTTGAGTAAGATTAGATATGGTTTACATACATTTATGCATATGATTTTACAATAGCATAACCACAAGGTCTCAAAAGAAAAATGGTTATCACAATTAAGTGAATATTCTTTTTCCAAAGAAGTCCAAAACTTCTTTGTCACACAAATCAGAAAAAGGAAGTACAAATCAAATTGGGTTCATGTTCCGTTTTTTCCATTTCCTTTTTTTTGACTTGAGCATATATCAAAAGTACAAAAAACAAGCTGTTCTTTATTTTTGAAAAGAATATTGTATGATATTATGAAAAAACAGATTTGATATAATAGAAGTGTGAAAAAAACCTACCTTTGATTGTGCACGCTCTTCCCAGCAATGAAACTGGACCTTCTTGTTCCCTTGATAGAGAACATCAGCCGTGCAATGTCAACGTTCTCGACTCCATGAGCCGCTCTTACCCTAAAAAAATAACATTTTGTACATTTATAAATTAGAAAGTAGTTTTCATGGGTTTCAATTGGCCAAAAGTGTCCACGATAGAGCCACGAGGTACAATTGGAGATATACAGTATAATAGAGCCTTATTTAAGGAGCAGGATTAAAATTTTTTAAAAAGAAAATCAGAAAAAAATCCAGACCCTTGGGAAATATCATTCCATATGCATTAACACAGCTAAAATTGTCAAAAAAAGGAAGTGAAGTGGACACAAATGGCCAGCATAGAGTCCAAAGGGTTAATCTAAATATAATAACTTCAAGTGTTTTGTCAGAAACATGGCTCCTCCACTCTGCAGTAAACAGAAAAGTCATTTCCTGTATCTGCTCACTTTTTACCCAATCCAGAGGGAGAATTCCACACATTTCTTTTCCATTTACTGCAGAAAAGAGAGACTGGGAGACCCACGTTAATGACCAAACACTCTAAATGACTGATGGTTATGGAAATATAGAACTATTTAAAACTTATATTAATAAAAATATATCACTTACTTCTGCTTTAAGCCAACAAAAAACATGATATCACACCATTAATACCCTTTCAGCTCTTTGCTTTATATCATTCTGTACATTCTTTAGATGCATGGCATACAAGCTTGCATATTGTGGTGAGGAAGGCAAGGTAAGGAATGAACCATTGTATTATTTACCTTGATGGAAATCCATATTTGTCCACTGATTGCTGGAAGAAGGCCAGTGCTGTTGAGGACCGATTGTTGTTTGCTGCACCCAGGTACATGATCTATAGAAAATATTAAGAGGGTGTATTTTTTTCTTTTTCAAGCTGTCCTCTTCAATGTTTATTTTTACGTGAATTATAACTTTCTAGAAAAGCCATCCACAGCACCAAAAATGACAATGTTGTACCTGGTTAGACAAAAGACACTATAATAGTATAGCCTGCAATATATGTAAGTGAAATCCATTTAATTTACTGTATATGGCATCAAATCAAAACAGAAGTGATGTCATGACGGTTTTCATATACAGCTGGTCAAGACAATACTCCAACTCTCAGTAACAAGTAGAATTATACAGACCGTATTAGCTTGTGATTGGTGTCCACGTGGACCAGAGCTTTGGGACCAGGAACTGAGTAGGTGCGTCGCACAACACACCCTAGCGGGTTCATGCGACAAAGGATGCCAACAGTGTCCACACGGTGCATCGAGGCCCGCACCCTCTCCCACTGCACTCCGAATCCTCTGGCCTGCAAGCTTCCCTTAACCAGGCGGTACCCAGCATGAGGCATGTCTTTTTTGATTTCAGTTACCAAATGGTCCAACTGCATTTGAACAGGTGCTATAAAGTGCTCTGACAGAAAAGCCAAACTCTCTCATTCTTCTGAAGATAGAGCGAGTGGACACTCCCATCAAGTAAGCAATACACGGCACAGGAAGACCTTGGTTGATGAGATGTAACAGAGAATCCGGAGAAATATCAAACCTTGGACGCCCATGACGAACCTGCACAAATACTATGGGGACCTGATTTTCTCTTTCTTCAACAACCAACTTGTGCAGCTCTGTGAGTGCATCCACAACGGCTTTTGGGATGAGAACCTGGTCAGAGGCAGCACTAAAAAGAACAGCCTCCTGAGAACAAACAAATTCAAGGTAATCCAGGTCAAGTGGCTGCTGACTGACAATATGCTGGAGCCGTGTGTGGAGCCTCTCTAACATTGTTTGTACAAGCAGTTCCTAGAGAGAGGGGAAAAGAGTAAAAATGTATGAGGTCAGAAATACTGGTATACCTGAACATGACTAGTAAAATGTCCAGAAACTGCTATTACACTTTGCTTTATTCTTAATATCTTCATGACCATTAGTGATAGACTTCAAATATTGGCACATGATTAATACAGTATTGTGCTAAAAGAAAATGTAATGATTGATATCATATGGATGCAGAAAATGAGTTTTTCTGCATATATCCTCAATGTCTGGAGTATAGCCATTTACCCAAATCTAGGGCCTTATAGGAAACCAGTGGACATGCAGTACAAACTTTGAATGGTTCAGTTATACTAGCAACTTGTCTTCGATCCTGCAAAGTTTGGTGAGGCTAGGAATAACACTTTTCAAGATATTAATGCCCAAACATGGTTCCCTAAAAATTAAACTTTAACCTCCTGTAGTATTTATAACTGATCCATGAACAAATTAGCTCTAAATATAACTACATCTTTAACTGATTTCACGTGAATTAGCGCGAGCAGCGCTGGTAAAAAAAGTTTGCGCTAATGACAAATCACCTCCTATAAACTCTTCACACTAAAGCCTCCCGTTGCTTTGGTATTTCAGTGACTTAACACGACTCCTCAGATGGTGCTCAAACAAGTGTGTGTGGCCTGAGGTCGTCTTCACTTCAAAATTCCGTCTTAAGACCAAGACGTATCAAGTGTAACGTTATATGTGGCCATAGTTTAATTTAGTTAAGTTAGAGACAGAATGAAAAGTTAAATTAGCTAGGTTGGCTCCTGCGGTACAATAAGCTACATATGTATCATCCTACCCACGAAAGACATTTCTGGAGTTTAGTTAACATTTGATATTTCACCAGCAACGACCGCAAACTCACCTGTTGGCCGCTCATTGTGTTTAATTTAATCTCCCAAACTAGCGTTTCTCTTGTCTTTCCGAGCAGGTGTCCGTGTCGTGCGATTCCGAGTCAAAGGGGCGGCAAGTCGAAATCCACACACGGTAGCTCCTGTTGGCCGGCATTCAGCAAAGATTTTGGGGAGAAAAAAAGATCGTCCTGGCGGCCTTAAACTGTGTAGTGTGAACTACAGGACATTTGTTTGAAAGTTGTGCGTGGATCTGAAGGCATTAGTGTGTGGATCAGCAAGGCGGAAAATTAGTGCCAAAAGTCACGTGACAGTATTCCGTAGTTGTAGAATTGTTTTTTGTACTTGAAGGATTTTTTTTTGTACTTGAAAGATTTTAGTTTGTACTTGGAGGATATTTTTTTGTAATTGAAGACATGTTTCTTTGTATGCGTAAAACATACTGTATTTGTTTCTGAAGCATGATGTATTTGTTTGATAGATACATTTCTTATTTGTAAAACAAAATGCATTAGTTTGTGAATGATGTTTTGTATTTGCAAACCACACTGAGTGTGTGTGTGTGAGAATCGTTGTGCGTGAGTAAAACACGTTTTGTGTGTGTGTGGGGTTTTGGCATGATTCTAACTCCATAGTTTAGGCTGCGCAGCCGCTGAAGCCAAAACGTGTTGAGGGCGGGACAGACAGCCAGTTATGCCTAAGAAAAGAAGTTAAGACCTTGCCAAAAATGCAAACATGTTATATGCAATCTAACAACTGCATATAGACTTATGGCATGTAAAAGAGTGACAGTATTGCGAAGTAAATTGAGTTTATTAAGTATGCATGCATTTTGCATGATTTTTTTTATTATTATTATTATTATTATTATTATTATTATTATTATATCATTATTATACTCATGTCGTAGCCAACGAACTGTTTAGGAATGTCCCAGTTAGGAATGTCCCGCGGCCCGGTACCGGGCCACGGCCCGCGCTGCTCTACACTGCCAATAATCACGTGACTCACAAGCTTGCGCCTGTGTGGTCAAATCTCTGAAAAGTCAGTTCTGAAAAAATACATTGCAATGGTGTAAATTTACAACTTTACACGTTTTTAAAAATAAATATTCAACCTTTCAAAACTTATTTCTCAATGTATGAACACCTGTTTGCAGAAACAAGGATTCAAAACCGGGAAACAAAGTAATACACTGTTAGAACAGCGCCAGATTTGAAACTCTGCCAATGCGGAAATTTGTAAACTTTGAAAATGTGTTTGTGAAAATGAAGATAAAATACAAAATCATGTTTGCAGATGTTTGAATTATTTTTCAGGCTATTATCTCTTTTTTCAGTGTTTCAAAACCTTTTTTACAAGGTGTTGAGTTTTCAAACACAAACTTACGAGCCGTTGAAACTTTTTTTTTCAGGTTTGAATTACGACAGGATACTGGCTCCATACACTTCCGACCAGCTGGAGCTCCCATGATTGGCCATTTTCCTCACGTGTGAGTTTAACCCGAGTGCTTCTCCTGTGTCTCTCCAGTGGTTTTATTGTGCAAAAATGTCAACTTCAAACACCTATTTTGGAACCACCGCAAGTCCAAGGGCTCCGGAAAATGTTCAGCCCCACGCCAACGAAGGGATGGGTATGTGTAACTATTTAAATTGTGTTTGTGTTTTTAGTGTATTTTGAGAGTTGTAATCTCGTTTTGAGGACAATTAATCGTAACACGTGCCAATGAAATAACTTTTTCCGAATTGTTTACGTCAAGCCCTTCACGATCTTTTGGGATCTTTGTACGCGCTCAACTTCTTGTGTAAATCGCTCAGCACTACCAGTAGATAGCGTAGGTTTTACCGTCCTTGCCCATTCAATGGCTTGTTTGGTTGCTTTTCTTTTTGCAGAAGAGAAAGGGGACTGTGACCCGGAGAAACTTCTGCAATGTCCTTTTGACCCAAACCACAAGATCCGTGCCTGCCGCATCCCTTACCATCTCATCAAATGCAGAAAGGTATCCTTAAGGAATAAAATAGGAGTTTTTATCGGATAGGTTTTCCTAGGGTTGTTTGTCCATGTACATTTCTCACTCTTGCAGAATCATCCCAAACTGGCAAGGGACTTGAAGACGTGCCCTTTTAACGCTCGACATCTGTTTCCGGTTCATGAGATGAGTCTCCACACTGCCAACTGTGAGGACCGGAAGTCTGTCAGCTTGGCTGAGTCATGTAAGTCATGTTGTGTGATTTCCACCTGGATTACATTTAGAGCATTTAGCAGATGCCTTTATCCAAAGCGACTTACAATAGGTCCATTATTTTTTGTCCAGAAGAAGTTGAAACAATAAGAAACCTGCATATTTCTTGCTTTAATGCAAACCGTTCACAGCGTCTGATGCAGAGGTGCAGCGGAAATGGCGGGCCCCTGTTAGCACATGGACCAAACCCCACACAGACGAGGATTGGGAGTCAGGTTACAATCAAATTAATCTCAAACCTTGCACCTTAGGTCTGAGTGTTTAGGCACGACGTCATTCGTCATTGATTAGTGTATGTATACATACTGTAAGGGTCCCTTTTTATTATTGAGTGACCAATGGGATCCATAAACTGTTGGGGTCTCCCCTATTATACCCAGGATCATTGGGGTCACTCTACAGAAAGGGTCACTTTTTAAATTCAGGGTTCAGATGCTGGTATCCTAGATCACGTGACCATATCATTGGAAAAAAAGGGACTTTTAGAACTGCCACAATTTAATTTTTGATGACCAGAAGGGACCACCACGCTTGTCTATAATATGTACAAATGTTGGTAGAGAGATCATAAACACATGATATTTTGTGGTAACGTTTATCGTATCAGGTCCTCCACAAACGGTAATCCTTTTGATGGAAATGCATCTTCAGGGCTGGCCTGAACCAGATCCACGTTCCCATCTTAATTAAATAAATGGCTGCTTGTGGATATTGTGTGGGCTGGACTTGTGATGATGGAACATTATTTTGATTCTGCCCCGCTTTGCCTCTTGCAGAAGCCGACGATGCTGCTGTTTCCTTTGTGTGGGGGACCGCCTCGACCTCCTTACAGTAAGTGGCTCACTTCCCCATTCCATTTCAAATGGCATTCTTATTCATACAAGGCTACTGTATTTTGTTTTTACAGACCAGAGGTGACGGATGGATTGATTTACGAGCACAACCTCAGCGCGGGGTTGAGAGCGCCGAAGACTCTCCCCTGGCCCGTCGATGTAGGCCAGGGGTTTCCAACCTTTTTAAGGATGAGAGCTACTTTCCAAAAATAAAACGAGTCACGAGCTACTTCTACGCCCCGTATTTTTATTTTGTTTTTGCAGTGTATATTAGCACATTTTAATGTTGTTCTATGCTTACCTTTTAATGAGATCTCTGACACTGCATGCTGTCGACCAGGGCTTTGTAATCTGGTGTGTATCCCGAGTGGTTCCCTCTGATGCAGTCATCCAGGTGGGCATCAGTGAGACAAGTTCGGAACTTGGACTTGATAAAGTTCATGTCGGAAAAGGCAGATTCGCACAGGTATGTTGAGCCAAACAGGGTAGTGTCACACCAAATTTGTACCGGGTGCCAAATTTGTACCGGGTACGTAATCCATACGTAATCCATTCCAAACCTGCCTGGCAACAGATGATCGCGGACGATCGCGTCGATTGACGTAGGAAGGTTCAAGAACATTCGCGAAGTCGTTCATTGAGTTCAAGAACATTCGCGAAGTCGTTCATTGAGCGCGACAAGACAGATAGCCCTAACTTTACAAATTACATTTATTAGCGTTCCTAACTTTATATTTGTATTGCATTTAATTGTTTAATCGAATTTAGCTAGTAACCTCTGTGTCACACTGAATTGAAAACCATTTGCACGTTCCTATGTCATGTTCCAACTGACCCTTTGCATCCTCTGAGAGGGCAGAAACACTCCTTGATATAGCAGGATTTCAGGGCCATTTTTGTGATCTTTGAACAAAGAATCAGCCACGATAGCATCCTTGACAAAACCCCAGTCTGTAAAAGGTTTTTTTGTCTTTGCTAAATGATGGGCCACTTTGAATGATGCTTCGCTTGCAGGCTCGGCTCTCTTCACTGGTTTTGTGAAAAACTATTGCTGCTGTTGCAATCCCACTTTCAGCTCGCTCACCTTAGCTGACCGCAGGCTGCTGCCAGAAGGAAAATCACGCTCAAACTTCTTGTGAAGTGTGAAGTGCTGCTCCACATTGCCTTTCTTCCCGACTGCGACGCTCGTCCAGCAAATCAAGCAAACAGACTTGCCTTTTACACGTGTGAATAAATATTCAGGCTCCCACTCTTGATGGAAATGATACGCCTTCGGTTTTCTCTTCGATGGCCCTGCCTCACACATTTTATATTATGTATCTTGCTTCAGTCACGTTAAAATAAAATCAATACTTGTTCGTTAGTGTTCATGTTTGGCTCGGATATTTTGCCGACGGCTTGCAGTCCTGTTGGCATACTCAAACCTGATGGGTGGATATTCGTTGTAGGGTGGGGTAGGGGTTAGATATAGAGTTGTAGGAAATAGATAAAGTTCGCTTTGAGTGAGGTTTTGTTTATTCATAGTGTAGATTATTCTTATTTTCTTTCTTTTAATCTTTTATATTTTTGATTTGCTTGGTGAGCTACTTATTGAGGGCTCGCGAGCTACCTGTTGGGAGACCCCTGATGTAGACCTGTAGATAGTCCGAACCAAATTTTGGCCATTCTACATATTTTTATCTCTTTCAAGGGATAAAAATATGAACTCAAACGTTTTTTGAGTTCTGAAAGATGACGCCTTATGACGCATTTTGTGGATGCTTTTTTTAAAAATATATATATATATATATATATATGTATGTATGTATGTATATATATATATATATATATATATATATATATATATATATATATATATATATATATATGCGTTCCTCCCTTCATTGTAACATTAGGTGACCTATTATACCAGCAGGTCTGAGTGTGTTTAGCCGTTTTGAAAATCTGCCTCTTCTGAAAGAATTTTCAAAACGGCTTGTAACTGCTAATCACACGCACCTGGTGGTATAATAAATAAAAGATAAATGTCTTTCAAGGAATTTGAAATTTGACCGCCTGTTTTTGCCTCTGTATTTGTTTGCCTGCAGTCTTTGCTACAGAACAGAAGGCCTACCAATTCCTTTTCTCAAGGAATGCTGTTTTTTCATGTACGAAGCAGTGGAACATCATGCTATTTTAGTATTGAAGGAAAACCGTTTGCTGTGCACCACTAGGGGGCAGTGTTTATTGTTTTTGTTAGTTTTCAGTGCAGTTACCAAGGTCAATGTCAGTGGGGTTTTAATTAATTTCAACAAAGGTTTTTAGATCCAACTTGGTGACATGAATCTGGGACGTATCTTGCCAACGTTTTTTGAGTTCTGAAAGATGACGCCTTATAACATGGCAACACGTCTTCCCTCACTACCATAGAGTCCACGTGATTAAGTTTTATTGAGTCTAAGTGGTTGTAATATGATTTAAGGTTGGTGGCCATAACCCATCTAAGGAAAATTGTTTGCTTATTTTCCAATGTTTTGATGGCACAATTTTTGCACACGTATCTGTAAAAAAAACAACGAAAAAGTTACCAAAAAGTATTTGGTAACTGTATATGGTTTGTTTTAGGAAATTGTCATTTGAATTCTTTATGATGTACGTTTAATATGCATGACACCATTGGTCTACATCACCAAGACAGGACTGTTCTATGGAGTCCATTTTCAGATTTTATTAAATGTTTTAGCATTCTTAGTTAAATGTATACATTTTCAAATCAAGAAATCTCGACAGTTAAATATATTAATGCATATAATAATAATACATAATGCACAATCAATTCATGTTTGTTATGCTAACTTAAAAGATAAGTTAGGCCTACATTTAGCAACAACTGCAGGGACTTTGTGTGCTGTATTGTGATCCGTCGTAAGGCTCCCTGTCACGCTGGTGGTGAGACAACGCCAACTCCAGGAAGGCATGCTTCCAAGGCCCTTTGCCTAAATGAAACCAAAGCTTCCTGTCACTTGTTGTATAATTGTAACATCATATTCTCACGGGCATGGATGCCAAGCAGACACTTTGGGCTATCTCTGTGATAATTGTCACCTGTTATCGCATTTTGTTAGGTTTCAGCAATCGTCTATATCAATAAAGATATGTATTTATATTAAATGTAAGTTGAACTCCTTGCAGGAATCCACATCCAAACCGCTATTCTTGTCTCAGATTGAATGGATACACTTCAAATGCATTTTGATCTGACATCACCCTACAAAACTTTTGTAATCAGAGTGACGGTGACTTTATCCGGTTACTCTATCTGGATCCCAGTGTAATAAGTTGCTATGTCCTCCGTCGGTATAGCTTAGTGTTGGGCCCAAGGCCACCGGATTACTCTTGTAGCCCTACCCTCAAAGTGAACCCAGGTCCCCCGTCTGTTGCAGGGTCCCCTGTTTGTGGTAGGGTACCCTGTCTGTTGCAGGGTCCCCTGTTTGTGGTAGGGTCCCCTGTCTGTTGAAGGGTCCCCTGTCTGTTGAAGGGTCCCTTGTCTGTTGCAGGGTCCCCTGTGTGTTGCAGGGTCCCCTGTTTGTGGTAGGGTACCCTGTCTGTTGAAGGGTCCCCTGTCTGTAGAAGGGTCCCCTGTCTGTTGAAGGGTCCCCTGTCTGTTGAAGGGTCCCCTGTCTGTTGAAGGGTCCCCTGTCTGTTGCAGGGTCCCCTGTCTGTTGCAGGGTCCCCTGTCTGTGGTAGGGTCCCCTGTCTGTTGTGGGGTAGGGGAGACCAGGTGTGGTTGTAACACATTTTTCTTCAGCACGTAAAACTACATTTTCTTTTAAAGCTACAGTTCTGGACCTTTTAGGCAAAGTACACACCTTTGTCTACTACAAGTGGCATCCATTTAAATCTCCTCAACTATATCACAGAATTTGTGAGATTATGACAATACAATGTATACCTTTGTTACAACCTACCCCACTACCGGGGTAGGTTGTAACACCTACTGGGGTAGGTTGTAACAGGTAGCCAAAATGCAAAAAAACATTGGGACTCCATTTGATATGCCCATTTAATGATAAGCATAAACAGGGTTTGAAAATAGATTCAACAAACAAAATATTCTTAAACTGTATTGTAAATGAAGACATATGCATCCTGTGTGTGAATGTGTGTGCGCGTGTGTGTGTCTGCGTGTGTGTGCATGTGTGTGTTACATTGGCAAAGACAGGCTGGATGCCACACACATCTATATGCCTATGAAAAATGGTAGGCTACATTCAGTTACTGTAGGTATACAGAAAAAAATAGAATCTTATAACATACAATCCATTCTTCACATAGAGAATAAAGATCATATTAATGTTATGAACAAAATATAAAAAGCATAACGTTTATACTTTGTGTGTATTTGTGTCTCTTGAGAGAGAGCTGAACAGTTTTTTTAGAACAGGGCAACATCTTCAACATCTTCTCTGGTAACAACTTTGTATGTAAGGGGATGGTGGTAACACTTTCAAAACATGCGTTACAACCTTCCCCGCCCTGTCATCCATTGCTAAACTAGCTGTATTGGCATGGTGCTTTGACATTAGCAAGGGAGAGATACACCATTCTTTATGAGAGAAACTATAGTTTGACCTGATATAACTCATACAAATCTATCTACAACGATAAAAGTACTAGAAAATAAACACTAAAATAAAAAAAGGTTACTTTCACACCTTAAAATTTGGATTTCTCTCGTAACTCCTGGAAAAATGCCGCCAACTAGTGGAACATTTCCACGAGCGATCGTAAAGGAAGGAGGAGGAGAGTGAAACTGTCTCATATCTTATCCCTGATTGGTGGAAATGGTGGTGTTACGACTCACCCCGTGTTAGAACTATCCCCGGTCTCCCCTACACCATCAATAACTGTTGCACAGAGGTACAGTTATCTCCCATCTAAACTACAGAATATGGTGTTGGTCATTATGAGCCAATACGACCCATATGGGTGTTAACTGGGACAAGAAACATGCATTTAATTTTCATAATCTAAATTGAGTGAACGTATGTGTTTAGTTTATTAGTTCCCGAATGGTGCGTTGCTTTAAAGGTGACATATTATGGTGTTTTCCCAACAAGTTAACAAGTGTATAAGTTCCAGAAAAGATGTTATTCCCCATTTCCCCTCCGATTCAGTCCATTCAGAATGCGCTGTTTCTGGTGTATGTAGCTTTTTATTGCAAATTAGCTGCTGACCATTGAGCTGTCAGAGTGAACCACACAATGGAGCAGAAGTGATTGTTGCCGCTTGCGGACTCCCAGAGCTCTATCTATATAATATTATGATAATATATATGTATTCATATAATATATCTAATATCACGGCCAAAAGATATGAGCGCCTTGGATGATATTATGAATCATAAAGTCTACGTCTGACGTCTGGTACTTCCACAACAAGTAAAGACTCGTAGTGGGGGTTATCTCGGCCATGGTTGAGAAGATTTGGGGGAAAGGAACTTTGGCCTTGACTCTCTGAAGTCAATTTTGAACCGCGACACGGAGGAGAATCTGATTGTACTCCCGGAGCTGAGCTGCCGGACTGCCGCCGGGCTCACCCCGGCGGCAGTCGTGCAACTCCGGCGGGGGGTCCTCGGCGGCATGCAAATGCAATTTTCTTGGCAGAAAATGTGATCAAAACGCACTTTAATGCAGAAATTGTCTTTAAATGTTACATTTTCCACAGAGTTCAGGCAGCTGCTTTCTTTGACCAGCCGATAGGGAGCACTCTACATGAAACGCTCATATCAGTAGTTTTGGATGATATTGATGAACAATTTTGCCTTTTAGTTTAAATAACTAGCTTCTCGTACAGTATATGTAATGCATTAACAGGGATTGTAAGTATATATTTGAAGTTAAAGCTATAATAAGATATAATGTGTTGTCACTAGGCTGGTACGAGTTGTATCAGTTTAGTTACAAAACATATCATCATACTTTTCACCTCTTCACTTAATATTTACACAGATCATTTTCCAAGGATCTTTTTAAATATCCCGATGTGTAAACAAATAAATATATTGGTCTACTCAAAAAGTGGTATTCAAGCCAAAATCTAGGAATGTATTATTTCCTTGAATTGTTGTATTATATCCATAATAAAGGTTTACCTTTGCAGACAAAACATTGTTAACTACTTTTAGATGTAGTTAGTAATTAGTTAATGCATATCTCTATTTGTAGCATGAATACAATATTTTTTATCCTCAAAGTCCCTGTACATCATAAACACACCTGCTTTATAAATATAAACAAATACTGAATTGGGGGATAGATGGCCAGTTTCAGAAAAAAATGGCTCCCATAGAAATAACCAGTCTCCATATCAGCATGTGCACCTGTAAGTACAATCTATAAATACTCTTTTACAGCCTTGACTTATAGAGCCCTCCTTATAATGTTCACGCAGTGTGAGATTTGCTGCTTGCATTTTGTCGTACACCAGCGCGTGATGGGGAAATACAGTACAATGACGAAGTAGTCTGTGTTACATAAGACTGCAAAGGGAATTCCATAGGCGTCTAAAAAGAGTGCAGTGCATAGCTGGATGGTAGTGGCGGGGGGGGTCTGGAGGAGTGAATAGTGTGGTCTCACATGAGGCCTTTTATGTTGGGTATTACGTCCAACAACTCAACAGTCCATGGATCAGGATTCTTTGGTATACTTCTTGTCTAGAAACACCACAATGATGATGAACACTACTTAATGAATTACTACTAGTGCCGAAATACATAAAGCAATAAAAGTGTATTATTTCAAACTGTTTCAATCCAGCCATATTGTATGTGCATGTCACGTGTTCATAAATAAAATATACTAACAGTACCAAGTTAAGTAAAATTATTTATTTATTCTCAAATACAAATGTAACATAACATGCCTCTAGAATGTACAAATAAAATGCCCAAGACAAAGTTTAATTAAAACATAACAGCAATTTGCACTGCTAATAGATATAGCCTTCCAATTTAAAATGGAGGACTGTGCGTAAGACTTTATATTCAAAACTGTAAAGTATGCATAGCTGCTTCTTGAAAACCTGTCAAACGTTTGCATCATGTACTACTGATGACTGCCAATAGAGTACCATCCTGATTTCTTAATCACCACTCAACAAACATTTCACGCCATAAACTTGGCTCACAAAAAGAGCCCTTGTTGGCAAGGGACGCTTCGCCAGGGTGTTTACCAGAGAATCTAAACCACCTTTCCCAAATAGAAAACTGCTGAGTCATGTGCTCCTCATAATGTCCATGCCCAGAGTCCCAGTAAAGCTGGGAGAACCTTGTGTTCAGACACCCTGGGGAGAATGGAGCAGTACATATGTATTTCCATCTGTTGTACTGTAAACTCACAACAGTTAAGCTTTTTTCTCCCTTTCCAGCTTCCACTCCTATCACTTTGTGCTGCAAAGGTAAATGCTCTCCCTTTGGTCCACATGGGGGTCAGTCTGCCGCTACAACTTGACAACTGCAGCATTTATCAGTAATGATTATATCTGAAAACATATCATTTTGTGTCTTTGCCAATCTTACCCAAGAGACAGCATTTTTTAAATGTGCATACACCAATTGTATGTTGCACACGTGTTAATGGGATTGAAAAGAACATAAATGTTTAACGCTCAGATATTTATGACCCCAATAGACCTTCTCCATGTGTGCTAAATACGTCCAGTTTCTTTTTCTTCCTCTCGATTGTCAAATTTGGAAGGAAATCACAGCCTAGCAGACGGTAAGGTTTTTCGACACAGAACATTTTTTCAAAACGGAAAGGTTTCCATGAAGATCTTGTCCACTAGAGGCGGTGGTGCCACGAGATTTTCTAGCTTGAGGTAGAAAATGCGCTGGAGGCCCTGCGTGCACAGAGTCCGAAGCTCTGGAAGCTTGCCAAGGAGCCTCGACAAGAAGTTGGGCGGGAATGAATCAGAGGTGCAGGCAGAGACGTGATCCCTCAGGCAGGCGATCAGCTGATTCTGCAAGTCCTCCACGCGCGACGGCTCCTTCAGGCCGTGCCGGTCTGTCGAGAGAGAAGAACGAGTCGTGTCACCATGAGCTCATGTTCACATTCAACGCACGGTCCGATCACGTGTCTAAAACATGAGCAATGTTAAAGAAGATTCTACAGTAAAGCCCATTGTCGCTGATGATGGCTAATATATAACACGATCTATCTGGTTGTAGGCTAATGCATAATAGGATCTACTTGATCATCTATAATGATAGTCCAAAAGCTTACCACTTATTATAACCAACGTCGTAAGGCAGGAGAAGGAGGAAACGTCCAGATTCATCCGATGGAGGCTTTGAGAAAACCCCAAGATGGAGTCAATCCAATCCCCAAATCCTGCTACACACTGTTTCTTGTGCAGCACACGGCCATTGCAGAAGACAAGTTCTTCGGTGTCTGGGTTAGATCTGTCATTTTTTTTTCAAACAAAAAGATCCCAGTATCAGTATTAATTTATTAATTACGACGCATTCAATAATTAAAGATATAGATGAATATTAAACGTTAGATTTCCAATTGCACATCACAGCCCACCCACCGGTAGGCCAGCCGTAGGATGAAGAGCTCGACGAAGGCCGACTCCAGCAGCAGCTCCTGGTCCTCTGGGCAGAAGGCGGAGAAGCCCGGGATGGTCTCCGCCCACCTCCTGATGACCTCCATGGACGCCGTGAGCAGCTCGTAGAACTGTCGGATGTCACTAGCATCCTCCTTCTGGGATTGAGTGACTACCTCGTCCTGGTACTAATGGAACAGACACGGGAGGGTCTGTCAGTATATGTGAAAATGCATGCAAACACACACACACTTATAATGAAACGTATTTGACTTATGTTGAGTAAGAATATACTGTTTTTCTCACCTTGGAGTAATCCAGGTTTCCGATGCCTGGGTTTGAGTCTACGTGTGCTTTGACAAGAGAAGCAATCATTTTAACCGGAGCTTCAGTGTTTGAGGCGTCCAATGTGGCTTTAGGCTTCGAAGGCAGTCTGCCTCTTCGTCCTTTAAGGCTGTCTGTTCTCACCACTGAGAAAACAGAGACATTAAAAGTTACACTTAAAAGTTCCGAACTTTTAACATTTAAACTAACTACTTTCCTACTTAATGTCCCAATTTTCACAAATTGATTTGTAATGCAATCCCCAGCCCCCACAGGTACACAGTCACATCTATGCACAACCAACAGAATAATAAATGAATAATGAAATGAAAGAGCAGAGATGGAAACATACCTTCTTTCACCATGCCAACCGCCAAGCATTTTTGGAAACGACAGAATTGGCAACGATTTCTTCGCCTCTTATCCACTGGACAGTCCTTGCTCGCCAGACAGACGTACTTGGAGTTCTTTTGTACAGTGCGCTGCATAAACAGATTCAAATGTTATTACCACTATTATTATGAAGATTCAAATGAATATGATTAATTTCTGAACATGCCCGGTCCCGTTTTGAGCAGCAGTAGGCCAGTAATGTAAGGAGGCAATTACCTTGAAGAAGCCCTTGCATCCCTCACAGGTGCGGACGCCATAATGCTGGCAGGAGGCGTGGTCGCCACACACGGCGCACTGCCCCTCATTCCCGCTGTTGCTTCCAGCCTTGGGCGACAGGTTGTCTTCCAGCGGGTCACTGCTCACTCCTAGGGGCCTGGGCTGCTGGTAGGCCATGGGCGGGTAGGGCAAGGCAGAAGGGTGCCGCTGCTGCTGCTGCTGGGTGAAGGACTCCTGCTCCCCTAACCGGGGCTGCATGGCAGCAAAGCGCGACAGGTCCTCTGTTGCCTCTGGGCCGAAGGTGAAGAACAACGGGGCACAGTGGGGCCCTTGTGGTTCCTCGGCGGCCCAGTATCCAGGGGAGGGGGTGTAAGGACCGAAGGCTGAGGAATCCCAAGCTGAGGGGGGCTGTGCATGCAGCCCCGGGGTGGAAGGGGACGGGATGGAGGCTGGGCTCCCGAAGTACTCGGAGCCCCCGGGGGAGGGGGCCTCGTCCTGGTAGCTCAGCGTGAAGGAGCCGGGGTAGCAGCCGTACACCTGCAGGTCGTCCAGTCGGAAAGGGGACTCCTGGTCGGCGGGGGCTGCTGCCGGAGCGGCGGTGGTGATCTGGCATGAGTAGGCATCGAGGTCACCCGAGAAGGAACCTGCCAGGAAGCCCAGCCCCGGTTGGGGCGGAGGGGAGGGATGGCACCTCATGTCCATGGACAGTCGGGAGCTGAAGTCCAAACTCTCAAACTCTGGGATGCAGAGGGAGTTGTCAGGGTAAGGCAGGGTGGCGTGCTGGGGGTGGACGCAGGTCATGGCTGTGTCAGAGAGTTAGCCTGAAGTGTCTCCGGGGGGATCTCAGTTGACTCTCTTTGATTCGTCTTGGAGAACTTCCTGTCATTCAAAGGTGTGCAGGTTAGAGATAGAAAGGGGGATAACACTGACTAAAGTGTTAAAATATTCAAAATTATAGACTTGTTTTTTCATGCATTTTGCAGGCAGGTGTTTTGATTGAATGGATTGCTCTGTATTATGCAGGTGTGAATGTCAGTAACAACATAGACAATATCTGGTACAGGATATTTTGTACACCTGTATATCAAAAGTATTTTCATGTAAAATCGTTTATATTTAAAATTATTGCATTAGTATTTGTGTGTGCATGCCAATGTAGTTATATAACTTTTAAATATAAACAATAATAAAGTTCTTACCTGTAATGTTTTTTCTCAGAGTTTGAAACAGTTTATAATCCAAAGAGAGATGTTGTCCTCATCGCTGCTCTTTTGAAATGAGGTGCTATCCCTCTGTTCTGAACGCCCTAAGACATTTATAGACGGTATCAATTGAGTTGTACCATTACGTCAGAAAGATGTTCCATACAAGGCGGCGCAGGGGTGGGGAGCTTTCCACAACGTGGCCAATCGTGTTGCGAGTTTAAAGAATACCCGCCTGATGACGCACTAGCGGGATTCCGATGACGCGCAGACTGCAAAGAACCGCAGCATTGTCTTCCCTTTACACACGCACACACACACACACACACACACACACACACACACACACACACACACACACACACACACTAATCATTATGACTGAGGAGGCGTTACGGATGTTCAAGCGGAAGGAGGAGTTACTTTGCAATGTCTCTTAAAGTAGCAAACACATTACTTTAGGCTATGTTTCGACATATAACACGAATACTTCCTGTTCTGCCGTTCTCATGCATTTACTGTGCAAATTACCATAAAATGACATAACTGACACTCAATAATTGCTGAGCAACAGCTTTACAAAACTCTTGAAAAGTGTGTAATTTCTCTGCTGTACTAAACCTTATTTGTGTACAATAAAAAAAACATGTTTATTATTAGGACGATGAATATTATTATATTATTGAAACAACGCATAATCATAACCATATTTTATAATAATACTTATAATTATTATTATTATTAATATGATTACCATTGTCAGTCAAATAAATGCAGGTTCCTAAAACGGCTATAAACCACCTTTTTAACTTACACATATGAAAGCTCCGCTTCCTTACTGGCTCACAAGGGGAGCTGATATGAAGAAGAACTGAACCTCTGCACACAGTGCACATGGAGGAAGTGGGCTTTGGTGTTTGCATATCAGCTATTCGAATGAAACGGAACATGGTTTCACATTCGGTCACACAGTGCCAAACCAAATGAGATTGCCTTCTTGTTAAAAGGGGCATTCTCTCTTGTTGTGCGTGAAGCGCCCTCCTTTGTTTAAACTTTATTCCACTGAGGGATGCATGTGATGTCACGGCACCCCTAGTGATGTCACACTTATACCGTGGGCTATACCCGGCCAGCATGTAGGCCTTACCCCTACAACTTTATGTTCTGAAGTAGATCACAATTAGAATCCACATACCCCAAGCGTCTGTTTCGCTGTATTGCTAAATAATATAGACTTTATTTGGAGATCCACACGCATATTGTGAAGGTTAAAACAGCAATAACATATTTTCACAGGGCCTTTATGGCCTTCAGACTCCACCAGACCATCCTCTGTATCACACGTCTAGCCTCGGCGTACACCCAGCTCGGCGCGCTCTCACGCGAGCACGTACGCCAGAAAACCGCGGGTTCAAGCCCCGCACGTTACGTATTGCCTCACGTGTCTCCGTGTCGAGCTGCACCGCCACCTGTCCCTCGTCTATATTTGTATGAACAGCTGTCTGCCTGTGGGCTGCTGCTGCTCAGCGCGGACCATTCGTAGCGCGCGGTTCTGATCAGGAGGGTAGGATTCATTTAAATGATTTATTAGGACCAATTCAAAGGCTTAGCCAGCCTTTAAAGTGCATGTGCACTTGCACTTTGCACTGCACGTAAACATGCACTTTGCATTGCACGTGCACCGTCGATCGCGCACGGCAAGCCTCTTAATGAATCCCTAGTGGGTGTTGATAGAATAAAGTTGGTCGAGGAGGATTATTGGGACTGTACTTGTTGGCAAGTTCTTAGCCAATTGGAACCGGGCCTCGACCAAACTGATAGCGACCCAAAGAAATCGTCGACATGTCAATCAGCTTCGTGCGTTGTGTTCCATTGGCGAGCCATTGCAATGTGACTGGTTGATCACGAATGGGATCCATAACCGCGTTAAAAAGTTACGAAAATAGCTCTGGCGAACGTGACTTTTATGATGCGGTTCTTTACTACTTGACAGAAGACTGGCGGACATTATGTGCACCCCGGTCACCGCCACTGTCCTTAGATCACGTTTCACTTTCATAGAACAAACTTAAAAGAGGTGTCGCGAGAAAATGAACTGAGACGACTGCTATTTTTAAAATGTCTTACACAAAACAGTCAGCTTTTAATTTATATGATTTGGGTTATTTTAGTCGGTAAAGGTTTTTTTTTATCATGGTACAATGAAAGTTGGAGCCAGGCAGTTAAGGCTTTCAACATTTAGTTTATCATAATATATATTTTTTAATTTGTTATAGCCTACGCATTCCAAGCGAGTCTTTTGCATTTGCATCTCTCTAGACGTTCACTTAATTAGCTCCATCCCTAATCATACCGCACAATGAAACGCTAGACATCTCTCAACAAATGGCTCAAGAGATGTCAGGCATTTCCATTTACCACTCAGTTCACTCGTGACTCTGCATCACATCACAGCCAGCAGAGTGAGCCCCCCTGCAGAGTGAGGCCCCCTGCTGAGCGGACGCAGTTGCCTGCACGTGCGATGCCCCCAGAGACCAGCATTCCATTATATTGAGGAGGCTTTTTTTTTTTTTTGCCATGAGATATAGGTCTATAGATAACAAACAGACTCAATATAGCCTTAAAACTGCTGAGACAATTAGACATGTTTTGTTAAATAGTTCATTATTGTGGCGACCACGGGTGTGGGCTTTTGTTAATTCAAGGGGTTTTGTTAATTTATTCTGTTGTTAGGTTAAGTGGGGTTAACGGGTTTGGGGTCTTTATTGGTTGTGTGTTAATTGTGTGTTGTTCCATTGTTGTGTGATGTGTAGTGTGATCGGGACCATTAGTGAGAGTGTTGTGTGTGGTGGTCAGGTGTCCCGTGTTTCTGTAATGTTGGGGTGGTTAATAAAGGCAGTCCGTAGTCGTGAGGTGTATGGGGCACGGAACTGCATAATTGGTTCAACCTAGGCTCCCGTCTCGTCCTTCCCGTGCTGCTCGCCACATTGGTGTCAGAAGTGGGATTGGCCTGCGCACGCGGATAAAGGATTGGGATTGACGGTCGAGCCCATGGAAGCCCCAACCGACGCCGACGCACCCTGCGTTGTGGGAGCGCAGCGGCCCACGGACGGAGAAATGGCAGCGGTCAACCGCCCCCTGGTGGCAAGGACGGCGGTGAAGCTGCCGAAGTTCTCCGGGGCAACGCAGCTTGAGCCGTACCTTGCTCAGTTCCGGCTTGTTGAGTGGCACAACGGCTGGGGTGCCGGGGAGGCGGTCGTCCACCTAGCCCTGGCGCTGGAGGGGACGGCGGTGCAGGCGCTCCTGGACCTGGTCCCAGAGGACCAACGGGACCTCCGGGCCTTGATCCGGGCGTTGGAGAGGCGTTTCGGGCAGCGGGCGGCCGTGAACGACAGCCGGGAGCTGCTAACCAGCCGCCGCCGCCGGGAGGGGGAACGGTTGGGGGCCTACGCAGCGGATGTACTGCAGTACGCCCAGCGGGGCTACCCCGACTTCCCTGCTGCGGCTAGGGAGGAACTAGCCCTTCAATCGTTCCTCCAAGGACTTGTCCCGCCGCGGCTGGGACGGCACGTCCGCCTCACCGGGCCTCCGAACCTCGAGGTGGCGGAACGGGCGGAGCGGGATTTTTGCGAGCAACCCAGCCTGCAGCCGTCCACGGAGGATGATTGCCAGGACCAGTGTGGTCCGACCAAGTACTGCTGCCGCCGCTGTGGTGCCCGGGTGGACGCGGCTGGGGCAGCCCTCTCCCGTGGCACAATGCCAGTGGCATTCCAGTCCGGGCAGGACAAGGACCGGGTCCGGAAACCCAGGCCACCGGACCTCGAGCCGGAGGAGTGTCGGTGGGTCAAGGATTGCGGGCGGACTGGACAGCGTCCAGTCCATCCCAGCCGCCGGCGTGGCCGTCGGAGGGCCAGGCGTTGGAGGGCGGCGGACGATGGGGTGAACGGACGGCGCTCCAGCGCCGCCCTACGGCAGGAACTGGTGGGGGCCCCGATGGCGGTGGTCCCCGACCACACCGCCAGGACTTCTAGGGACTGTTGGGGACGGGCGTCCCAACCAGGGAGGAAGGCTGCGCCGCAACGGGGCCGCCGCTGGCAGGGGCCAAGGCGGCGGCGCCGACCCCCTGAACTATCGGGACTATGTTTTGGGTTTTGGGGTCGACGGGTGTGTTGTTCCATTGTTGTACGACTACACTACATTGTGATGTAGTGTAGTCGTGCGGTGTATGGGGCACGGAACTGCATAATTGGTTCAACCTGGGCTCCCGTCTCGTCCTTCCCGTGCTGCTCGCCACATTATTATGGCTCTCTAAATTGTAAACTTCCTGCTTGAGATGAACTAAATACCCAGTGTTGCAGTTCGAGAGAGCGAGCTAAACCACACAATAATCAGAGTGAGCTCCAAGACGTCTGTCCATCTAAGGTACAGATGTCCTACGGCTCCCAACAGGTACCCTGTGTGTGTGTTGCTTCCTCCCGCAATGTTTTCCTCAAATCCAGGTGAATGGACATCCAGGAGAGGTAGAGCAGGTCGCCAATGTTTAAGATAACCACGATAGGAAAATTCATATTTGAATAGAGAGTTGTGCTAAGCTATAGCTGCACACATTATCGCATATTATCACCATCATGAAGGCCTGTAAGGATTGAAATTCATACGCCTTTTACAACTACAACAGTTTAGAAATGTGCATATCCTTACCGGTGTCAATATCAGCCAAAAGGCTGTTCACACATTCACACTATTTATTTGGCACTTATAAGAGCCAGATGTGGCCATAGAGCCACTAGTAAATCAGGGCTAGCTAGTGGCGGAATGGCTTGGAATGGGACCGGGGCCGGGGCTAACGGCTGGTTAGCCTAGCCTGGCCGTCGCTTTCTGGCCCTAGCTCCGAGATCAGGAGGGGCTCCCGACATGGACAAAGGTGCATGTCAAGCAAATATCAACTAAATTGGCGTTTGCGCTGTATACCACTAGATGGCAGCATCGCAACATATAAAACTAACCCGCTGACAAAACTACCAGCACAGACGCTAATAAAACTGGCTACACATTTTTCATGATTCTGTAGCGTAAAAGACATTTTGCTAATGAATGATCACAAGCATTATTAGGTCATACAACAAAGGTCACAAAGTTGCATTGGTTGGTTCAAGGTATGAAACTGATACCCTTGATGGAGTCATAATACCAAGCTATAATACAATACTACATCACCGATATACACACACGCACACACTTGCGCACGCGCGCGTGCACACACACACTCACACTCTCTCTCTCTCTCTCTCTCTCTCTCTCTCTCTCTCTCTCTGTCACACACACACACATATATATTAAGGGGTGCAATACATTACATTGGAAGAGGAGCTTCTCACTATGCACATGTGGTCGACATATAATGCCCCACATCCGCTATTGGGGACTGGTGACGCTGGGCTTTTGTCCCTCGGGGAACACACACTCTTTACTGTCATTGTAGTGAAGGTCGGGAGAATGTCGCCTTTGAGACAACCCACTCACACATTCCTCCCCCATCCCTTGACCATAAACAGCGGGCCGCACACTGGGCCGTGGGGTGCGTGTGAGACACCCACACTTTGCGTCTTGAAGGACTGGTCTGCATGTTTAGACCATGGGAGGGTTATTCTTCAGGAGAACAAAGAAGGACTATAATAAATCCTATATAGTTATCAGATGGGACATCATGTGATCAACACAGGAAATATATGGCTGAAAAATATTAATAATAAAAAATAAACATTATAATAATCTATATATTTATATATATATATATATATATATATATATATATATATATATATATATATATATATATATATATATATATATATATATATATATATATATATATGCCGGGAGCTTCATAATGGGATTGAGATTAACAGGGATTTGATTATCAATACCAGGGAGATCAAAACTGTATACATATAAAATGAATGCATTAAATCTTTGTTCTGAATGCCCGCTGAACTGAAAAGCGTTTAGAGCCAAGATGGCCGCCATGAAGAAGTCCTGTGGATGAACTCAACGGAACTGGGGGCCGGTGAGCAGCAGAGAAGGTGAGGGCCCCAGGGCTGGAAAGTGTTCTGATGGGCTTCTTTCCCAGAGGTCCCACAGGAACAGAGTCAGGAAGCATCATGAGAGGCCCAAATACTTGGTCAACTCAGGAAAGCATTGGAGCTATTCCAGCAACCCCTCTCTCTGTCTTACTTTGTCTGTCCCTCTCTCTGTTTTGGTGTCTAAACGTCTCTCTCTCTCTCTCTCTCTCTCTCTCTCTCTCTCAGTGGTGCTGCTTGTGGGCCGATCATGGCATGCTTGTGTTTTGATTCTCTTCCAGGTCTGGGACTCTGGCCATCAGTGACTCACACATGTTGGCTCTCCGCTGTGTTTGGCCTCACTTCTTTTTCTTATCCTTTCTTTGGGTTCTCTTTCTCTTAGTGTTGGATGAATTTCCTCTTGTTTTTCCAGATACGGCTCGCAGATGAAATAGCAGTGTGTTATTGTCTCAAAGTTTCCTGGACCGGCCTAAGGTCAAGGGCTGATGTTTAACAGCGAGTAGGGAACTGTATACACTGTCTGTGTGTGTGTGTGTGTGTGTGTGTGTGTGTGTGTGAGTGAGTGAGTGAGTGAGTGAGTGAGTGAGTGAGTGAGTGAGTGAGAGAGAGAGAGAGACAGAGAGATAGAGAGAGAGGGATACAGAGGGAAAGAGAGAGAGAGACATAGGGAGAAAGAGAGATAGAGAGAGGGACGAAGAGAGAGGGAAAGAGAAAGAGATAAATACAGAGGCAAAGAGACTAAGAGAGATAGCAAGAGTGAGGGAGAGAGAAAGAGAGGGAGAGCGGGAGAGAGAGAGAGAGAGGGAGCGAGAGAGAGAGAGAGCGAGAGTTCCCCTCTGGTGTTCATTTTCAAAGATCAATGCCCAAGCTCAAACCGACTAAGGTATTGTGTTTAATGATTCCGGGGAACCGTATGAAAGGGGGTCCCTGATACGTGCGCTTTGCATTTCTTTACAACCAGCTTACTCGAGATAACGTAGAAATCGTGAGATCCGAACGCAGTGGAAACACAGACAATGACACCAGAGCAGAAACTCTGTGGTATACAGAGCGAAACCACACATAGGCTTCCTCTTTTCCCTTCCTTTGCTGGTCTGTTTTCATGCTGGTTCAGCCCTTCAGAAGCCTTGACGTTGCTTGTCATCCCCGCTCTCTTTCTCATTCCAATACCTACAACATGCTTCAGAATCTCCCTGAAGTAGTTGACATTCTTTAAGATTATAGTGACCGATAATGTGATTATACCCCATGGTATCTTTCAATCAAACCTCTTCTGTGTGTGGAGAGGAGAGGGTGCGCGGTCGTACAACATGTGTGGTTTGAGTAGTTTAAACTAATTACAATACAGACCATGTGTGTGTATTATGAACTACACAGAATCAACTAGAACCCAAACTCAGGCTGAAACTCCTGGAGTCGTCAAGCCTCAAATAAAAATATATAACATTAGCTAATAGTGCACATGCACTTTAAAGGCTGGCTAAGCCTTTGAATGGGTCCTAATAAATCCTTTAAATGAATCCTACCCTCCTGATCAGAACCGCGCGCTACGAATGGTCCGCGCTGATATAATATTTTTATAATATAATATAAAAATATAAGGTTTCAAATGCATTGTGTGGGTCCATTCTTTCTTCTGGTTCTGTCTGGTTCCCAGTACTCAGAGTGTGCGTTTGCAGTGCCATTGTCTAGTTTTCTTGGAACTGAGAACAGTATCTCTTCATGCTGCCTCCTTTTCTGCTCTCCCGGGCCGAGTTCTTGGGAATGAAGAACGGTGAGTCCAAGACTCACCCTCATGTTGTCATATAGAGTAATCGTGGTTTCTTTGAGAGTCAACTTCATCAGGCCACCCTGATGAGGTGTTTATTGGTAGCCTATCGCATACTAGAGTAAACCCTGGGTTTTGTTGCTTTAACAGCTCCGGAAAACGCCAGTTGCCTGCTAGAGCCTGATCCCGACCACTTCCTCTGTTTGGAAACCGGAAGAGGTTCTGCGTGTTGTTATCTTTCGTGCAGGCGAGGCGTAGATACCAACTCATACGTCAAATGTACACTAGTGAATATGAGTGGTAGAAATACTTGAATTGGTTAGCTAGTGAATAATCATTCAGGGCCATGTAGGGAAACCAACAAGGTCATTGGTGGGGAATTACATAAACGTTGTTGGTTTAAGATTGGGTTGAAGCGTATAATTTGAGGCCGTGGATCCAGTCATTTCCTTCTATTGTTTCTTCCAGCTTTTTCTTTCTTTGTAGTGTTCCTACAGTACAGACATGCTGTCCTCAGCCCCACTCCATGCCAGCTCTGTGTTACACAACGTCCTGTGACGACCTCCTGCTCCGACTGGCCGGCTGTCCCGGTGGACGAGCCAATGGGCAGTAGGGACAGCGTTTGAGGGGCGGGATTAACCTAGGGGCAGCCCGGCCTCAAGACTTCTTCAACCGCTGCTCGGAGTTAGTCATTCTGTTCTGGCTTCTCATTCGAGGATGACGTCATGAAGGGGGCTGCCGCATCGTTAGAGTAATGAGTGACACCTGGGTCCAGGATGACTTCTCTCTCTGTGCAAAGGCTCTGTTATCTCACATGCACGTTGCAACCATTACTGATTACCTGAATATTCTCCAATCTTTACATGTTGTGTTGATAGTTTCATTATCTTGTTCTTCTTTTATTCTTGTTTTCTTGAATATTGAGCATTAACGCTGCCACCGCTCGGGGTTCGGTTGTAACGGCGTTACGTGACGTTTTGGATAAAAGCCCCCACCAACTGACTTATTTTTCGAAGGAGTAGTTGTGGTATAATTAGCTTTGCTATACAGATATATGGTATTTAATCATGTCTGCTGTTTAAATGTGTGACAGAGGAAATGAAAAGCGTCACCCCACAGCTTCCCTATCCAACACTTGTGTACACACACATCATAAAAGCAGGTATAAAAGAGGAACTGGTCTGATAAGCAACAAGCCTTCTTGATGCGCCAGCTGTGGTCTGTGTATTGACCCAGTGGTGGTTCTACGTCCAGTTATGCCCCGGGCAAGACTTCCTCCAAGCAGGGGGGGGGTACATAACACACAATGTTATGTACTTCATTGAAAACCACTTTGCAACGCGTTTTTATTTTTTATTGCTCGCGGCGCCCCCCATGTGATTTGGCGGCCCCCACAAATATGGCGCCCCGGGCGGCTGCCTGGTTCGCCCGTGCCTAAAACCGCCACTGTATTGACCCTAACTTCCTCAGCGTAATAGAGGGAAACTAAAGGATTCACAGGATAGATAAATATATATATCAGAAGTTTAATGCAAAAATGGTCCTGAATTGGAAGGATGTGGGTTAGGTGATTATGAAATATTGATGTACACATCATTTAATGATTGATCATTTTCTTCATGTTGGGCCTAAACAGAGTTGGGTTTATTGAGATTTGCTCCTTGCCAGCTATTGTGTTCAGAGGCTGAAGAAACCTGCCCATCTGTACACTGAAATAAAACCATATCCATTAACAGCCAGCCCCACCTGTCACTTCGTTGTGCAAGAAGCTGGTGTATGTGTGTCAGTGTGTGTGTGTGTGTGTGTGTGTGTTTGTGTTGGTGGTGGTAATTTGAGCACAATTCAACTGTTGCAGCAGAAAAAGTCTTTCATTATCTTTCATGCTTGCTATCTTGGCAAACATCTTTACCTACAGATATTGCCTCTGCCAACACACCCCCACATACACACACACAGGCACATATACACAACTGAATGTGTGCACAAGTGCACACACACACACACACACGGTCCATATCTCTGAGCTTGTTTGCTGTCAGTCTCATTCAAGGCCTTCCCTTTAATCAGAAGGATTAAAGGGAACTGCACCCATGATAATCCACAATAAAACATTTGAACAATGTTCATATAAGTGAGCAGATCGATTACGAGGGGTTAAGAGATTGAACGAGACAGAGTGTTTTTACACAATGCTTTAAGTCCACCCTCACCCACAGCCTGTCCTCACACCTGTCGCTCGGCCAGGTGTCCCTTCTTGTATTGCGTTTGCTGTTTTCACAAATCATGTGAAGTCTGTTTCTTTAACATACCCACACACACAGACAGAAACACACATACACAGACACACACACGTAGACACAGACATCTATTTTAGTTGTTCTTTCATTCTGAAAATTGAGCGTCGGGGATATGACCTCAAAGCTTTTGCCCACATCCTGCGCTAACGTTGTTTGTGATATCTTCAGACACATCAACGCACGCACCAGCCACCCACATTCAGCCCACGCGAGCCCTGTCCTTGGCTCTAAAGGCCTGTATTATGGTATGCTTGTGATACCATTGGCCCAACAAGAATCCCATCTGCTGAGCAGAGGGGCGGCCAGCCCTGGTGGAGCATGTCAAATTAGATTAGACAGTTTCTACTTCCATACACCTGAAATGCAAATGAGAAGCAAATGCACCACAGCAGGGGGGGGGGGGGGGCCGGTCCTGAAGTCTCCTGGCTTTGATATGATCCAAAATACTTGTTAATAACCCCGTTTTTTAAACGATAAAACGATTATAGCATATGGTCATGCTAATAACTGAAAATGTAAGGAGTTACGATAAGTAAATCGCGATGTGTACTCACGAGTATATTTACAAAAGGAGTGACTGTTTGGACTCATCGCAGCAGTTGTAGACAGTGCGGGCCTATCCTGTTGGAGCAAAGACAGAACAAACGCATCCCTATAGCTGTGGACAAACAGTGGCGTTTTACTGCGGGCTGGTGCTTAGAGCCCGGTTGGCCGCCCTCCCACTCTTCTAATCTGCCATTGTAAGAATTGCCAAATGCTCAGTGCAAGGCCTTTGTCTCAGACCTCCACTAAATGGCGCTTTCACACGTTGATTCTAGAAGACAATCATCGCGCCTGGTTAGCCCGTCGTTATGCCTTGGCTCTGAAAGCCCCATTTGTTACCAGCCCATGTTTTAAGCAACGACTGTTGTGAATGATAAACCCTTACGTCAGATTCCTCTCCCACCCCCAACAGTCCCCCCCCCCCCCCGCCCAGGACAACACAACACGGCTCAACTCCAGCACATGGCTCACATTCCAGCCCCCCCCCCCCTTCCCCCAATCATCAGCACGCCTGACGCGAGCGTGAATGAGTGACGGAGGACAATGTGAGGATCGTGGAGCAGACAAACAAGAAAAGTGACCAAGGGTGACCTCAAGGGTCAGCTGTGACCCTGAAGTGAAAAGATCACCCCAACCCTCCTTTTCCCCTCCACAACCTCCACCCCCCTCTCAACACACACACACACAGACCCAGTGGTCATCTGAGCCACCCATGGGAACATGGATGCTTGAAAGTGAAGGGCTAGGCGGCGTCGGCATGCAGCAGCGACATTAAGAAGGCGGTGTTGTATGGGATACAGGCATCAGCCTTTCTCCACACATTCCTCTGCATTCTCCCAACAATCATCTCTGTTCAGGCGCAGCACAAGAGCCTCCGCATATAAAAGCCTTGAAATCACGCGTAGCCAACAACATTTCTGCAGCCACAGAGAGTTCACCATCGCAGCTGAAGGGCACTAGTCTTTAACTGGAATGCGAGGGAATCTCCACCACCACTGTGACTTTACCAAAACTGTTTATGCAAAGAAGGGAAGGAGTTGGTTTTAGTTTTAGTGAACCGCTGTGAATGTCTTGAACAAAAGACTCATTCTCCAGTTCTACAGGGATACAAACAAGCAAGTCGTAACCAAAATGCAACATATTTATTAAAAAAAATGGACTTTGGTGATAAATCAGGACAAAACTGAACCAGCCAAAAATGTTTTACACAAAATTCTGTGTCGAAAACTGACTTTAACAAGGCACCATTCATTCAAAAGCACTAAATAAAACTTGGTGCATGCAATCAAAACAATTAAGCAAAATAAATAAATAACTTAAAACAACCAAAAAAACGTACAATGTCAAAATGTACAGGTGTAAAGGACCCCCCCCACCCGGAACGAAGCCCCGCCCCCTCCCTCCAGAGGCATGTGTAGGAAAAAAAGGTGCAATTGAGATGAACAATCAAGGCTTTGGTCTCATTTCCTTTCCGCCTCTTTTCTAGTCTTTGGCAGGGTTTTGTAATGGCTATTCTTTGGCAAGTCTTTGGCGTCCAGTCGGACGGGTTTGCAACGCAGTTCTGAGCGCGTTCACACCGTTCCGGCCGAGACGAAGGGGCTCTGGGGCTCCGAGCTCAGAGCTTGCTCTCCTCCTCCTCCAGGGGCAGGTTCAGCCCGGGGATGAACTTGAGCAGCCGCCTGCGGAAGCTCTTCTGCTTGGTCTTCCTCTGTGGCAGCGGGCCCCGCCCCATGACGCTCTGCTTCTCGCCCGAAGAAATGGTCATCGACGAGGGTTCCCGCACGTAGCTGCGCGTGCTGGCGCTGCGCGTGAGCTGCGTCTTGGCCGTGGAGAACAGCTCGCTGGCCGGCCGCAGTCGCAACTTCCTCTGCGGCATCGGAGCCTCCGTCTTCTTCTGCTCCTCGCCGTTCGCCTTGCCGTCGCCTGTTCCGTTAGCGGTGCCGGTGCCGTTGCGCTCCGCCTGGTAGAGGCAGGTCTGGTAGAGGGGGTCCTCCTCGCCGGCAGTGGCGGTGCTGAGGGCGCTGGCACTGCTGCTGGTGCTGCCGCCGCCCGTGCAGCGCGCAGGGCGCAGGGCGGCCGGGCTGGGCGCGCCCAGGCTGCCGTAGATCCCCGCCGACTCCAGGGACTCGTAGACGGCCGCATCGCTCAGCACGATGCCTGCAGCGGGGGGGGGAAGAGGTTCAGACACCGTGGGGTGGGGGGACATGTGGCGCACAGAGACGTGGTGACGAGCTACTGAAGTTGGATGCCTGGAAGAGGGCTGTCTGGATGGGCACTGAAGATGCAGTGGAATAATTTGTCTACATTCTCTAGCAGTAATATATCAATCCAGTTATATCTATAGAATTATGTTGAATGTCTCAGGACCTACCGTGAACCAGCCGTTGCTCCTGCACCATCAGTGATCGAAACTCGTCCCACTTTTCATGCAGAGTTTGCTGAAAATCCAAATTCAAACACAGCGTTAATTCTTCTACACAAACTGCACAAATTGAAAAACATCCCACCTCTACTTAAGGTTGTTTGGTCGTGTTTGCGTGGATATGCATCTCAAAACAAAAGCTTGTCAGACACCGGGCGCACATGGGCTAAGCCCGAAGCAGATGGTCTAATTTTGAGGGGGGGCTGCCTCTCCCGGGACGCCCCGGGAGAGGCTGCTCCGAGCAACAGAATGCATCCGTGTCCACCGCTCAGACCCTGCGCACACGCACGGCCATTAGCGTGCCGCAAGAAGCTACAGCCGCTGCCTTGTGACAGGTGGGAGTGTTGTAGCCAGGGGGGTTGAGGCGTGGGGTTCTCAATAACAGGTGGGGCGGGGGGTTGGTCCCGGGTTCTATATCCAGCGTGCAAGCATGGTGGTGGTGGGGAATCTGTTTTCTCTTGGCAGTTTAAAGTGCTGGCCGTGCATACATTCTGAACTCTGAGGGCGCTGGTCATTAGCAGCTAGTGTGTGTGTGTGTGTGTGTGTGTGTGTGTGTGTGTGTGTGTGTGTTACCTTCAGGTACTGCAGGCGAGCCTCTAGCTCTGCTTTCCGTATGGAGTCGCTGTACACCGTCTCCAGCCTGCAGCAGAACAACAAAGCAGTCAGATTAGTTGCAATGCTGGAAAGAAGGCAGTAAATGCTACAAGGTTCCACATGGAATAGGCCCATTAAAAAAGGGAAACGCTAGTTCAAACCATGTTAAAACACTGCTTCACGAGACACGGGAAATGGACCCAAAATTTAGTCTCTCGTTTAAAGAGTGACTTCACAAGGAAAGAATTACAAAAAACAGATGTTGTTTCTACCAACACACTTTAGTGTCGAGTGTCTTTTAGATCACAGTTGAGGTCTTCCTATTTTATAGAGCTGCTTTCAACTTCAATGCTTAGTTAAACTCTAGCTAATATGGACGCCCGATTGTTACAATAAAACGTTCTGATGATTCTCATGTGGTTCACAGCCCGTCTTCAAAAAGCCAGCGTGAGGAGGATGTTGGACTAATTGGTCGGTCCGTCTTTATGAGATAAGAGTCAGAATGCAGTTGAACACCCACCCGAGGGCTGGACTAATTAGAAGACTTTAACCGGGTGTTGAAAGGCCTTAATTGCTTCTACTTCGGCTAGCACATCCCAGACTTACAAAACATCACAACCTTCCTTACATTTATAATTTAGTGAGCTATTAAAAAAATAGATCTTCATAGATATATCTATATAGATACATATTTTGTGAAATACTTTAGCACTGTGTGACATACTTAGAGGAACTGACCAAAATGTATAACAAAAGCATGTAATTTGAGCTCCTTTCATCGCCAAAACAACCAAACCGAGTCATGTAGCATGAGTTGGCACAACTCAACCCGTTTCCTTACGAAAGATGCACTTCTGATACAATTCACTTTGTCACGACACCGAAACCAACAATCATCCGATTATGATAGATCACACACACACACACACACACACACACACACCCACACACACACACACACACACACACACACACACACACACACACACACACACACACACACACCTGATGGAGTTGCCGCAGGCCCTGATGAGCTGGACGATCTCCTTGTGGCGGAAGCCGTCGACGGCGGCCTCGTTGACGCTGGAGATAGTGTCCCCTGCGTGAGCACAACATACATCTGTGAACCAATCACCATCAGACGGCTCCTCTGTGGCTGCTGTTCAGGCCCACGAGACCAAGTCCAAATGAGAGTTGGCCGGAACCGAGCGTTTCCCCTCCACATGCGATACAAATGTTTCACTACGAATGTGCACTCGTAGCATATGACCGCTCCTTGCACTCATTAATTAAAACCATCTGTTTTTATTTGTTTCTATGTATATTCGACCCAACTCGTGTTTTAATGCACTTTGTTTCCATCATTGAACGGTGCAATATGAATAAAAAATTAACTATTGATATGGCCATTATACAGAAGGTTGGCCCTCTCAATAGCCGAATCTGAGCCACTATTCACCCTTTAAAGTTGATTATGTTTTTTTGTCTTTATAAAATTGTGAACCATTCATATCACAATGACCCAACTGCTCTTGTACATTATCTAAAACAAATCGAAATAGATCAATTTGACGAGGTTCAAACATTATCTTTTGAGAGGCAGACATTTTCTCATTGGTGATATTTTTAGAATCAACAGACACTGGCTCATCATTGTCGTCTGTTGACGTCACGCTGAGTGAGGAAAGCCGTGAAGGATAGCATGCGAGGAATGAGGGAAGTGAAACTGGAATGGCATGTGCAGGTTGGACTGAGGAAGAAGTCTCATGATCTGCACGACAGATGGGGACTGCAGCGCGTGACGCTCGTGGCATTGTTCCTAACAACTAACCAGAAACGTTTACAGCATTTGCCATCATATGAATCCTCAAACTTATCAGTGCAGTACTGTTTCATAAGCAGGCCACTTCCACCCAACTCTGAGTTAGAACAACAAATGTGTGCCATAAGAAAGTAACACTGCAATAAAAAATAAAAAAGGTTTTACTAGTCCAGTCTGGCACGTAAGTGAGAGCTGGCAGACTCCTGTTGGATGCCCCTCTTTTAGCCTCTCTTTAAGCATTTTGTTGACTAAATTAGCCTCTCTTTTAGTGTTTGCTGACAGGAAAATGAGCTGACGCATTGTTATATTTGTACTTCCTTAAAGCAGGCTGTAACCATAGTGTGCACAAAAAAAGGGAAGATGGGCAGCTTGGTAGGAAGAATCTAAAATAGGGATTGATTTTCAATTCTTTTTTAGTTCGCCAAATCTAACTGTTGATACCTCACCAAAACCGAAAGGTCAACACTTACCAACTTTGAGTCCTGCTTGCTGGGCGGGGCTATCGTCATGCACCTTGCACACAAACGTGCACATCTCCACCGAGTTCTGGTCCTGGTGGTGCAGCCCATAGGTCTGGAGGAACAAAAACACAGGACGCCATTAACACTCAGCAGCTATTGGTGGGTGCCACAATGTTTAAGGATATGCAACCATTTGGAAAAACATACATGGTTCCCCAATAAACCACTGAAACAGACGCTGATAGTCGATGCAAAAGCTTAGACAAACACAGATAATACTGATAACTAGCAACCAGACATTGCTGATATGCAAAGCAAGTCTTTCAGTTCCCTCATCTGGCAGATGGTTCACCAGTCCCTAAAATGCTGTGTAGTTGAAAAAAACATGTCCGACCTATAAAAACACATTAACAAGCATGGTCCAATGCTCGAATAAGTTCTTCTTTGGTTGTTGTTTTTGGTAACCATGCGCTGCCAAGTAATCATTTGCAATTCCTGTTCCTCTATGACCACGGTACAGGCGTGTAAAACGCATCCTCATCCCAGCAGCTACAACAGTCTGTCAACTAGTATCAGCGGGACTACCGCCTTCCTCTGTAACCATGGTGACAGGAAAACATGCTTCCTTGAGAGGAAAATACTTTTGTGCACTTTGACAAAGTTACGCACACATCAGACTATAAATAAAAGCTTCTTCTTCTGGGCGGTGAGGCAGTGAGGCAACACCGCAGGCAAACTATTTTATGAATTTGAATACTTTGAACCATGGAGGACATGCTGGTAATCACCAATGCCAACACGGTGACGTCACACCAGGAGGCCCGCGGTACGCAGCGACGCTTTGCAGTCATCCATCTCTTGGAACCTGACTGCCTCACTTCCTTTCGGCCGCGCCACGACACGACAGGAAGGGCGGGGAACATCCAGCCGCGCAATAAATAGAACAATATTTCAGTTTGGACCGTTCTAGACCGCACTTCAGAAGAGAAAATGTTTTCTCTCTGGGGGCCGAGCGACACCAGACCTCTGTGAACAGCAGCAGAGTGCCGACCACAGAGCAGGCCGTGACTGCGCACCGCCAGGGCTTCAGATGGGAGCCCGAGGCCCGGCCCAACCACCGCCGTGTTCCAGCTGTTTCGGCAGGAATGTGCCGACCTCAGCTCCACACTGGGGAGATTGTGCGGCTGCGCTGGAGGGCCCGGGGCCGCGGAGGAGACGACACGCTTGTTGAGGTTAAATGTGCAACGACAAGCAAAGTTATGTCTGCTGAGAGCGTCCCGAGGGCGCGACAGCAACAAGAAACACACAAGTACTCCATGAGAAGCGGACGAGGGTACCGTAACCAGGGCTCAAAATAGAGGAGGACTGGGTTGAGGCGTGGGAGCGCTGGGACGGTTGTGGGAGAGATGTGCGACCAACGGCCCAGACACCCATCAGAGGGAGATTATCAGGAGGGGGGGGGGGTGTTATAAGGAAGGCCAACTCGTCTGCAGAAATCCCATTTGACGTCTCTAGGAGAGCCACAGGTAACCCTCCACCAGCGCACTCCGTATTGGCCCTCTTACCTGGATCTCAAAACCAAAGGACTCCTCCTCCGCTTTCTCCAGGACGACCACCTTCCTGGAAACACGACAGACACCACGCATGAATACAGCATGTCATCATCATCTCAATGTTCACGCACATCCACTTGCTCACTTCATAACCTTTTCTCACGCTTTATCTAGTCTCATTTTTTTTCATCATTTCATTCATCATTTGAAATAATTTTGAGTGCTTACTGATAAGGCTGGAAAATAGCGAACTTGATACATAGTTCTGCATTTTATGGATTATATTTTATTCATTTATTCATTATGAGAACTCAACCTTTGTTGCCTCATCTACCCAGGGACAATCTCTACATTCACTGAACGACAGTGATCAACAGGATCGTCAGCTAAAGTGGAGGAAGCGATGAGGAACCTTGTTGTAATCCTGGGTTAAAAACCTTTTTCAGGGTTATCAGCTAAGGGATTTAAAATATGTGAGACGCAGCCTTGAAAGATATTCTGGAGACTGGTAATATGCACAGAGATTGGATCCATCCATGGGCCTTTAAACCCCCTAGTGAGGAGAGATTAGGCAAAGATGAACCAGAGTGATACTGTGATACCACTGTACTGTACACATAATGTCTGGTGGAAGACCCGGAAAAACAGCAGATAAGCGAGCGTCATGGTCGAGTGCAACTTTATGCAAATCCCAGCGCAGCGACAGAAGTGGACAAGAGTTCCCTTGTAGCCCGCAGCGTGTGGACGTCACGACTGCAACTGTACAGGGCTGCCACCATCTCCGTGGTCGTCCCAATTCATCCCAGCTCTGGGGCAGAATATCATACATAGTAATGACCAGGGAGACGAACAGATTAGTGTTGTGATGAGAGTCGGCGACTGACTCTAGCCATGAGAGTCAAGAGGCCTTATGGATGTCTGCAGGCCACAACAATGACTCTCTTAACACCAGACGGCCTGCTTAATCTTTGGTATTAAGAAACACAACTTTTACCATCACTAGGTAGCAGAAGGGAGTGATTATACTTAATGTACACACTTATTGTATGTTGTACGTCCTGCTACTCAAAAAAAGGGTTAGTTGTGTAGCATCTTATCCAAGCCATCTTTGTTGTATACAGGGAATGGATTAACCTAGCAATTGTTAGTACTTGGCACTTGGTTCTATGAACATCCTTACTATACCGACAGCAATATATTGTTTCACCTTCTTCTGACAAATGTACTTATTGTTAAGTCTCTATGGACAAAAGCCTGTGCTAAATGCCCTGAATGTGAATGTTAATGTAAATGATTATTAAAAAGAAGTATGGATGAACACGGCACCAGAAGATCCGGTGCGGGAGTGGGGAAAGATTAGATACGGGAGAGAGCGGGGGGGGGGTGTACCTTTGAGGTTCGGGGGACTGCGCCAGCGGTTTCCATTTCTGCAATCCGCCTCCCTGTGAGAATGGAGAGGGGGAAGGAAACGTGCGTAAGTTACCACAACAACACACCTCCTCCGAGGGCTTAGACGCCATCCGCGTCAGACTTATCGGGGCTTTCCGCTCCGCTTTCATGGACGTACCTACGTCTGCACGCCCTGCCTTTGAACAGGACGTCTGTGACGCGGGGCTGTGTCTGAGCGGCACAAATAAAGGCCCTCAAACCAGAACTACCAGTCGGGCAAATCTTTGTTTACCTAATTAAACACCTGTTGGTAAACAACACAGTCCATGGAGGAGTAGCTATTTAGAGCGATTACATCAAACACGATGACCTAATGGAGCTTTTGCCATAGGCCTGCTATTAAAACTGATATATTCTGTGTGTAAACATAAAGAAAATACATCTTTATCCATCTTCCTAAAGCTACACCATTTACATAGGTCTAGCACTAGTAGACGTGGCCTACCCACAATTGCCACATTGAGGGGGAACCCAGGGGAAATAACGTGCTAGGGCAGGGGTCCCCCCGCCCCACCCTACTGTAAATACGAGGGATATCTCTTCAGCTAAGCTGCGCCTAATCACTCCGGTCCATTCACCTCTGTTCTACCTTCATGTCCTCTACCGCTGCTCATATGAAAGGCCGCTTTGTGGGGCAGCTGCTGGCTGGGCTGTAAATGTTGCTTTCTTTATTTCCCCAACACTTACAGAATTGTCCCAGGCCCTTCTCAATGCGTGCATTTACCCCCCCCCCCCCCCCCCCCCCCCCCCCCCCAGAGACCAATGAGAGCACAGTGGACTCCCGGTCCCTGAACACAATGCACAGTGTTGTTGCCGAAGACTGGATCCCAAGTCAATGAGCCCTTGGGCCCGAGAACACCTAAACACCGCCTCCCACCTCCCCGTGCACACACACACACACACACAGACACACTCACAGCCGGTTCCAGACTCACGCATAGTAGGGGATTCTGATCCATTTATGGGTTTAGGGAGAGAAACAAAAACGTATACACTTAAAGGGTAGGATACATCTGCATGCATGAACTTTGCGTGAATAAATAAGATATTTTCTTCACAAATTCCTTGAGTTTAGAAGACAGTTAATATGCTCAATAGAAAGACATTAAACTTAACTTAATATTTTTATGGGGCTTCATTTGTTTTTAGGGGAATCAATAACCACAACGGATACGAGTTAATTTCATTTAAATTAAGTCACCAAAGGTTAGTTAGGTCTGTCCTCAGGCAATTCCGTTTACTTCCAAGTCAAATGTGAGCAAATTAACTCTTCAGTTGTTCAAATATGTTGACGAAGAAACTAGTTTTTGTTTTAAATGTCTGCGCAAACACACTGTACAACCCGTGGGACTGGATGAACGGCTTTGAACATCATCCTTGTGTCCTTTGACACACTGACTGACTCCACTGTGTATTGGGGGTCCAAGAACATCACTGTATGTTGGGGGTCCACATCCCTGTATGTTGGCGGTCCTACCCCACCCCTTATGTTGGCGGTCCTACCCCATCCCTGTATGTTGGCGGTCCTACCCCATCACTGTATGTTGGGGGTCCACATAGTAATGTGGACCCCCAACATACAGTGATTTGGTTAGGATGCCTCCCGATGGTCGCTACAAGTGCATCACGTGTCAAGTGATATTCTGTTGCTCCTCAGGCGCATCTATCTTTTCTTCACCTGCGAGTTTTGACAATTTTAACGTGTTGATGCTTGCAACATTTAACATATATAATTATTAAGCTTATGCATATTTCATAAAATAAAAAAATCGTCTCAAGTCGGTCCAAAAGGAAACACCTAAGGGCCACCACACTCCTGCCCTTTCTTCACAGCTACAGAGAAAGTTTGGTCCAGGAAGCGGGGAACTACTCACCCTGTTGAAGGTCCGGGCAATGTCCCGCCGGAGTACGCTAAAGTTTTGTAGTTGTAAACCTCCGAGGAATTTGGTTTCAACTCCACAGTTTTGCAACTATCTGACTTTGATGAAGGGAAATAAATGTCATTATCCTGAGTTGATGGTCCACCCTGAGGATTGTTGGAATTGACCTTCTTCAGCCTCCTGAAAGTCATTGTTGTGCTCCACTATTAAAGATACCAAGTGCAGACAAATAACTGAGTAAGTACTCTCTCGCTCAAAATGTGATGAACTTCCTAGTGTCCGCTGCAGTGTGGTTTGTGAGAGGCAGCATGTGAGCAGCTGAAGGGCTCCTCCTGGTGATTCACTCAGGGGCGGGGCCTCAGAGATGAACCTTGTCCCCGTCCCACGGAGAACCGAGAGAGAAGAGAGAAGAGAGAGAGAGAGAGAGAGAGAGAGAGAGAGAGAGAGAGAGAGAGAGAGAGAGAGAGAGAGAGAGAGAGAGAGAGAGAGAGAGAGAGAGGTACTTCCGAAAGAGGGGGTTCGTTTCCGTCACATCTTTTTTCCAATTGTATTGTTATTGTTCTCGCTCCGGGAACTGCTAGCTGATACGCAAAGCTCATTGGAAGTAAGGGACAGAACAAGGTAGACCGGGACAACGCTCTAGTGCAGCATCCTCTCAGCCTAATTGAAAGCCAAAAGCAACGTCAACTTCAACTTCTCTACCTCCTAATCGCCTTATCTGATGCTATGTGTATTTTGCATGTAAACATTTCGTGCCCTCGATGGCATTTTTGGATTCAGAAATTTACAATTTATAGTTTATATTTCAAATAACATACAAATAATGGTGATCTGGAAATCACATGATTCATGCATGAAAGAAATTACACCAATAAAAAAAAGGGTTACCTAACTCTTACCATAAGCATTGGTAACTGAAAAATGGATGGAAATAAATTACAACCAAAAAAGTTTATCATGGTTTATTAAAACCTTGATTCACTACTACAGTATAATATCAACATTCTCAATATTAATTGAAAAATATATGGCGAATGAAAGCATTTAAACACGTACCACAACAGTTTACAGAGCGTTTTAAATAAAATATTTTGAAAAAATATATAAATTATGAGTTATTAATGAACACATTCAAATTAACTAAATAGAATACAGCATGGCATTGCTGTACATATGCACATTCAAAGCGGTATAGATATCTATAGGCTGCGGCGTCTTAGAGGCATCTATTCTGTGGTAGACCATGTTAATAACTACCCATTCCTGGCATAATCCAGTTGCGACATAAGTATCTATATGAATCTATTCAAGTGAAACATACAAATACAATTCTAAAGAAAATTAATTCAAACCGAGTAAAGATCAGCCAAAACTGAAACTTAAGTCAACCTTCTGCGGTTTGAGGTTAAAATGTACACTCCAATTATTCCTCAAGCTAATCGAGTTATGCTAATTTGGCAATACAGCAGTTCAAACTCAACTTCAGCGATAAAAGAGGTAGGCTATTCTAGAAGTCCCCTCCCACTATGATCCCACTACATTAAGAGCATGTAGGCTAACTAATTATATCATAAACAACAGAGAACTTATCAAAAGGCACAAACAATGGCATATGAAGCTTGCTAGAAGTTTTGCTTTTATCCCTCCGTTGATAAAGTAATACTTCAGATGGTCATACACAGTTGCGGTAAATGGGTCATACATTTGTAAGGAATTGGGGGATTAAAATGAAACCACAACAGAGAAGTCAACTTTGGTCAAAATGATATACCCATGAATGAAGATCCTATACATTTCTAAAAGGCCACATCGACAGGGTTGCATTCCTAAAAGGCGTGTCATGCTTAATTGATTCTGTATGAAAGGAGCACTGGAAGTTCCCCACTGCATACCTACTTTACATCACTGCATTCAACGCTACGCATTCAGCCTAAACATTCACAACAAAATATTACCAAAGAGAAATCTTTCAGCCCCTGGTCGGTCAGTGGGTCATAGTCACCAATGTGATGGTATTTATTTGTAGCTGAAAAAGCTGGAAGACTTGGCCAGGGGGGCCATCAGCATGTTGGCTTGATTTTTGTGTGTGATGTGAATCTAAAAAGAGAGAAGGAAAACACAAAAAGCTATTTAACACAATAGAAATACAAATTATGTGTATGTTCTCATGGTCACAATATCAGAAAAACCTGTGGACTCTAAACACAGACTCCTTCTACAGAGCCATAAGACTACATGTTTGTTTTGGTACAGTCAGTAGTGACTGGCCATCGACAGTGTTGCATTGTGAGTTGCAAGCCATCAATATTTATAAAACATGTTTTGACATGTTTATAGACATAACATTGATAAAGTCCCAGGCCATGTGTTGGTTGGTCCCGATGTCCTGCGTGTGTTTGCTACCGTGTATGATAGAGCCATGTGTGTTTACTATCGGGTATGACAGAGCCATGTGTGTTTGCTATTGTGTATGATAGAGCCATGTGTGTTTGCTATTGTGTATGACAGAGCCATGTGTGTTTGCTATCGTGTATGACAGAGCCATGTGTGTTTGCTATCGACAGAGCCATGTGTGTTTGCTATCGTGTATGATAGAGCCATGTGTGTTTGCTATCGTGTATGACAGAGCCATGTGTGTTTGCTATCGTGTATGACAGAGCCATGTGTGTTTGCTATCGTGTATGATAGAACCATGTGTGTTAGTTTGTGCTACAGGGCTCACTGTGCAGGGAGGCTGCATCCAAGGCTCTCCATCGATCTGCATGGGCAGGGCCTTGGTTGTCCTGCGACCATTGGTAAGCAATGAGAAGGAGGAGCAACACAACAAAGAGTGAGCAAATAACAAACCAATTGCCCCCTCATCACCCCTCATTTGTATGTGACACGTGATCTGCTGAAAATGAAAGAGCACACTTCTATTATGCCAACGAGAATTCAGGGTCATGATTAGCAAGTGATGAAAGTCAATGAGGGCAGCCTTTGGCTGAGTGCCCAGGATTAAAACACCAAGACAAGTCTGAACATGACTGTTAGGGGGGGGGGGGGGGGGGGGGGGGGGGGGGGGCGGGCGTGCTCACCTGATGGTGATCTGTGAGGTCTTGGCCAGCCTCACTGCACTCTTCATGCCCGTGTAGATCTGACCCATTTCAATGACCCCCTCCAGTCCCACCACCTCCAGCCTACGGTCGCTGACGTCTGGATGCAAAGGGAGTCATGAGAAACAGAACCTCACAGAGAAACACGCCTATGATACAAACAGATATGATGAGTCAGACACTTTGTTTAGAAATGCCAAAATCCATGGGGAAATGTGTTCATAGACTCAAAGCTGGTGTCTATATTCATCCATCAAAGTTTCATCAATTAATAATACGGCATGAGAAGCTTGATTGACATTTACCGGGTCCAACCGTGACAAGGCACTGAACGCCATAAGGGTTTAATTCAACCTCCTATATTGTCACTGGCAGTGTCTTATCCATTACATATCAGTTTTAAAAGCATCGACAAAGTGGTTCTGAACCTGTCGGTTTAACCAGGAAGGACATTGAACATTTGATCAGTTTCAATTCAACACTTGACATGAGACGTTCATCAAACGGTGGAGGACAACTGAATCGACGGCCTAATATCCGTCTCCTTTGGAGGTCCCGGTCCGACGCCCGGTGACCCGGCTCAGGTACCTTGTGTGGTGACCTTGAGGACCTCCGGGTCGACGATGACCTCGGGCTCCTCCTGGCCCGCAGCGGCCTTCACGTCCCCCTTCTTCATCTCCCCCCACAGGTTGGAGCCGCCGTGCATGCTGGGAATGTTGAGAACCGCGATTCCCTCCATCGAGAGGCTACTGAGGTCTATAGGCATACCACAGCACTGACCACACACACAGAACAGGCAGTGAAGGAAACATGACGCCATTAAAATTGGCACTACTGTCTGACTGAGCACTTTTTCTACCATTCATATCAATGGTAACGCATCATTTTCTGTTCTTACCTCAATTGTCATACACTCATTGACTTTCTTGCAGGATGCAGAGATTGTTTCTGAAGTGGCAAATTCAAAATACCACAGCTTATTCTTCATTCTGTATCCGTACATAAAACAGGCCCCGCAGTTTAGTGTTAGTATTTAGAACTGGCATTTAAATCCTCAAATACAGTGCCAAACATTAACCCAAGCCAAGTGGCTTTGCAGAATTATGCCAGATCAAATATGACCTTTTAATCGCTACGAGTGTTAGAAGTGGCCCATTAAAGCCCACACAGTCCCCTAGGTAATGGAGTGTTTTACTGGGACTCAGAAACAGATTTGGATAGCTGCAATGCTGAGAATCATGATAATGATAATTATAATTATATTATATTATAACTACTGTCATATTTTGAACTACACTTAAATACAGTTCAAACTGACATGGATAGAGGACATGTTTGCAAATGTCTTTCAAGTGTATTTAAAGCATAATTCATAAATGACCCCAGACATGACATTTTGTGTATATAGCTGCTAAATATGGGAGAGATGGATGCTATTATTGAGATATATAATTTAGAAAATGGCATTTCATTGCTAAACAGCACGTAGGTCAAGGGAATCATCGTCTTTTGACACATAGGCGAATATCAGGAAGATTCCTGGTTTAAGTATGTCATTTTGTTGCCCACACCTGCTATTAAACTTCTGAGGATGCTTCTCCCTCATGGTGTGAAATCGGTGCGCAATGGAGGCGTCCTGTCAATCATAAAGAAAAAAGCACAATGATAAACCCGGTGAGAGACGGGACCGGCCTGGAGGCCAGAGAGGACAGGTGATGGATGCTCCTGTTCCTGGACCTGAGTGGGGGCGGACTCACCACTCCGATGGAGAAGTAGTTGTTGATGATCTCGTAGGGCACGGGGTCCCCCTCCTCCTGGTCCGGGTCCGTCACCACCCGCACGCTCCAGCGGTCCATGAGCACCGGGGAGCTGCCCTCCAACTCCTTCAGCACCCGGCTCAGGTCCACGCCGTCGTACCCTGGGGGGGCGCGCCACAACACCAATTAAACACTAAAACTAACGCTAAAACTCTGGGCCTTGGTTCTATTTGGAAGGGAGCACACACACGCACACACGTACGCACACACACACGCGTGCACACGCACACACATAGACATAACACACACACACGCACACACAAACACACACACGTGCAAGCACACAGACACAACACACACACACACGCGCGCACACACACGCACACGCGCACACACACTGAAGGTCTTTATCTTTGAAATTTCAAAGCCGTTTGTTCATAGTGTTAAGTTGCTTTCTCACCTCCTCCCCATCTGAGACATCTTGCGAGGTCGTTTCCTGTTCCGAGTGGCAGCACAGCTACAGGTGGTCGTACCAGAAGGTTTGCTTTGTCTAAACAGTGGGATGGGAAAAGGAGAATAATGATAGAAAAAAGGGAGAATGCATCAGGATCATTGGTTGGAAAATGTAAAATTATTTTGCTAGTGTTTAAGTGACACTGAGTACCAGTTATATCAGGGTTCTCCCAAGATAATGTCATAATGGCCTGGGAACCAAACTATTCTGCAAGTTCATATTTTTCTACGCATTTGCTAATTGACCTGGTGAAGAAATATCCGTGGAGAACCCTGAATTTATTACAATAAATGACACATTAGCACCACCTGCAGATAAACCAGAGTCACTGCAGCAACAGAGTCTCTGGCCAAGAGAACATCAGACTGCATTTTAATGAACTAATTATGAACATGTGCATCTGTTCTGCATCATGTACAGCCTACATCATATATATGTTGCACCTGCAAAAAAAGAAGCATGCTATAAAGTTACAATAGCTCAATCAAATGGCACATAAATAATATGTATACAATCAAGTGATCCGTTATAATAACCGGACGATCGATAACATGTGTAAATGAAATATAGGGAAAATCAATAAATAAATTAGCTAAATGCATACTTTATTAATTTCTCACCTATCGCATCCAGGATCCAGCCCACGGTGCCGTCTCCCCCGCACACCAAGATCCTGTAGTCTTGCAGGTTTCGGAAGAAACTCAGTCTGAAAATATATTGAATAAAAAAAGGCTATTTCAAATACAAACTAAAATAGCATTCTATTTTTGGTCTCAAGAGGGGCTTATGATATCGTTTGCTCCAGAAATCCATTTAGTAATGTGGTTCAGTATTGCATTTAGACTTCAATTTAGAAAACGACACCAAAGTTTCGACTTGTGTTTAACGTTCTTGTGATTAATCGAGCTAAGCTTGTGGCTGACGCCTCACCCTTGTGCAGGTCCCCCGTTCAGCAGGTTGAAGACCTGCCGTGGGTTCAGCAGGTACTGGAACTTCCTCAGCACCCTGAAGCAGAATAAGTGAAGGAGTGAGGCGACTGCAAAGGAACTCAACATTTATACTTCGATTCCATATTCAACATCTAAAAACTCGTGACTCACTTTTCGCCCTGTTTCCCTCCACTTTTAGGGTTCACAAACACCAGGAGAGGATGGGTGTTGGCCACTGGGCTGATCTGTACAACAGAGAAGCAAAACCGCCATGAGTTAAGACGCCAGTTGGCAAGCCCCCTGTCGACGTAACAACAAGGCAGACGGGTTGTGCAGAAAACGACTGACAGCACAAAGGATCCCTCCGGGCTGGATGAAAAGATGCAAGCCCCCATCCGCCAGAGATAGAAAAGACGGGACATGAAATGCCAACAAGGCAATTCTGAGGACCACATAGGCCTGTATCAAATGTCTCACAAACGATTATGTCTCTCAAACTGATTATTGAACATTGGCCCTCACCCGCGTGGAAGGGGGTAGCGACGAAGCAAAATGGTCGTCGCACCCTCACACCTCTCTCTCTCTCGCAAATGAGTGGTTGCTTATAATTGCTGTGAGTTAATGGTTATCGCTCCTCATATTCAGTTTCCCCACGCTGCAGAAATGTGAGGTGGTGCTGAGAGGAAGGGTGTGGGCGGTGCTGGACATGAATGGATGGATGCTATCGGACCCCTCCAGGGACCATCTAGGGTTCCTTACAGTACAAATGAGACAATGACACCAGTTTGTACTGTTTCCTCTGGACCTTTGTCATGGCTGACAGTATCCATGACAAAGGTCCAGGGGAATGTGTGATGTCATGGCTACGAACGATGCACTGTCCCCAGGACAGTTCCGAAGTAAATGCACAGATGTACCACGTAGCTATTTGAAGTGCCCAAAATGATATAGGAACAATTTAGTTTGTCTGTTTGTTGGTAATTAAAATCACTTGGTTGCAGAAGTCACCACTCCATCTTCCCGGAAACATCCAGAGTTTTATGGTCATACTGAACCCTGTAATAATATAATAGGTACTCAGTAGTCACAAAGTATCCACAGTATCAGTTCTTTGCAACACCAAATAGTTACCTCCATATTGCATAACTTCACACCTTGTTCTCCAATACCTATGTATGAGGATGTTAGAAGCTGTACAAATACACCCTAAATCTAACCCTAACTCTGAAGCGTTGAGCCTCTACTTTGGTGTCTCTCACACGTCCAGCATAGTGTCCAGCTGAGCTGATCATAAATAATAAAAAAAAAAAACACTTTGGTGTTACACTTTGGTCTACAGACAAACACATAGGGTACGGGAAACACCCCAGGTGAAACACATAACTTTCATCAAACATATGATACAACAGACATGATACAACAGATGAAGGGCTTCAGGCAGAGCATTGTCGTCACACAAAACATCTTCTGTCTTCTCAATCTGTACCGGGTTAAGCTATTTGCACAATTGCCAAACTCTTTTGTATTGAATACAAGTTTCAGCATGATCCCAGCAACAAAACATAATGGTCCTAGGACCTGTCTGTTCATTATTTTTAATAAGAACTTTGTGACACACAGCCATCTCTGAAATGCAAGTGGTTTTACATCCCATTCACGACGACAAAGATCACAAAGTGAAAACAAGCTTTTCCTCCCAATAGACACAGTAGTAGTGTCAGAGGAAGGGTGCATTGTCTCTACTGAGTACAACTGGACTTCCGATCTCTTTTTAGGTTGACATGTACCCAGGGTGCAGGTTTGTGGCATATATTCAGAGCGGAGTTCAGGTCACCAGACATCGGCCCGTTTGTCATGGAAGTCTATGTAGGGTGGACTGCATGTTTATTAACTCATTGAAAATGCCTTTGAATGAATCACACAATGATGGCTGATGAATGCAGATCCCTGTGGATATAACCGTGTTGTGCTGGGCTTGTGCTTGTGATACAGAAGGCGCCGAGCGCTCTACGCCCTCACTTTTCCCACGCCGGGTCGTCCTAGTGACACCTATTATCAGAGGCCTCGCCCTGTCCCGCGGTGCGCAGCCATGCCAGTTCCCCTGTGGAGCCTCCTCCCTCTCCTCCTCCCTCTCCTCCTCCTCTAGCCTCCTTGTCGTTGTGCAGGGACAATACCTGCAGCACCTGGCCGTCAGGCGTGGTGTTGAGCTCAGATTCCTCTGTGGTCGTTGGGCATCCGTTCTTCACCTCTCCTCGCCGCTCCTTCACAGAGACAGAACACCATCGGTCAGCTCAGCCCGCGTTTGCTTTAGAGGAATACCAGTGGCGTGCCTCAGGGTCGATTCTGCATTCTAGCAGAATCGACACTCAATAGTCATCGTCCTAGCATAGTTCATCAATAGTGAGCCTCCTAGCATATACAATCAATAGTGATCATCCTAGCCTATACATCAATATTGAGCATTCTAGCATATACACTCAATAGTTATCATCCTAGCATAGACCATCAATAGTGAGCCTCTTAGCATATACAATCAATAGTAAACATCTTAGCATATAAAGAAATGTAATGATGAGCAGCCTAGCCTTTAAAGACACTCAAAAGTGAGCATCCTAGAACACAAAGACAATGGTGAGCATCTTAGCACATAGAGACAATGGTGAACATCCTCGAACATAAAGACACTCCACAGTGAGCATCATTTAAAGACAGGAAGGAACCTTGAGTGTATGAGCCGGGAGTGTCTGACCTTTATGACTGGGTATATGGCCCAGGGAGGAAGGATGTGGTCTCGGAGGGGTCCGCAGGTGCACTCCATCGGCTCGTGGGCGACACACTCATCGTGGCGCTGTAGAGAAGCAGAGGTCACGTGACATTCAAACCCGTTTACTACAAAACGAGGTAGACAAAAGAAGAACATGAAAAACAAAAAGCTGAAGAAAAAACTGACAGAGATAATGAGAAAAAGTTCACGAAAAAGGTGAAAACGACCGAGGGAGGAAGGTCGACCGACCCTCAGCGTACCATGGTGTGGCACCAGACGCAATGTTTGCCCGAGAGGCCCTGGTAGCTCTTTATCTTCTTCTGGCATTTGTCACACTTCCCCGAGTCGCAGTTCCCGATCACCCAGTCATGCGCTGGGACCTGGAACATAGGTGTTAACCGTTTACAACTCGCTCAGTTACACGCTTTCTGATCAATGCATTCTCCGGGAACATGAATGTAAAAATACCCCGGTTTCTTTCTTTGACTTGACGTAAGTCCTGGTGCAGGGAGCCGTGCTCCTGTTGGCACAGCGGCCGTGGACTGTGTATTTACAACCTGTTCAACCAAACACAAGACTTACAATCACTATGAAAGTCTACATAGAAGCTTTCTATTTAGGTAAATAACATTGCTTGCTGTCTTCCAGGGAGAAAACTGTTGCATCGCTGACCTCTGCTGGTGCAGTTGAGTACTTACAGGTGCAGCACAGCCCCTGTTTCCTCAGTCCCAGCAGCATGTTCTGGCAGACGTTGCAGTAAACAGGCTTGTTGAAATGCTTCATTCGCCAAAGATGCTGCCCGTCCTTCTGGGTCATCTGTAGGAGCAAAGACAACGGTGTCATGGGAGACGTTCACCAGATCTCCTTCACCAAACATGGTTTGTGGTTTAGCGTGAATCCTTTTTTCATAATTGCTTAAAATAGTCTAGCGAAATCCTGCTGTCATTGTAAGAAACTACAACTCATCCTAACGGCTGCAATATGTGGAAACAAAGCTTCACCACTACCCCTTTTCCATTATAGAGATCTTCATATTTGTTGCTGGGTGTATGTGTGCTTTGTGCAAGGCGCGCAGTTCAGTCGCTCTTCACACCCACGCACTGACTGCTGCAGACAAATGGCATCTCTCATGATCATAACACAGCCCAGAGGGGACCAGCGACAGGCTGTCAAGCTCTTAACACTTAAGTCCTTTACATCTCTCTGTGTCTTTAGCCACAGTTTGGTTTTATTCCATTTTGTTGGCTGAAATGCATCCAAGATGCAAGTTACGATGTCATTGACTAACACCGGACAGCGAATACACACACACACACGCACACACACACACACACACACACACACACACACACACACACACACACACACACACACACACACACATACAGCCAAACACACACCAGTACAAATGGTAATACATGTCAACATTATTAGAGAGATTGGAATTTAAGCTAGGGTAGGCAATTTGGAGAAACCAGCCAAAGTAAGCTAGATTTAACATGTTCCAACTGAAAAAGTGACACCCATCCCTCAGGCTTCCCTCCAAAGCCACTTCCCCAAACACAGGATCTGCTCTGCTCGCTGTAGTCATGGTCCACCTAGCCATGTGGATGACTCATGTGCAGTAAGCAGAATGGGAAGCAGAATACGGGCAGAATGCGTGCGGGTAGCTGTGTAGATAGACAGTGTAGATAGAGAGGCAGGCCGTATACTTCACACATGTATTATTGGACGGGCTCATTACAGGCCTTCGACAGCCAAAGATACTGGATTTAGTCATAGCATTTTGTTGAGTGTTGTCGGAGCAAAGAGGCTTTCAACAGAAACACTACTCTAGCTGTAACCAGTGACATCATTGACATTGTACGTTATCAACGGTGCCTCCAACATCCAACAGTCTGGCCAGTGTGCCAGTGAACTTTGGGGAGCCGTGCGCGGAGTGCCGCCCACGCATGGCCTCCGCCTGGGTCTTGGCTGTACGGGTGTCTGGAAATAGCCTGAGGGGAAATCCCTGGCATTGTGGTGGAGGCTTGGTACACTCACAGAGCCTGTCTGGTGGGCCCAGTCTGCCAGCAGATGGCTTCACAGCATGAAGAAGGGATACGGGGGCTTCGCAAAAACCCTTCTGCAGAACAATGTGCCTTCAGAATGGTGCTTTAGGAGATAAACATACTCTCTGGATACCAAGACAAGCCTGCGCCAAGATCGTCCTGCCAAATGGTGCCTCCCTGGAGTATTCTGTGTGAAATAACACCCGTGTCTAACTAACTGTAGTGGTTGTAGTTAATTGATTTATAAAAAAAGAATAGACAAGATTGTCAGTTATTCGCGCAAACTAAGTCAGTAATTGTCTGCGGAAATAACACGGGACTAGTGGGCACCAAACATGAGGAACCACTGTTTCCTTTTCCCTGGTTTCTCAACAACACGTGAGCGCAGCCAGCCGCGCACACAGTGCTTCCTGGTGGCCCCACCGCCTTGAGCCAACACAGACTCACAGAACAACACAACAGCCGCCGGGGGGAGAGCGGGCCTGGGGGCTGGCTGTGTGTCGTACCTTCAGCCCCAGCAGGACCAGCAGGGGGATGTTGTTCATGCCCCCCTCCACCCACTCGTCCAGGGACACGGTGCCGCTGCTGTCGGCGTCGATGGCCACCATCATGTCCTTCAGCACCTGGGAGACACCAGAGTGCTGCCGTCAACTCTGGATCAGCACTCAGGCACGCACGCACGCACACGCACGCACGCACGCAGCACGCACACACACAAACACAGTGTGTGTGTATGTATGTGTGTGTATGTGTGTGTGTGTGTCTGTGTGGAATGCCCTGAACAGGTTTCCCGACTTTGTGATCATAATCTCCCTGACAGTTGTACCCAAGATGTTATCACTGGAAAATGAGTAACAGGTTTTTATTAGGCCAAATTGGTTTAGTGGAACACACACGTGGAAGCACATTTTATAATAAATGTGTCAAAGTTGTGGACTGTGTCTGTATTGTATTGTATTGTTTTACATTCAGAATTGTGTCATACAACTAGTCAATAAAAAGACAATACTGGTCTAGCTGATCAAACCATAGTTACTGTACTGTAGATCCCGGATTAAACATTCAGTACCAATTAAATTAGTCAACACAACTTGTAAACAGATAGTACTTTGGCCTTCTGGAATCAAGGTGCATTAGTCAGTGCTGATTTTGTTGACAACCATGAAATGCCATTCAAGCCCTTTACGAAATGTCTTATAACAAAGACCACAGTGCTATATCACTATTGTTTACATTCACAGCAGGCGTGTTAACTCATGATGCTCAAAGTAGAATTGGCAGAATGAAAAGAATCTGACAGATAATAAAGTTAGCTGATGTTTTAGGGAAGCCAGGAGAGACATTACGATGGTTTGATCACCCAGACGGGTGTGGTCCTCTCAAGTAGATATTTTCTTGCGACGAGTCATGTTGCGACGAGTCAGTCTTGTATATACAAGAAGCTAACCCCAGTTTCCTTGGACATCGTTTTAAAGTGCACCGTGATTAATCTAACCCTGTGTTACGAGGAAGGACGTGGCATAGAGCCCACAGGGGACTCACAGGTCTGAGTTCAGACACATCCCATCCCAGGTAGTCTGCGGCGTGCATCATCTGGGCTATGATCCGGTCCACCTCCTGTGGGTACGGAGAGGCAACCAATCAACACATTGAACCAACACACTGCAGGATCCAGAGCGGCACACGCTCTGTGGAGCTAAGGGACGGGATGAACCACTATAAATGTACGTATAGAAATACTGTACTCACAGAGCTGTCCAGGACCCCGTTGCCATCCCGGTCATAGAGCTTGAAGGCAACTTAGGAGGAGGAGAAGAATGAGAAGAAGAACAATGAGAGACAGATGGACCAATAGCAGTCAAGATAAATGTGTGTGTGTGTGGGGGGGGTTTGTGTGTATGTGTGTGTGTGTGTGTGTGTGTGTGTGTGTGTGTGTGTATGTGTGTGTGAGAGAGAGTCAGAGTGAGAGAGTGAGAGAATAAGAGAGCGAGAGAGAGAGAGAGAGAGAGAAGAACACAGGCTTACATTCCAGCTTGTCCCTGGGTTGACCATCCTCCAGCAGCGAGAAGTAACATGAGACGTCCTTCAAATAAACCTCTTCTACGGGCCAGAGGAGAAGCAGAGGAGATGGGAGAACGATTAGCCACAGCCACCATAGCCCCATTCACGTGCCTCCACTGCTAATCTGCCGCCCACATGAATGCCTATTACATCAGTGATAGATGTCACGTGAAAGAGGCCATACATTATAATGCATTCTAAGAGGTGCGTGGGGGGGGGGGGGGCGACAGAGGGGGAGAATGAAGGGGTTGTTTATGGCCGTGCCGGGGTGGTGCGTCAGCTCACTAGCGCTTGAGTTCTCAAAGGAGCGGAAGAGCCTCTGGCAGAGGTCGATGGGCAGGTCCTCCACCTCCAGGTAGGTCTTCAGGAAGAGACGGAAGCCCTCCTCGTTGATGCGCTGTGGAGAGGCGGAGCAGAGCCATGGATTATGTTGGTGTCCTCTAGAAATGGGAGGAGTTAGACCATGCTGATCAATTATTATTATTGATTTTTAACCCTAAGGAACAACATTGCACTTTCCATTACTTTAATAACCTTGAAACAATTTTTAACCGAAGGTGTTGTTATGCAAGCCCATACTTAAGAATCACCATCAGAAGAAGAAAAATAAGTGTTTGAGATTATACTGTTAAAGGGCAGACAGTGGTCTGCTGGAAGCAAAAGTGCACTATAACAAGAAGCTGGCAGAACTAGAGACGTCCTTGCTGCCCAACGGGTGTCTCAGGGTATTTTAATGAAACTACCATTAAACAGGATTCAGAATTACTGCTACTTTGCCAAAATGCTGCGTGCCAAAATGAAAATGTGTGTGTGTGTGTGTGTGTGTGTGTGTGTGTGTGTGTGTGTGTTTGTGTAATGTCCTGTGACTCACACATCCCCACTCTCCCCCCGTTTACTTTTTCATCTTTTGGATGTCGCTCTTCAAAAGATGGGGTAGCATGAACAAACACACACGAAAAAAACTGAAGCTGAATAAATGCCAGGCCATCTGTGTGTCCTGATATTTCCATTCCTCAGAAGATGAGCAGCTCAGGGCTAACGAAGCCTGGCTCCCTTGGAATTGATGAACCAGAAATCTACTTCTTGTTGACATTCCATTATTCCCCTGCTGGGACCGGCCGCGGCTGCCCGCTACTAAATCACCACAGGGTTTGGTACAATAACAGGCCGGGGAAGAGAACATTACAGCACACCGATGCAGCACACCGATGCAGCACACCGATGCAGCACACCGATGCAGCACACCAGCACACAGCACACTGTGGCGCTGGAACGCTTTGCAGAGTTTCATTACAATATCAAGCGGGCGATCCACACAGGTAATCAGACGTATTGGTCCTAAATCACAGATCAATCTCTTCTTCAATCTACTGTCTTGTTAGGGAGTGTTTCTATTAGCATATTTGCTGAAAGGGGTTGATTTTTCCATGGACCGGGGGTGGATGTCATCTGATGATCTATAGAAGTGCAACTAGACTAGATCTTATTCAATCACGTTCAAGCTTAGTCTGCATGGGGGCCGCCAGCATAGTACTTAGCTAGTTTATGCTGCGTCTGCACAAAACGGGAGGTAATTTCCATTTGCAACCTTGGTTTCACGCTCGTTCCTCTAAGGCAGCGCCGTCTGTCCTCAAAGCCCTTTTTCAATTCAGGACATTCAACACCCCAGAGGCACCTTTGCCTTAATACATTCATCTCCAGTCCTCCATCACCTGTAGTTTGTTATACATTCTTCCACACAGTTCTTTTAAGTAAACGCATGCCGGGAAGAAAGCCACGGCTGTGACAGAGAACGTAGTAGGACACGCTATCCTTCACCTCTCCGTGTCGGTGCTGGGCCAAACTGCCGTTTGCATCGAATTCCCTCAGCACATCTTTAACCTTCAGGCTGCAGTCTGGTAGGAGAAACACACACACGGGTTACACACGCTCAGGCATCTATGCACATGAAAGTGCAACTGCAAAACTTGTGAAATGCACGTGCAAAGAACCCCCCCCCCCCCCCGACTCCCAACACAAAAAGAGAAAACGACACATTTACAACTTACTCTCGGTAAGGAACCAATATAAACGTTTGGGTTATTGACCAAAAAACAAGATGAACCAGAATAGAAGTAGGGAAGATAATGTGCGCACAAAGATGATAAAAAAAAAAAGCCACTTGGAACCTGTGGTGTAACGCAAGAAGACCGCGTCTATAAAAAAATCAATAAAAGCAGCGAGTATTTCTGTGCTTCTGTGATATGGTGCGGGAGTGGTGCGAGAGCCACCTGCCACTAACCCCCCCAGCCTCCCATCCTCCCCATTACCCACATTCAATGTACTGCTGCAGCTGGATGAAGTCCACTGGATTCAGTTCCTTCACCTCTGGGTCTGAGGGGGCAGCCATGGTGCTGGGCTGCTCTTCTCCTCAGCCTGCGAACACTGGAGGAGGAGGAGGAGGACGACGAGAGAGAGGACCCACTGAGCAAGAGATGGAGTCAGATGATTGAAATCTAGAGCGAGAGAGATGGAGGGAAAGAGTGGGCATGGTGGGGAGCGGGAGGGGCGGGGGGAGGAGGGAGGATGCAGGGGGGGGGGGGGGGAGGCTGGGGGTGCAGAGCAGCAGCAGTAAAGTAGACTGCTGCCGCATCAAGCCAGGGCTGAGAGCAAACGCAGACAACATCCTTGCAGATTGCATCCGCTCTCGCCCTAATGTGATGCTACTAATGTAGTTCACCTAATGGTATGGCAAGAGACACACAACAACAACCTCGGACCGCGGCTCAAGGTTTGCAACGTTGAGTGAGCAAGCAATAAACCAGTTCAGGGATTGGCTTTTAGTGAGATTTTTGTATTTAAATTTACCATATAAAATGTCTAATATTTTACATGCAAGTATAAGCAGTGACTGGATTGACTGGAGTGTAAATACTCAGGCCACTGCTTCGCCACTGCCAAGGGGTATGGTCTGAAATAAGACACTCTAAACAAAGCTCATTTAAATAGTTTGAGAACTAAATAAGACAAAAGTTGCTTCAATTGATGTATGAGTCCTTTGAGTGATAGACTAGGAACTGTTGCCGGTAATGCAATGCTTGATTTCCTGGCGTCTAAAACACATATAATGGATGCATTAATTATTGATAATAATAACAACAGTAAAAACATTAATTGCGTGGCAGGTGTTAACACCAGGTGTTAGCACATTATATATATGTGATGACACAACACCCCCCCAACACACACCCCCACCCTCACACAACCCCCCCCCCCCCACACACACGCACACACACACACACACACACACACACACACACACACACACACATATATATATATTAAGTGGTGGCAGTAGCACTGTCACTTCTAATATCAACCTGTCTTGGCCGCTTGCTATAAAGTGGGTCTGAGTCTATTAAGAACGATGTCAGGCTGCAGACAGAATCCTTGGTCACTGGGGATCCCTCAGAATCGAAATGTTTTCCATTGTACTTTGGCCTTTAGCCATAACCCATTTTTACAACATCATTTGTCATTTCTACAAAGAAATATTAATGAGGATTTGTTCCTAAAAGCAACATGAAAATGAAACATCTAATGTCGAAAATGTTTTACAGTTGGCAAGAAATGTATGAGGGCTTCAGATAAGAGAGGGAGATGGATTGTGTTGATATCAATCTGTATCAAACATTTTATTTATATATACATATATGCCTGAAACACAGATTTTACTGTACAATCTCAATGGACTTTCTCTGGCAGGACATGTAACAACAGTACCAAGTAAAACATGCATTACACAAAAAGAATGAAAGGCAGCAGTATATACCTCTTCACACACATATGTGAATGAATACCAAGCCTCTCCATTGGAGGAAAGCTTTCACTGTATTGAGCTCTGAAAAGGTTGTGCTGTCCCCACTTAGCGTCTGCCAAAGCCCCGTCCCGGTGTTGCCAAGCAGCTCCGGCTGTGAAGCCACTCAGAGCGGAGCACAAAACCCCTAAGTAACGCTTCTACTGTGAAGTCAAAGGGCACTCTCACCCCATCACCCCTCTCAATACTTTAGATATTCTAAAATATTCTGTGCATTCACCAATACTAGCATGAACATGTCCAGGTGGATGAAATCAGTTACACGTACATCTTCAACACTTTTCCTTTTGTTTAACAGCGATGTGCTCCAACATGTCAGTTTCCTCATAACCAACGGAAAACCATCATTACCGCCCCATACGAGAAGATAGCGCATGATCTAATTCCTCTCTTCCTGATTGAATAATTATTTACACTCACAACACATTGACGTGGAGAGTGGAGATCCCCTCCAACAATGAGGGAGCAGCCCCGGATCACTGCAGAACGGGGAATCTGATTCAGAGAGAACACCTAACGCTTTGGTCAGCACTGTGGAACAGTCACAGGGTCAGCTCTGCGGGATTAGAACTGGCAGCAGCTCAAATAAACCAAGTCAGGGCACTATAGCTTGGGAGAGATTTGGTCTGTGTGTGCGTTGTTAACCTTCATACACAGTGTATGACATTGACCACCTGCTTCTGGTTCTCACTGAGATTACGCTGAAGCTCCGACACGGAAAGCCCTGGTTGGATGCTGTGTGTGTGTGTGTGTGTGTGTGTGTGTGTGTGTGTGTGTGTGGGTTTGTGTCCATACTGTACAATATAGTGTTGCCATTGTCTCTTTGAATGGAGAACCCATTAATGTTTTAAATTAAATTGGAACCGAGATTGTAACTGAATCCAGTAACTGCATTACGGAGGCAATGGTTGATTCGGAAGAACAATCGGATCGTCTCGGCTATAAGTAAACATCAAGGATTATAATTATTGGGCTTGTGAATCTGAGGCGGGCCTGTATAAAAATAAAAGTATTGTTATAATATAATTACAGAAATACATGCAGCCTTCTAAATAGATTAAACCAGTGGAAAGGGAAGACAAGCTAAATGAATTGCCAAATGCTTGGTGGTTTTCTTTCCAAGAGCTGGGTCTAGTGATTTACCATCTCCAATCTTTCTCAGGGGTCATTCTACACAAACACTCTTCCTATGCAGCGTCAGCCTAAAGGTATAGGGATGACCATTTTTTTGCGAGTAGGCCAGTGTTTGCACAAGCTGTCGTAACGCCCACACCTTGTGTCAAGGAAATCTGCCGTTTTATAACACCGGTGGGACTGAGCCTTTGAACCCCTTCGCTTTGTGCTCGGAAAACACGGCTTAGTGTTCTCCTTTGAACCGAGCGCTCGTGGAGACTGCGCTGGAAAAGTTAAGAGGCTATATTTAAAAAAGAAAAAACACGAAAACTATAACGGCAAAGAAGCATGACACACTGTCTCTCTCGCTTTCCCTCTCGAAGTGTGGCGGCCTGCGTGTTATATAAGGTTCGGCTCTGCGTGGTTTCCATGGAAAACAGGTCCCTTCATCAGCTACTGTCTGAACCTCGACACGGGTGACTAACCGCCTCAGGTAGTGGGAGGCGGTGGTGCTGGTGGTGGTGTGGTGTGTGGGGGGGGTCCTCCCTGACTTCTCTTGTTCCTCCCACGCTGTCAGACACTTCTGCTGCCTCTGAAACGGGAGGTGGGGGACGCTCTCACACTGAAAGTGCATCAGGCATGCAGATGCTACTGTGACTCAGTGCCTGAACAAGGGAATACTCCCTTACTATAAATGGCATGTTTGCTCAAAAGGTCACTTCCAGGGCCAAGACGTGAACTCAAGCACCAGCCTTCACTCTCCCTCTGGGTGGAACCAAAAAAACACCCTCTTAAAAGATTAAATTTCACTCAAAAGGGCAGAAGCTTGCTGTGGCTGCTGCTTGCCCCCCTGCTGTTGCAACATATATTCCTGAAGGGCGGGTTTACATGTTGCAATTGTGAGCAGCATGTAAAACTGCTAAGAAGCCCTACTAAGAGTGAGGGAAGTGTTGAAAGACGTGTGCACCATGAGCACTAAAGGTTCGTCACTAAAGTATGAATCACAGTGTTTTCTGCAGTAGAATGTGGGCGAAGCGTTCCTTGCCTCTTGGCTTCAAAAGGAGCATGGCTCATCTGTGGGTCTGACTGGGGCATGACTTATGTAAGGGCTAGATGTTTTTGTGGAGGCAGTGGAGAAATCCTTGCAGTGTTAAACACAAAACCTCAAACCTGCCCCAAGACGTGAGGGTACTGAGTCATTTGACAAGCAAGTTGCTCTTGTCAGATCGGCCTCAATAAGCAATACCAATTGGTTTACATTACATGTATAGATTATCAATATAATCCACCAGATCCCAGGAGAGAGCAGGCCTGCTATAGGAACAAATGTGTCATGGTCAAAATGCAAATTTAACATTTGTTAAAGAATAATAATGGCTGGTAAGTTACTACAGCTTGCTTGACTGCACAGCAGGATGCAGGGTATGAAGCATCAAATGGGTTCATTTATATTTGTCCTGCTCCCTCTCTTTGTGATGTAAACAGTAACCATGGGCAGAATGACCTCACTGCTTTATTGATTTTGCTCCTTGAAGCTCTTGTGCTGCTACAGAATACCGCTGGGTGTGTGTTTGTGTGCGTGTTTGTGTGTGTGTGTGTGTTTTCTTCCAGCAGAGGTAAATGCAGGTTTGATTCACTAGATTTCAAAGCATGTATTCGTTGGTTTACTTATACAAGTAAACAAAAGGAATAAATTGGAACAGATATCGAAAACTTGTGGTGTGACACGTGTAAGAAAACAAATAAAGCTCTACCCTCTATTGTCAATATATGGATGAGGGGGGGGTCCTCGGTTTGACAGCTCAGAAAGAGTCAATCACCAACGATGCTCCCTTTTTCTTCACAAAACAAAAATCTAATCAAACGTGTAGTACTACATTTGTATTCATTTCATTCCCACAATTAACACATTATTGCTCATGCTCATTACTGCATCTCAATATGTCATTGACATCCCAAATTTTACCTGACAGTAATTATCGCTTTATTCTAGTAAACAACCAAAGTAGGATCCCTTAAACCCAAAATCCACACTGTAGTTTGAATTCCACACCAGCCCTAAATAGCAGAAGCTGAGTGATGAGTTCTCAGACGTAATTCAAGAACTTGGCATTCAGAAATAAACATGGCCCAGTGTACTGCGTGACATGATGAAGCAAACAGAGCAGGAGGATCGCTCTGCTTTGATGACTAGTTATTATTAATAATCCTATCTTATCAATGCAGGTGTACAAATCAGCGGCATGTGGCTCAGGAGGTAGAGCGGGTTGGCTGGTAACCGGATGGTTGCTAGTTCGATCCCCGGCTCGAGGTTTCGAGGTTTCCCTGAGCAAGGCACCTCACCCTGACTGCCTCTGACGAGCTTACTATCTCCTTGCATGGTTGACCTCGCCTTCGGTGAGTGAATGTGTCCACGAATGGGTGAATGTTGGGCGATATTGTACAGCGCTTTGAGTGCCCACTGGTTAGAAAAGCGCTGTACAAATTTAGGCCAGTTAAGAGTAAACACAATATAAATCCTTCGCTTATCGAGCAGGAAGGCTACTCCTCCATACTGACGATGTGCCAAAGTTTGAGTGCGGCTGTCTTATCGTGTTGAGTGCTCTCTTTAACTTTAATAATAAACCACCCTGCGTTAAAGCACAGCTTTATCTCGGAGGAAGGATTGGCAATATAAGCATATACCTTTCAGTCCAGCCACTTCGAGTTCCTCTCTGGGTTTGTTGTTGTAGTTAGTAGCAGTGTACGCGGACGTCCAGGCGGTTCCTAGTCACGAATGAAGGAGAAGATTCTCGGCGAACTTCTCGTCTCCGCCGCCGACCGAGTGTGACTCGGAGAGCGCGAGTGAGCAAGTGTGAGTGGGGAGCTCGAGCGACTCCCACGCGGCACGCCCGACGCGTCTCTCTGCTTTAGCGCCGCCAACCCAAGCTGCGTATAAATTAGAGCGGCCGGCACCCCTTCACCGATTTAAAATGTTTTGCCTGTTTATATGTATGTTTGTATGTCAATTATGGCATCCATTACACTCCTGAACATCCCTGGAAGGAGGGATCCCCACTCGGCCTTCCTTCTCAAGATTTATTCCGTGCTTAAAAAGGGAGTTTTTCTCTGTCCCTCTGGGGGCTATGGTCATGGGGATGTCATAAATATATGACATGTTAAGCCCTTTGAGACTGTACCGGTGGTTATGGGCTATACAAAAAAAATACGTTGAATTGAATTGACAACTTTTACCAGATTTGTTTTTGTAATGTATTTGTTTTATTGACATTGCAATGACACTGGAGATTGAGTCCCCCTTGCTATTTGTGTCATAAGTTGCTGGGACACTAATAATGCGAGACTGCAGCATCACTGCACACTGCACAAACCACACAATGAGAACCAAGGACAAAACCAGGTATGCCACTTGGCACCAGGGCGCATGATGTCACATTCCGCAGTCCACAATAGGGTTTACACCCCACAATGGACAATCCGTCTGACGAGCTCTGTGCACCGGCCACAAACACACACACACACACACACACACACACACACACACACACACACAGTTTACAGATGCATATCAACTGAAAGGGTAGACGTGGTGCCACTATTTTAGTGCTTGCATTTAAACAATCTCAAATCTCTGATTAATTATTTAAAAGGGAATTAAGTCTGGCCGTGTATCTATATTGCATGTGGATGGATTTGGAATTTAGAAATAGCTTAAACATGGACCAGTGGCGACATGGTGTGGCGGGAATAAGATTATCACTTCTAATAATTCACTCACTTAGGACAAAATTTATATATATTACTTGGGAATAGGGTTAAATATTTTATTACTTTCTCATTTGAAAACCCATTTCAGAAGAGGGAAGAAAATCATACTGCAACAAGTTGCAGTCTCGCCATCTCAACACATCCAGCTTCTATCCCCAAAGGGCATTATAAGAGTACTTAAGCACTGTTTCCAACGAAGGCCATTACGAGCATGCCTAGACATACCTTTGCAAGTCCCACGTTTTTGATTAAAAAAAGCCGTTGATTATCAACATGAGCCATCAGAAGTTATTTATGTGTGAAGACTGCCGAAAAAGCTTTTATTTTAGTAATCAACAACATGATCACCTCGCATGCAAATGCTGATTGTTGGAATAAAATGTAATACACAATGTTGCATTTCAAAACAATAACTGTTTCAGCGTTTCACTGTGACACAACATACTAAATATATACAACCAAGGATGGAAGAACAAATTTGCAAAGAAGTTTAAATGTACTGAAGGCAAATGTACATAGATATGATCATATTTTCAAGCATGTTCATGTAAAAGGCAACACAATAAATAAAATAAATGGCACAACAATGTGAAGCACAAGGTCTCGTAAAATATACACAAAAAATAAGCAGAAAGCTAGCAAGAAAAAGTAAACCTTCCAAACAGTAACACACGCAGACCATTTTTTATCAACATCAAATAACAAAACAAAAAAAATCATCAAAATCATAATCACAGTCCAATTACAGTAAGAAGAATAAGAGGATACTATTTGTATAATTCAATATACTATGTCTATTTACAACCATTTATACAATTGGCGATATGTGGGGAGTACAGAGAAGCCTTTTCATATATTGGGATGTGGCAGAAGCAGAACAATCAATGTGTTAAAGCACTATGTATCAAGTTATAACCCTTGTAAACATTTAAATCTCTCCCGTACTCTTAGATATCAGTCAGGTTCAGCTGTCCTTCGCCAGGTTCATATGGTGTATTTCCTTATTTTAAGGCATAGGTTCATCGACTTTGTAGATGTACAACCTCTCGTCCCACCACAGTCGTTTAAAGTGAAACATAAAAATACAGCCTGGTTTATTGAAGCGGTGCTACCACTGCCATCGCTGCCTCGCCCCGGCCCCTCCGACCCAAATCCCCCCCTCGCGCTTGTCTCTGGTCTCCGCCGCCGCCGGCAGGTTATAAAATCTCCTCGACGCCGTGCGCAAAGATCATGACCAGGCCGGGCTCCAGGATCATGTCCTCCCCCATGTGCTGGTTCTCGCACGCCATCACCACCACCGCCTGCTTCCCCGGGATACGCTTGGCCACGTAGTTCTCGTAGTAGCGGCGGTTCATCTGCCGCGTCTCCAGCGTGGCGAGGCCCTGCGGCCAGTTGCGCTCGTGGGCGTTCTCGATCAGGTCGTTGACGATGGACAGCGGGCAGCCGCTGTCAATGAGGGAGCGCTTGATGACCGCCTGCAGCACGGCGTCCGGGGTGGAGATCATGCCGCCCCAGCGGGTCACTCTGGCGGGCTGCATGGAGTTCACCCACCTGGTGGGGGAACGTATGAGGAAGGAGAAGGTCATCAGGGGGCTGGGGGACCACAACCTCAAACCCATCACAGTGACAAATGTGACGTTATGAAGAATACAATTTGTTTTATCCATTATGTGCATATATATTTTTTATAAGTTGATAGTATTCTAAGCTGATTCCTTGGTAGAAATAGTTTTTGGACGCAAGAAAGCTTTTGTCAGAAAAAACAAGAAAACGCAAGTTAGGCAGGAGGGCTTTGAGTCGTGATCTCAGCAGGAAACAGGAAGCGGTAGAGGCAGCAGACCAGAACAGGTAGAGGGGACTCACTCCAGTATCTCATTGTATTCAATGCTCTCTTCAAGGTTCTGCAGGGTGGGATTAGCACTGCGAATGGCCCGCATGTAGGCTTTGAGCAGCTGGATGTCCCGCTTCTGAATGAGGGAGAACATCATCAGCGGCTTGTTAACTTAAGTCTATGGAGTAACTTATCCGTGACTAATTTAATTCAATTCTTCGACTTGTAATTTGAGAAAGCTTTTTTAATTAAAATGCTCTAGAGATATGAGATACTCAGAGAGAAAACAAATTCTTACTTGTTCCCCCAACTGATGCTTATGCTCTGCAACATTTTTCTCCAAATCAGAGATCTTGGTTGCCTGCTGTTGCACTACACTACGTAGGTGTTTGATGCAGTTGTGATTCGACATCTCATCCTTGGGCATCTCCAGCCTGTCACAGGGGGAGAAAGACGAAAATACGAAGAGTAGAAAACATAGACACTTCATTTTATGGTTTGAAAACACACAGTTTAAGAAGTGACTACTATATTACAACCGTATAACTGTATCTGTGTTGATCTCAGGTTTGACAGTCAAATTCAAATCTTCTCTTCACGTCACATTAATTATACGAGTGGCCTTGCTTTTTATCGAGACGGCACAGCCATGGCCAGCTTGCTGTCACTCTGAACGTTACTCACCCGCAGCCCTCCACACAGTTGACCGGCCTCTTGGGGTTGTGCTCGCAGTCCTTGAGATGGGATTGGAGCTGGTCCAGGCGCAGCGTGGCGATGCACCCGAAGCCTGCGTTGTCACAGCTGATCTGCAGCTTGGACAGCATGTTGCGCATGATGCGGGGGACGGGCCTCAGGTGGGCCAGCGTCACCACCGTGCGGTCCACCGGGCAGATCTGCTGCTGGGCGAACCACTGCGTGATGCAGGCATTGCAGAAGGCGTGCTCACAGTGCGGGGCCTGTGTGGAAATAAAGATACGGTCAAGCAACCGAAAAACAGAAATAGAGCAACATGAAGCACGATGCATGATGCACTGTTGGGAGTGACGTGCCTGCACTGGTTCCTCCAGTACGCCACTACATATGGGGCACAGCAGGTCTTCATCCACCTCCCCTTGGAACCTGACGACGTCATACCCCATGGTACATTACCGGGGCCCACAATCTCCTGAGAAGGGTGGAATAATGTTCAAAAGTTAACCTCGGAAGTTATAATGAAAATATTAGATTTTGTACAGAATGCTTGGTGAAATGTTTTTCACTCACAGTAAGCTATGGGTTCTTCCATTCAGTTGTTGATCAGCTGCTGACAGATCACACGTGGATTCTATTTTGTTTGACAGATACAAATAAATTAAACTATTATAGACGTACTTAAGCATTCGAATTACAGTACAAGTTCTGCAAACACCGACCAGGCAAAGCAACCCACGAAGTACGTTACGTTGATGACTTTAGATGTAGCCTTTATGCATTTAAGCTTAATCAACAATGAGCCCAAGCATTGTCTTAAATACATCCATCTGCCCAACAAATTAATTTCCACTGCGGTGTATACAACAATATATCCATCATGGAAACGACTTAAGAGAATTACTTAATAACGGCAAACACCGTTCGTTAACCTTCTGAATGCAGAAAACAGTCTTCGAACAATGTGATCGGCTGAAAACGATAAGACTGAAAACGTTATGCACATAAAATCCTGACAACTGCGGTAACATTGAAGGAGAGCTCCTTGTTTTCCCAGCTGAGTGGTGGCTGACCTATATTCACTGGGAGCATCACTGTCTGCCCCCAACACATTGTCCTACCTCCATAAGCGACCGACTTGCATGGTACAACCATCCTCAATAGCTTGACATAAGACATTAGGCATAATAGCCACATATGTTTTGAATGGGAGTCAGCATAAGAATACTTTTATACATAGACTGTTATAGCTATAGCTTCCATTGGCTAGCGTTAGCCCTCTCCTAAATGTGGGCAACATTAGCTAGCTAGCTGCTTGGCTCCCTACGCTAACCAGACAGGACGCTCTCTGGGCATATTACCAAGCTATTCTGCCGCTTTAGAGCAAGTTCGCTGTACAATATTAAACTGTTAGTTAAACTTACATGACCATGCAGTAAAATGATGGTATTCTCAATTTCATCTATTTGCCGACGTCTTGAGTACAACTAGCTTGCTAGCCACGTCTCAGGGAGCACTCTACGTCAAATCCGACGCTACGCAGACGTGCGGGGGCGTCGTAACGGTTAAATCAAAAGCTTCTCATTGGGCAATATAATGACGTATCACGAAATAAACTTGCTTATCGCATCAGTCCTTTTTGCATATCATATACAACTAAATGTAATGATTTGTAATCGAAAAGGTGATTAGCTATATATGATATACATATATAAAATATATAACATTTATATGGAAAAGTTTTCTTAAAACTTTTTTTATAAGCCTATAGCCTACCCTATTGTTTCCAAATCATTAATGCATGATCCATGCAATTTATTTTTATTTTATTTATTTATAAATCTTGATTTATTATCAATACAAATTGACTAAGCAGTGGAGTTGTATGCAATGAATGCATAGGACGATGTACTTATTGACATAAGGTGATTTAATTCACCCTAATTGCCTAAAACAGTACTACACCACTGACTGGATTGTTTTCCATGAATGCAGTAGATTTGCATCTGATACTGGGATAGACAAACAGGCAATGTAATTAACTTTGTCCTTGTTATGTGAGATGATTTGTCAGCCTCTGGGGCATCCAATATCTATTTGGTGTGATACCCCAATATTAATAAGAGCTTGTATCAGACCAATAACAGTCATTGTTGGCCAATTTTCAGTGGAAAGAAAAACAAAAGACCAAGTAAATATTTAGCAATAGCACTTTATTGAACACAAACAACCCTAAGCCACAATACTGAATGACAAGACCAATTGGCTGCAGCAAACATTTTATAAAATAGATTCAGGTTTAATGTCACTAAGTTCTCTTTTGTTTTCTTTTAATGTCAGAAAGACAGATGCAGGTTTTTCCAAAACAGTGAATGATCTTATACATATTTAACATTTTTGTAACAAATTATCATTCACATGTTCACACAAAGGAATAACAAGGCAAAGTGCTTTCAGGATTGCATTATCGAAAAAGAAAAAGAAAGGACTGAATGGCTTGAGGTTCGGGTGAGACGGTGGATGGGGGGCTGGTCCTGTCCTAGTTGGGGGTATGGGAGGGGGGTGGGGGTGTTTAGAAAACCTCAAACCATTCACCTATCATGTACCCCTTTGTGATCAAATCAGATGTAAATATATGAGGGCAGTGTAGAGACAGATGGCCTTTATGTAGCAGGATTTGGTTTGGAGTAGTGAGGTGAGTTTTGAAAGCGTTCCACTTGGAGGCGCTCAAAACTCACCCTCGCACAGAACGACAGATCCACGTCAAATCATATTCATTGCATGTAGGAGCCAGTCCAGCTTTGGAACAACGGCTGACCGAGAAGACATCAAGCTGTAAACATTGAAATGCACTACAGGGCTAAACAGGAAAATAGGTTCAAAAGAAAGAAACAAAAAGCTTGTCATTTAAAAATGCCAATGTATGGATGTTTGTGTCATAAAGGACTCCTGGTGGGCATGCATGGGGGGACGTTAAAGGGGTAAGACGACCATGGTAATCTGCATCATAACATTATCTGGCTTCACATTCCAGTGGTTTTTTTTGTCGTTGTATAAATGCTTTTCATAAATAAAATCTTCACGTCAAGTAGACATATACACATACAGCACAATCAAGCGCACCTCATAATGTATAACCATCATTGCTTAGGATAAACGGTACTCTTGTACTGAGAAAAGTATAGGTTTCAAATAGGCGAGAGACAGACATTACTCAAGGCTGGAAAACATGGAGGTAGGAGAGATGCTACTGAAAACAGCGAGTGATGCCGACACGACCGATCCCCGGGAGGATGATGCCGTCTCGCTCCGGGCCCCAGTGGGGCCCAAGAGAAACGGTCAGGGGCCACAATGGCAGATCTCGGTCCACTTTATAGAAGCAAAACGTTCACTGATGAAGACAATGAAATTAAATATGAACACTTTCACCCTGTTATTGAAGCTGTTGTGTGGAACATGGAGGTCTGGCTAATGCGGGCATTAAGGTGAAACATCAAGGTCCACAGATATTTGCATTCGTCATGAAGGAACGGCGCTTCACCGTTTCAAGAAATCTCACAAGGTGCATTTGATCTCTGAATCAATTTAAAGTTTAAACCGTGTCTTTGAGCCTATATTCCTATATCAATAAACGGATCGATTCAAACAAGAGTAAACTCATTGGTCCTGTTGTCATCACAAGTCTAGAGCACGTGCTGCTGGCGATGACATTGAGCACGTTTCCATGGACATTAATAACCGCACCGTTACAGTCTCCCTTGGGCAACACTGGGCTTAGACCAGTGGTAATGTAAACGCCATGGCATGACCTCGGTAACCCCGGACCAGAACCGCAACATGGGAACCAGACTCTTAATATTCAGTGCATGTATACAGATGTTGGAGAAAAAATAAATAGGTGGGACCTGCTTGTTGCGTCAAATAGCATGGGATTCAACAAAAACACAAGTATCTACTCAGAGAGACATGAAGGTGAGAACTAGGAAAGCACAAAGCCGTTGTAAAAGTGTTTAGTACTCAAAGTAGCAGCCCACTGGATTGGAACCCAAATCCAAACAACGGATGTTGTGCCTGAGCAAAGGTTTGTATATACAAAAAAAAAAAAAAAACTGCCTGCTCAAAGTGTGTTGTCTTTCCAAAGGCTGGCTTCTAAGTGTTTTGCACCCATTAAAAATACAACAGCAAACCTGACTAAAACGACACAAGCAACAATCGACACCCAAACCATCCCTCTGGCGCGTCTGGCTGTTCCAACAGACCGTCAGGTGTTCCGGCCTTGCCCTTGTCAAAATAACAGAGTGCCTCTAATAGAGTCCATCGATTTATTGCGATACGCTACTTACGCCCAGTACACCGGGTTATTAATGTCCATGCACTTGTTGACTCCTTTGTACACAGTAGAAGAGCAGGTTTGCAGATCAGTAGGTGAGGTAATTCTGAGACTAAATAGGAAAACCCTGTCATTGACAACAAATTCCCACCCGGTACACCAGCGAGACAACACAGAGACATCATTAATCAACAGGCTGGGGATTCTGGGTGGCGGGGACTTTGGAATGTCGGGTGGGAGGAGGGATCTCCTGTTCTGTTGGGTTTTTGTTAAGTGAAGGTGCACTGTAAGAACATTTGATTGTTAACTCCTCATAGGCCAGACGATGGCTCCTCGGTATTGTCCCAGATAAGCCACTAAAGGAACAACCCTTGATCACATCATCCTCCTCGTTCCTTTTTTTTGTCGAAGTCCACAACAAAGTAAGGCAGTCTGAGATCAGTGCCTGTTTCAGTCCAGTTGTAAATCGATAACTTGCTAAAGGATCCTACTATAGGGGCTGTATGTACACTGAAGGGGTCTTAGGAGAATCAATGTAGGGGGAGGGAATAGCACATTAACAAAATTTTACAAAACATGCATTATACATCCTTTCCTACGGTAGGCTATTCCTAATAGCACATTCATGGGGGGAGGGTGGGCTGGGTAGAGGAGGCTTCTACTGGGAATACTTTGATATGGCTCTGCTTCAGAGTGACCACGCCTAGTGTCAGACTGCCAAGTCTGTAAGGTGCTCCGTCAGAAGAGTGCTGCCGTGGTTCACCTGCATAAAGACCGTGTCATCTTTAAAAAAGGGTTTGGAACGTAATTTGTGTCGTCTTTTCTCTCTCTCCCATTCTCACACGTTCCTTCTTTTTTTTTTTCTTGTTTTAATTTTTTTTAAATTCCAGACACATCCTTTGCTGGTGAAAACAAACGGCACTTTTTAAGGGGAATGTTACTCTAAAAACCACAATCACATGACCTCCAAGTAACAAGTTCTGAGAACACGTAGGCTATACAGTAGATAGAAATCTAATGAACTCGATAACTTTACAAGCGTTTAGGCTACAGAAAAGGGAGCGACACGTTGGGGACCCTTAATGCTCAACATCGATAACAAATATATTATAAGGCATTTCATAGCTCCTTTTATCCGCATACGTCACTGACAGCAGGTCTAAATAGTTCGAGAAAAAAAAAAGTTTCATTCAAGGAGAAGGGGGATGCATATACATATACACATGCAAATGAACATGTTTATTAGCTAAAAACCGAGCCTCGAGGATAGAGGCCTGTATCTGAAGGAGAAGCCCTTCTAAACCAATCCATGAGGACAACTTAAAGTTTAAATGCCTGCCCCTCCTGGAAACCCCTCCGTTAACTTGTGCACAATCCCTCCTCTCAGCAGGCAGCTAATAAAGTTGAATATTGATCACAGTTTTAAGAATGTAATATCACACACTCCTCTATCAAACGCCACTCATCTGAACACAAACGAGAGGACTGCTCTAATCCTTCATTCGCAGCAGAAGAGGGACTTTTGGTGTTAACAAAAAGGGCATAATAATAATTTTTTGTATCAACCGAGGAAGCAATGATAAACAAAAGGTTATTGCACTTATATCTTTTGTTATTTCAAACGAGGTCAGCGTGATAAGATAATTCATGCCATAATGCCATAAAAGACAACAAATGTTACACCACTTCTATAGAATGATCACACGGTTATTAACACTGCACACAGCTACTACTGCAACCCTACTTGTAAAATCAGTCTACCCTAATAAACACAAAAACAATCTCCACAATCAATTTGCAACACAGTCACAACAAACAAGTTTGCCTTTAACGTAAAAATAACCATCTTGTATGCTTGCACCTCACAACTTGCACTCTTAGAAAAGCTGTGAAAGTATATTTATATATATATATCGGTTTACGAACAAAGAGTTTGAGAGGGACAATCTGGATTCATACGCCCCTGAATTTGAGACGTCTTTGTCTATTTTTTTCTCTTCTTCCTCTCCTTGTTCTACAGTTCACGTGTTCCTGACAATCAATCCATCCATCCTCACGTCCTCTGCACTCCGAAAAAAGAAAAAAGGATTCTTGTCTTCCCATCAATGTCCGAGACATTCCTTAGGCTCTCTACCTCAAGATGGAGCGGGGAGAGCTACTTTAGCCTTGTGGTGCCATCTTTGGATTTGTGCTTTCATAATCTACCGTTTCCCAAGTCATCAATGTTTGGTGTGCCAAGAATCACATTAGAAGAAGTAATGCACGGCTCTACCGCCCGAGGCAGCATTACGTCACCGGGGACATAGAAGAAGTTTGGACAATGACGGCGGCAACAGACTTCTTCTCAAATCTCCCGCTCCAAAACAAAACCCTTCTTTTCCTGTTTTCAAACAAATTATTGTTGAGAATAATAGCCGATACTTCAAGGGAAATATGAACCCATTGTTGTCTTGGGATGTTCCTTCTAATTTCCCCGTCCCCCATTTATAAGGCTTCCCGGAAGTACAAATGGAAGACCGTACCTTTCGGTAGTAACAAAGAAAAGGCACCATGCCGCCACTGAGCTGCGTCACACACACAGATCCTCTTGGTGGGGAAGGGGAATCATCGAGAGCCCAGACGGGGGAAGGCGGACAAAGGTCAAAATGGACTGATCTTATTCGTAGAGGTAAAGTTACATGGCTACCATGATCTTGCACGCAGACTGAACTGTACAGGTGCACAACACACTGTGTGTGGCATGTGAGAGACTTTGAAATTATAGGATTCTCTCACCTTTTTCTCACTCAACTGAAATCTGGGGGACTTTTGCATGTATAGGATCAACATGCAGATATTTAAATTCACACACTCGCTGCGAGAAAGGTCTAATTACATTAGGACAAAACAGAAAAGTCATTACATCACACAAACGATCACTGATGAGGTAAAAGCGCAGGTCCAATATAAGTACAAGGTGCATTTCACTGCTCCTTAGTCAGGTAGGAAACATCAGACATCTGCTGACACCAATCTAGCATTATTACATTTCCGGAATAGGCTGGTTCAAGAAGTCGTACTAACCAAAACACGGGAGGAATACCAAGATTTAAACTCCCGTCTGGCCACATTTTTTAAAAAACGTGTCGTAAGGGTCTCGTTCTCTATAGGTTGTTTTTTTGGAAGGGCACCACTTTAATCCCCCGTGCTATTTGGCTCTGTATCGTGGACACGCCAAAGTTGATTGTTTTTTTTCTCTCTAAATAATTCATTCACAGTGGCAAATATGGCAATATCCTTACTTCTCAGAACAATCTCTGCACCGTGGCAACCATAAGGTATGTGCTACCCTCCACTGATTCGTGTGCTTCCTGACACTCGGAACTAAATGTGATTTTTTTTTTTGCAAGCCAACAAAGTACTGTATAATTGATGCAACTCATTAGATACTGCCAGATGTTTCCTTCTCAGCTTTTAAGGCAAAAGGCTCAACAGTGGATCAAGGAGAGATAAATGGAAATTTGCCATATATGAGAATTATTTCAAGTAACACATATACATATATATATATATATATATACATATATACATATATATATATATATATACATATATATATATATATACATATATATATATATATATACATATACATATATATATATACATATACATATATATATACATATATATATATATATACACATATATATATATATATATATATATATACACATATATATATATATATACACATATATATATATATATATATATATATATATATATACATATACATATACATATACATATATCCCTACAAACACACACATCATGCAGAAATCTAGCGCAATATATTTTTCCCCTGTAAAACACATTATAAATAATCATGTTATACAAACAAACCTCGAGATTGCGTCGCCATACCAAAAAGGACCAATTATCTCCCTTCCTTGTGTCCAATTGTAAAATAGATGTTCTACTGACAGAACGCAACACTTGCATTCATCAACTACTACCCCATGCAAACATTTTATACTGACTATGATCATTTAAAAAAACACTATATATGGACTATCATATCTGGCAAAACGGACATGCTGCTCAAAACACAAAATGTAAATCCAGACTAGTTGAAGTTACTGACCCAGTTATTATGATTGATGTCTAAAGGCAAATAAAGGTTTCTATGGCACTAAATGGGTGTAGCTTAGGTGCATTTTGTCAAATATAGGCTATTAACAAGTTTGTGTGATGTTCCCTAATGTGGTTCATTTTTGTTTCGTTTTACGCATCGTAAGGCAATCTCAATGGAATGGATGAACATGATTTCTTTTAAAATCCATCTGATCTCTACATCTCCGTCTACCTTGTAGGTTATGCTCCACGCTGACAGCAGAGAAAAATAAAGAGAAGAGTAAATACAACTCGCCTAACCCCCGACAGAAATGCCAAACCATCCCTCGACCCTGGTTGCAGGAAGACTAATACAAAACTAATATGTAGAGAATCGGTTATAATCATGCTACCTGTATAGATACATCTTTGCAAGACAAATGAAGAGCGATAGTTTAAAGTCAGGAGAAGTTGAATTGTCCTGCTCTAAAATTGACCCTACATTCATTTCAGTCAGTAAATTCATGGCTCAGATTTGAAGGTCAGACTGTAAACTGCTTGCACATATGCATAAATCCATTGCTGCTTCACTAAGAGGAGTTCCTCTTAACAAAATTTGGCACATAGGCCTTATTCCTGACCATAGATTCACACACCTAACCCGCATTGAAGTCCTCCATTGGCATCTATGCTATGATTTACTGAATTGGCCTAAATGGATGGCAGTGCAATAATTGTGCTGCACACTATTACACACACGCTCTATTGCTACAATTGGACCTTTCATTGCTTTCTGTGTCTGACTCCAGATATACTTTATATGCTCCATTTGTTTGATCCTTTTTTTTTTTTACATCTAAATTGTTAGCTCCATGCACATGTACACACCCACCAATGGTAGATGCAAATTAAATAAAACCACAAGAAAGAACACTGACAGTACAAAAAGATTCTGTTACAATTTGTGTATCTTCGGGGGGGGCAATAGCTCAATTTGCTGGTCAAATAAGGACATCAGGGGAGGATAATGCCAGCCCAAACTGACCTCACAGTAGCACCTATTAATGGATTCATAACTATGCTAGAATTGAGAAACCAAATATGTTGTTTTTTTTAAGATCTTGGGAAAATAATGATTTTGGTGTGCAATTTAAGAGACTTTGTTGAACGTGTTCTTGGCACAGGACACTCTGCCCGTGTGCTTAATTGACTGGGTTTGACTTCAATAATGCAGCCTTGGCCTCACTAGAAGGCTTTGCTCGCTTTGTTTGCAACCATTCCATCCTGGCAGCAAAACACACATGTAAACATGGGTACATACTTCCTCTTGATTTTCACACTTAGAACCTGAAAGTACTAAAGTGCGTGCTTGACTATCTTATTTAAGTGCTGTTGGATCAAGGTTAAAAAGTATGTTTTTTTTGTTTTGTTTTTTTACTTTGTTGAAATGTCAGATTTGATAAATTTTGCCTGGTGCTTAAACACAAATCCTGAGACTACAAAAATGCACCGACCCAATAACAGACAAAACAAAACAAAAAGCCTGGGTATCAAATAGTTCCATTTCATTTCAGTCAGGTATGGAGACAACTGAAATAAACTAGTTTTAAAACACTCCGGGAGTTCCCTGCTTTGAAATGGAGTTAATGGCCAAACTTGACAATAGTCCCCAATGTTGGGTTTCTTGAAAAACATAGCCTAATCTAGGTCCTTCTCCCTTATCCAGAATTGTGTCTAATAAGTGTAATTGTGCCATTTCTTGACAGTTGATATGAAATTTCCTTGTCAATCTATTTTTTTTTTTTTTGAATCTGACATTTTACATCATTGGCCAATGACGGAAAACACTAGAATGATTAAGTTACAACATACAGGTTTAAGTCACACGAAAAGCTATAGTGGTCCAATACAATCATCTTTAGTATGTTTAGTACAATAAATGGGAGGAAACGACAACGACGAGAACACTAAAAGCACAATTATTTGGATTTCCGCTATCCTTGAAATTCAAAAGCATAATTGGCCATCTCTAGTTCCGTCTTTGTGGTTCCAGTTAGCCCTCTGCTTTGAAAAGGGACTGATTTTCAATTCCTCCTAGTTCTTCGCAACAAGGAAGCAAAACAAAACAAAAAAAAGGAGGTACCAAGCTTAATCATATTTCAGACAAAAGAAAATGGATAATGTGGTTAACCAACTGGTCAATATTGTTGGCAAGCTCTTAAATAAAAAACCTTAAAATTTCCAAATCAGATCTTGGGGCCGTCAACTTATGTCACGAATCATTCCCAACTGAAATGGTTTGTTATGGAAGGCATGGGTCAAAAAAGGCATTTTCATGAGAGCCAATAGAGGCAATCCAGTGCATTTGTGTTGACACCGACATTAAAATGCCCAGCACACAGAGCCATTCGTTGAGTCTTAAGAATAAAACCAAAGAAGGGGAAACAAAAGCCCTTGTGACAGTGATTGTCTATTCAATAACTTAAAAGAAGGCCAAAACTAAAACATTGCTGGAAACTACATCTGAACAACAAAAAACCCAGTCGGACCGTCCTCGACTTCAGCGCCAACCCTCGGGAAGTCGAGACGCACGGTATTAAGACGGTTAAGACTTCTTCACAAGCGAGAAAGGAAGAGAAACATTTCTCATAAGCTCATACAAGCTTGCCAAAACCAGCACACCGGCGGGTGCATCGTCGTCCCAACACAAACAGAGAGTAGAGTGACTGTCAACAAGGAGCGCGACCGACCGCTCTATTCAATAGGTAGGCCATTCTAGTTGTGAAATCCTCCAGAACAAAAAACGAAACAGACATAAAAAGAGATGGGGGAAAAAAAAATTGAAATGGCTTTTTTTTTTCATTTATGTGCTCAGAGATACGATGCTTTTGATGAGGTGTTGCTGGCAGATATTACTAGTAAAGCCTTCATCCAGAAATAAACAAGGCCTCAGTCAAATCACTATCCTACAATATAGTACTCTAGTCCTGCCGGGAGGACTGTAGACCTACGGACCCTGGCTGAAGATGAAGCAGCTGCTAAAACGAGTTTGACGAGGTATATCAAGATCTATTGTCTTTCTCTATACAGTACAGTTCAGCTCAAATAAATAATTTATAGCCATAGTAGTGTTGATCAACTTTGGTCATAACTTATATGCTTAGAAACATTCTAGCTTAAACACTTATTTAACATCTTCAAAATATCAAGTTGGCCATGAGGAAAGAGTTGATGAATATGCCAACCTAGTCTCGGCTCCCCTTTGGAAGGAGAGCCACTTAATCAATTCAGCAGCATTACCAATTTCATTTTTTTGTCGTTTGTTAAAATACCAAAAAGAACAATTCTAGGCCGTACATTTAAAGTACACAACGGAAACAACTTGACCCTTTCCCCAATTTAGGATTGTACTGTGGTACATTAGCATTGCACTTAAGCAGAATTTATATAATTCCCTTCTATGGTTCCTTCATAAAAATGTAACACAAAAAAAGAAAAAAGAAACCCCTCTTTGATCGTTATTTTGGAAAGGCTGTACATTCCTCTACAAGGTCACGGGTACTTAGCAGGGGTGATATGATGTTAAATACTGAATGATATGGAGAGACACAAGGATACAGAGGTCTCCATGCTATTAGCTGTCAGTTACATCATTACGCAAACATGATTTTAAAGGGTTTAAATGAGCAGGGGGAGGGGAGGCCGGATTGCTGGGTCCACGGTGGACGCCAGTCTTCAATGTGTGTGTGTGTGCGTTTGTGTGACCTTGTAGAGCAACCAGACGCTTTGTTTCTTTTAGGAATTGAGCACTACTAGGAGATGGAGAAATGGGATCTAATTGCATAATAGGTTTTGACTGCACCTCAAGAGAAGACCAAACACATTCTCTCGCGCACGCCTAAAACACGTTCACGCAAAAAACACACGTACGTACGTACATACATACATCTAGAACAGACATGTGGGCGGGTGCTCTCCTGGTGGTCCGCTGGGGCCGTGTTAAAGGGCGTCTCCCCCCCCGGGTGGTGGCGGCGGCGGCGGCGATGGGGGACAGCAGCCGGCGAGGAGTGGGAGGGGGGCGGCGGCGGGCCCTTCACTCCGTCAGACAGCCGTCCAGGCCGATGGCCGCGCTGTGGCGGTCCTTGACGTAGCCGTTGTGGAGGCCGCCGTTGGGCAGCGGGGCGCAGGCGGCCGTGATGCCGCAGTGCTTCAGCAGGTTGAGGCCCGGCGCCGGGGCCACGGTGGGGGGAGGGCAGGAGCAGGGGGATGGGTCCCGTTGAGGGAAAGGCTTCATGGTAGAGAGGATCAGAGCCAGGCAGTCAGCCACGTCCTTGTTGGGGGCACAGGCTAGGGCTGGGGTGTGGCCTGGGGAACACAAACGCAGGAACACGTCTCAACAACATCCTGTCTGAGTGCGGCCGTCCCCGGAGCCTCGTTTGAGGTTAAATATTAAGACTATACACATGGCCGTAACTGATCAATATCGGGAGTAATCCAGTGGTTGTGTATTTATCAGAGAGGCATCATTAAGGCCGGAGCCCACCTTCTTCATCCACGGCCAGAACGGTGGCTCCTCTACTCAGCAGGGCTTGCACCACCGTGGCCAGGCCGTTGCGCGCCGCCAGGTGGAGGGGCCTGGAACGTGGATTTACAGTCAGACAGAGAGCCTATGGCGTCTGGCATCTACACATAAAAACAGGCTGAATTTATTACGGGGGGGGGGGCTCACATTTGCAGCGCGCTGTTGGAGGCGTTTATGAGTGCAGGGCTGTGGATTTCCCCCAGAATCAGCAGGGCACACATCTCATGGGCCTGGAGGACGGAAAGGTGATTCGAAGGAGAACCATTGACAATAAGGAAAGAAATGGGATTCAGGGCGTGGGGATCGAACGCCCTGAATCCCAGACCATATATGTTTTTATCCTGCAGTAATCTATATACATGAGCTTCCATTAACAGCAGTGGAACTGGTGAGCGGACCTTGCTGCAGGCCAGATGCAGTGCAGTGTTCCCATTATCGTCCAGCAGTGTAAGGTCAGCCTTGGCCCGGTGCAGGAGAATGGCTGAAAACAGACACCATGTAAACCATATTTCATAAACATATAGAATCATATAAGTAATATCTTAATACCATATCAACAGATGCGATTATCCCCGATAATACATTTTCAAATTGAAAATGGTAGTAGTGTAGCTAAAACTACAAAAGATATGCATATATGAACATCTGTCTAGTTCAGGTTGATCCTGGTCTGAATGAACTGCGGTGATGCATTGTCTCTTGAGATTAGTCTCACACTGCAACCATCAGGTCTAACTGTACTTATTAAACATCAGCATTAAAATTATATCACATTAAAGAAGCAGTAGCTAAGATAGTTCCTTCAAATTAGGGCTGTACGGAATGAACTAAAATGTATATCATGGTATGATTTGAGGCATAGATGGTAACGATATTACATCAAGGTATGTTAATTGTATCTTCTAATTTTGATATAAATGCTTCTGAAGGAGTAAAATACTGGTAAGGCAGCAAAACTGATTTTTTTTTTTAATCTTTTCTCAAGTTACTTCCATCTCTGAAAAACAATAATGTTTAATAGTATGGATTTGTTTCTCCACTTGCTTGCGGACCTTGACGTATAGTTTTGGCATCTCAATTTGGCTGAAGTGTATGCGGGCAGGTAACGCGTACCTGGGATCGAGTGTTTTGACCATCTCTTTAAAGCCTTTTCTATTGACATTTTGAAAGGGAACCATGTCCTTACACAGGTAAACAGTGACAGCGTTTGTTATCTCGTTCCACTACTGGCATTTTGTCGTAAGGACTGGCTTTGGAAAATGCCTGCGGAAGCAATGTCGGATATGCAGAGACAGCTTCACGCTACCAGCGTCTGTCTCGTATGGTGTGGACTGAGAGCTTGTGATGGGACTATTGCGCAAGCACGCAGAGGTGCTTGCTGCGCGCCTGCGTGCTTGCGCAATAGCATACTGCCTGAGAAGGCAGTGTCGCTGTCAATCTGTCTGTGGGAAAAATAACGTTGTGCCGAATTGAAAAAGGAATGTTTTGTTACCATATTTTCAGTAGTTGCACGTAACTTTACTTTTTACATGACCAAGTACTTAGGTTACGGTATTAACGCGTTACTTACTTTGTTACGCATTACACACAACACTGTCTACCGGTCACACGTTAACGTCAAAATCCATACCGTAGCGCAAATTCACGGTGGTGTACTTTCTATACCGTTTACATCGTACACCCCTACTTCAAATTGACGTTAAGAGCTCCCATCAGACTTGCGCGTTAGCCAGGCGTCTCATCCAAAGGCGAGCTCAGTTGGCGCTGTGTGCTTCAGGATTCTGAAGCAAGTGCTGAGATTCTGATTGGCCCAGAGAAATGTCAATTATAAGAATTATCCAATAATGTTTCGCAATTCTAGCCTGCATGGCATGCATATGAAGGACAGCCCCCCCCACCACCCACCCCCTAAAAAAAAACTCTCCGGTTCTACGCGATTCACATGAATGACCCAATTGACCAAGAAAACGGCGATTGTCGCCGAAAAGCTACAAGTTTGCAGGAATGATTAAAATAATAGAGCAGGAGGCGGCCAAGCATGCCTTGTGATTAGGTTGCATCTCCCAGAACACTTAATGCCTCAAACCACTTAGCATTACACATTTGAAAATCCCAGTGAATACAATTAGAGTGTTCACTCGTTAAGTGTGTCAACCGCTAGGGTTGACGCACTATTCTGTTTCCCCTCGTCACCATCCCAGACAGTTGTCTGCTCCGTCAGACCTACCCACGGTGCCGCTCTGTCCCTTGTCGGCGGCCACCATCAGGGCAGAGCGTCCGCTTTCGTCCACGCCGTTGACCTGGGCTCCATGGCGCAGCACCAGCTGAAGGCCGGCCACATCCTCCGCAAATGCCGCAGCGTGGAGCGGGGTCCTACGGGTAGACAGCCACACGTTTACACCACACAAACACAGGGCTTTCTATACTAACAGCGGCCCTTCAGAGCAGACTGGTAGTACCAGGTCAGGCGACTGGCAGACAGGCTCCTCACCTTCCTTTGGCATCTCTGGTGTTGATCATATGGACTCCAGCCGTCTCCAGCAGCCGCTCCGCAGCGCCACAGTGGCCGTTCATCCTGCACCCAGAGGAACTTAATGAGCCTCTCTGACAGAATACCTCCCCACAGACTCATATGCGGCATTCAGCCACATGGGGACGCTGAAGCGCCATGGATACTCACAGAGCACAGTGCAGCGGTGTGAACGGGTTCCCCTCCTCGTGAATAAATGTTTTGTGTTCAAGTAAAACCTCCAAACAGTCTTCATGCCCTGTGTACAGATTAAGAGGAGACACTCAAACACAACAAATAAAATTTAAAAAAATCCCCCAAAAGCTATTTCCCCCATCGATGGACAGCAGACCACACCCCCCGTTTCCCCCATCGATGGACAGCAGACCACGCCCCCTGTTTCTCCCCCCGGTCCCGTGCCCACCTTTGTAGGCGGCCCAGTGTGACGGGGTGTAGCGTTTGTTGTCCAGCAGCTTGTCCTGCGGGTCGGTGGCCACGGCGCCGGGGGCCAGGCTGGCCAGGATGTCGGTGTAGCCCCTTGACGCGGCGTAGTGCAGAGGCGTGCTGCCCTGGACGTCCCGGCACAGTGCCGAGGCCTTGTGCTCCAGCAGGACGGTCACGCAGTCGTCGCGGCCGAGCACCGCCTGCACCACGGCATTGTAGATTAAATACACAGACAAACAGCCAGGTTGCAACTACTGATCTTGGTCTTCAGCCAAAGACACTTTTTTTCTTTAATAATGCTCTTGCGAGAGAGTTTAGGTTTTTATGAAATGCTTTTCCAAAGATTACATTTTTGGGCTAATGGGAGACGGTGCCAATCTAAAGAAAGATGACAAAGGGTTTAGGTGCCTGAGTCAATGTTTCAAACAAAGAGCATCTTGCACCCGAAATATTGTTCACAGAAGACATATAAACACCTTAACATCAAAACCTGACCGGTAGTTGACCTTTAGTCATTAATTATTTAGATAAATGCCTTCACAGCTTAAACACGTCACACTGGCTAGGTATGACAGCAGCAGCGGCTGAAGTGTTCACATTAAATAGTTTAGCGCTAGATTTTCTAAATACAGAGAAAAGGTTGATTGCGTCATTATGAGTGTTGGGCAGCACAGCCAAGGCCTTGTTGGTCCAACGGACTGAAGCTGGGGGATAAAGGTCTCCATTCATGGCGGCCATGTGGCAGGACCTACCCCCCGGTGCAGGGCCGTGCTGCCCCTCTTGTCCTTGGCGTCGGGCAGGGCGCCCCTCTCCAGCAGGAGACGCACACAGTCGATGTGGCCTCCCAGGACAGCCAGCATGAGAGGGCTCCTAAGGTTTACACAGGGGAACGGCTCCGTTACAGAGAGACTGAATGTGCTAATGAAGCATTTGCGGCCAACGCGCATGATGATTCAAATCAATCTTTGTTTGAATGATCCGATAATGCTTCATAAAGTCCAGAGATCGATCTTTAGATAAATATATTTTGATGGGCCTTCTTGAACTATATTGTGTTGAGTACTGTTCATATGAATTAAAGCTTGTCTAGATCAAATGATATGAAAGATCGCAATTGCTGTGCATATGCAGAGTTATGTTTGGGGATGGAATCGTCTTCCATTTAGGGAAGGCAGTTAGTAATGATAGACTAAAAGATGAGGATCAAATCTTTGTAGGGTGTGTCATTAGACTGGCACCACCAGACGAACAGCATACTGCCATTATTCTGGAAGCTCTTCTTTCATTTTCGATTTCCATGGGGCGTCACCCAAGGGGAACAGACCAAAACATCTCTGGACGCAATTTGATCGGCCTACAACCAATCATAGCTACGAAAAATGTGGTGCAGCACTTAGCGGTGAAATAAAGACATCTTACTTCGTACAAAAGCTTTAGGTAGTAAGTCGTTTGAATAAGGAGTCGTTTGTTCTTCTTTTAGTTACAATTTACTGTCCATTCATTTAATACTTTCGACAGCAGCATCCAATAGCCTCGAGTTTGATTCATTGATGAAATGTGACACTTTTGTTATTTTAGTGTCACAGCATCACCTTGATCTCCAAAATAGGAGGTGTTCCCTTTGAAAGGTAAAAATAGCAATTATTTATTTTAAGATTTTTTAAAGCTACAGGGAGCCACTGCAGAGGGGTGGAAGAGGGGGACATGCAGCTATAGAGACGCAGGATGCTGACTACAATTCAGTACAAGTAAAGTGAAGAATATGCTTAAGTAGTAGGGATCGACCGATTATTGGCGCCGATATTCGGCATTTTGACGCATATCGGCATCAGCCTTTTTTTTGATCCGACGGCCGATAAGAGATCAATTTTAAACTGGGTTATTTTGGCTCTGATGCAGCCGCGCCTCTCTGTCTGCTGTCACTACGCTGTCTCCAGCATTGTCCCACCCACAGCACCATCTGATTGGTTACACGCTCTGGTTACACGCAGAGCCACGACGGGTAACAGCCAATCAGCAGTGAAAGCTGTGCATGCACAGTGCTCACACACACACAGCGGAGAGGAGAAAAGGTTTTGTCGAGGTATGTTAAGGCAGCAGACTCTCCCGAAATTGTAATAAACATCACAGTCCTCTAAAACTCACAACTACTAGTAACATTACCGTGAGCCCATTAACGTTATATAAACATAAGGGGCAGCTCTGCTCACAGTCCGGCGTCCAGGCATGTCTTTTAATCACTCAAAACAAGGTTTGTTGATAATATCGATATGGAAATAAGTCTGTGATAGTAGAAGTCTGTGTGTGAGTGAGAGTAAAAACCTAATAAACTCAATTCAGTCCAGTTTTGTTGCAGGGAAGCACGTTAAGTGGTGGTTATACTTCTACAACTGCGTAATGCGCTATCCAACTGCGTAACCACGGAGCCCCTCGAGCCCTTAGGCTTTAAGGTGAAGGCTGATTAGCTTTTAGCGTAACGTTAGCCCAGCGCTCCGCTTTCTCCTTCTCTGGCTCTTGACGCTCAGCAGACTGTAGCGAAACTCTACAACTCACGACTACTAACGTTACTTTGAGGCCCAATAGGTTAGCAGCAGCTGTCTGTTCCTATAATAAACACTGATTATTAAAGTGAAGATGCTGTAGGCCATTTAGTGTTTTTTAACGGTTTAATCACTTGAAACAAGGTTGCTGATAATATTGATAGGGAAATAGTCAGTGATAAAAGTAAGATGTGTGTGCGTGTGTGAGAGAGAGAGTAAAATTCAGTTTGTTTTATTGCAGGGAAGCACGATGAGCGGATGGCTAGAGAATAGTGTGTGTGTGCGTGTGCGTGTGCGTGTGCGTGTGCGTGTGCGTGTGTGTGTGTGTGTGTGTGTGTGTGTAAGCCACATGAGAAGCTGCAGAAACTGACAGCAAAGCACCGTCTGTCTGAGAGAAAACTGTCGGGCAATAATGGCTGTTTAACTAGGGAACTATTTATTTATTTAAATGTTCAGTTAACTTCATTAGAACACCCTGCAGTTTTTTTTTCTGTTTGAACTTAAAAGAAAGATAAGTAAAAGATTAACATTTCAGTTCAGGAAAATTTTAGTGAGCCATTTATTTGTTTAAATGTTGCAAATCTGATAAGCTGTTGTGTTTATTAAACATATACTTAAAGGCATTTAAATGAAGTTAAGTGTTGGAGTTTGTATTATTCAAAATTTTGACGCTAATCTTTTCCCTTTTTCTGTAAATTAATATCGGCTCCAAATATCGGTTATCGCCCCCCTTGACTACTAATAATCGGTATCGGCCCTGAAAAAAACATATCGGTCTATCTCTATTAAGTAGACCACACTATATACAAGTACAATGAAGACTACGGTCAAGTTGAAGTACGGTGAAGGGTGTCGTTAAGCAGACTACAGTTAAGTATCCGTCTAGTGAAGATTCGAGTCAAGAAAACTACGATTAAGTAGGACAACAGTGAGGCTGCGGTTAAGTCAAAGCACCGTGCAGACTAGAGGCTAATGGCGAGGGGTGTACTGGAGAGCGACTCACTGGCCAAACGTGTCCGTGACATTGGTGAGGTCTCCGTCCTCCCCGTTCTCTATCATCATGAGCAGGCAGTCAGTGTGGCCGTTGGCAGCTGTCGAGAAACGTCCACAGTAAACACATTTAGTCCAAACTAATATTGATGACTCCTCCTTTGACAGTCAGTCGGTGTCCGGGTCCAGACGGCGGTCTACGGTACCTGCGACGTGGATGGGCGTCCACATGAGGCGGTTGTCGTTCAGGAGGCAGGAGGCACCTTGGGCCAGGAGGACCTCCACACAGCGGACGTAGCCCTTCTGGGCGGCCAGGTAGAGCACGGAGCGCCCGGCCGCGTCCTGCACGTCCACGTAGGCCGCCGTCTCCGTCAGGACACGCAGGGCCTGCCAGTGTCCCCGATCCGCCTGGGGGCGGGGGGAGTCACAGCCAGGACTAAGGGCACGCATCCAGAGACAACTATCCATCAAGTGATGGACTCGATTACTATCCACCTTTCTATATCCATATCCATATACAGACAGACAAACTATATTAATGTGCTTCCTCAAGTATACCCAGATGTTAGCATCCAAATGTATGCGGATGATACTTGTAACTGTAATTTTTATAGTAAAATGCATTGCAGCCCGTTCTTTAGAACATGCGGTTCTGAAGATCTTGCTGCAGCCACACTGACATCTGCAATAAGCAACGTGTCGGATTGGCTAGCTAAATCATGCTTGACCCTTAATGTACGCAAATAACATTATTGTACTCTGATTACACTTATTCATTATCTTGCTCCCCCTCCTTAGAGGGTGCCTGGACTATCCAGGCAGTGGCAGAAAGACAAGAGCATCTACCTGGGGTGACTGGTTATCACAGTTCAGGAAGACAACCTTAGGTCAGGGGAAAAGGGGACATATCATACCACCAGGTGTGAGTGTGATTAGCCATTACAAGCCGTTTTCAAAATGTGCAGCATTGTGACATCACAGGTGGGCGTGTCCACCAAGATGTGTGACGGATAGATGAGCAACGTTTGCTACAGTCCACTGGGTAGGCTGATAGACTGATCTATCCAGCACACATCTAGGTGGACACGCCCACCTGTGATGTCACAATGCTGCACATTTTCAAACCTGCTTGTAATGGCTAATCACACTCACATCTGGTGGTATGATATGTCCCCTTTAAAGTAGTTGGGTAGCGGTATTCCATAGCCACAAACATTAAAGGCTCAGGAAAGCTTTGCTCTGTTTAAAAGCACCCTGAAGCTTCTGCTAAAGCCAACACAAAAATGTCAACACTAATGACGGCTTATGGTACCTATCAACCTGATTTGATATATTTCACACTAATGGACTTTAGTTATTATGATGTTGTATGTAGTGCATTGGCTGTACTTGTTCTACCTACCCCAGGTAAATAGATGTAAATGAACTGCTAGCCAACTCTGGCGCAAATACTAATAATTGTGCGCTGTCCCTATACACTATAAAAAAAGAAAGCTATTAAACATGTAACATTACTCACAGCCAGATGCAAGGGACTGACTGGATTGCTGCTCTCTATGTCTCCTAGTGCATTGAAGGACATCTCCAGAAGCTTTGTGGGAGATCGAAATGGAAAACAACGTTATCACTGGACAGCTGCCAAAATAAACAGAAAATATCGTCGCTTCCATTCCCGAAAAAACCCAAACAGCGTATGTGAACTTAAAAGCAACCCCCAATAAAATAACAAATTAAACAGGCCTATATAAGCACTCCATTGGGCTCTTTTAATTGCCAATAAACAGTATAGTGGCCTTTTTTTGCATTTTAAGAGTACCACAACAAAGTGCGAGGGGAAGAAATGACCGTACCAGCTCCAGGTTCTGCTTGTTGCCATGGTAAGCTGCATAGTGGACCGCACTGTAACCCTTTGAGTTGACCATGGATGGATCAGCACCGTTGTCCAAAAGATGCTCCAAGCAGCTATTCCCAAAAGGAGACACTCAACTGTTACGCAGCACAACAACAATAATGCCCAGCAACACATTCATCATAAGAAGAAGAGTGAAGGGAATAACGTACAAGTAGGACTCCTTAGCATCATCCTCATTAGCCTGATGGCTCCCAGAAAAATGACGGTCAACTCTGCAAGACAAGAACCGTGGACAGGATTAGACAGGATTTTGCATACTAAAAAATGCTAGAGGCAATGCCTCAGGTCTGTTTAGTGATTGTGTTGCCCTAGTGTTAGCTCTATGATCATCTGCCATTACATTTCAGGACCCTTGGGCCAAATAAATGCCCAGGCGTCACGTTTGACAGGTGTAAATCCACACTGACCTGCAGAAGGCTTGTGAGGCAGCAGAATAGTGCAGGGGAGTGCAGCCCGTCTGGTCAGGCTCGTTGACCTCGGCGCCAGCGCTCACCAGAGTCACGGTGCACTGGTACCTCCCATTAGCAGCCGCGTAGTGCAACGGGGTCCTGTGGGGACCATCAACCATCAGCCAGCCATCCAAGCAATACGAATGTCATGCACTGACTTCATTGCACTAGAAAAGGGACACTCACCTTCCCATTTTGTCCCTCTTGTTCAAGTCAGTACCACTACTTAATAGCAAATTCAGACATTCAACGTTTCTGCAAGACATGAGAGAGACAACAGGTTTAGGATGCAGAAGACCAGTTTTCTGTGTGGTCAGGCATGTAGCAGTGGTTCAACCGTGTGGAAATTTTCACACAGGCGTACTGTCTTTTGAAATCACCACGGTAACCGGTAACACTGTAGTTTCCATCTAGAGGGCGCTATCTGGTGTTTAACCTAGACTAGACTAGGCATCCACAGCGCATTCTGGTTTAAGAGGCATGTTTGTGGTGTATTTGGCCTACGTGATGAAGCTGATTAAATGACACAGGCCTGTTTTTTTTATAAGAAAAAGCCTTTATTAAGCTGCCGTTTTCTTTGTCAGGCAAATAAAGGGGAAGGTCACGCATTTAAAGAAAGAAATTAATATAATGCCATAAATTCGGATAAAATGTTAAATATTGTCGTTCTAATTTTGGACATCCAACACCAGTAATACCAGTAACAGTGGCAACCTTGACGTCACTAGCAGGAAGTTTGAGACCTACCCTCCAGATGCAGCAGCGTGTAGACAGGTCCGACCGAAGTTGTCCGGGGTGTTTATGTCAAAACCAGCCGACAGCACATGCTCTTTACTCATAGACGACACTATACTATACAGCTGACCTGCTCCGTAAAGAATAAACAACATAGATAGGAGACACAGTTAGCCAAGGCAAAGGTTTGCATGTGGCTCACAGTGATCCAGAAGTAAATCAACGTAGGAGTTTGGCACACAAACACAAACCTGAGGAGAGTAACTTGCGACAACAGTCTGAAAACCCGTAGAGCACAGCAAGGTGCAGAGGGAACATTCCGTGGATCCCACGTCTGTGGAGAGAAAACATCTCATGATTCCCAGCAGCCCAAAACAACAACAACAACAACAACAATAAACAGACGTTACAACACTTATAGGTTCATTAAAGCTTCTTCCCCTACCTGGCCGTGTCTGCTCCGTTGGTCATCAGAGTGCTGATCAGAAGTTCATGGCCGTACTTAGCAGCAACGTGGAGAGGGGTATTGCCATACTTATCCACACAATCGATTTCCCCGCCTAACACGCAGAGTGGAAGAGGGAGGGCAGGCGTACGGGGACAAAAGGGAATCATTGGGTCATTAGGTCGGGTAATTAGCTTAGGATAAACCGTATTAGCCCACATTGGCCACCTCGCCATGGTTACCATTTTGGATGAGGATCTGAGAGCGTGTGAAGCGTCCGTGGATGGCTGCCATGTGCAATGGGCTCTTCCCTTCTTTACTCTGCAGGTGGAGAAATACAATTTGGTTCCTTTCTATCATACATAGTAAAGTCAGCACATCAGGCCAGCTTCACCAAGGACATTAAAAAAACAACACTTAATGAACAGCCTTCTTTATAAAACAAGGCAGGCGCGTGCCGCTGACGCCCTACCTGCTGGTTGACGTCGGCCCCATTGTTGACCAGCAGCTCCAGGCAGAGGGCGCCGTTGGTGGAGACAGCGGCCAGGTGCAGAGGGGTAAAGCCGCTGCGGTTGGGCTGGTTGACGTTGGCCCCGTGGTTCACCAGCTCCGTGGCCACCGCCTCCTGGCCCATGTAGCAAGCCACGTGCAGGGCCGTGTTGCCGAAGCTGTTGGGCTCATCAATCTGAAAGGTGGGAAAGGCAAAGGTGGGAAGAAACATAACAGAATGTTAATGATGAGACGTCACAGCAAGACAAGTACAGGGTTAGGGTTAGGTAATAAGAATTAAAAAGATTCCATTATTAAAACAAGTCAAAGCAAAAGGATATGTTTAAACACGATCAAACCCCATGTTACAGGGAAGAGTTTACAAAGAAGACATTGCAAACTTACTTCTACCAACCACTCATCCTCTGTATCCACATTCATGACTCAATGCCTGCTGGGACACTCACCTCCGTTCCCAGCCTCAGCAGATACTTGACGATCTCGAGGTGTCCACTGGCGGCCGCGGCGTGGAGGGGCGTGTAGCCCTGCTTATCCTTGCAGCTCTTGTCAGCACTGCGAGACACCAGCAGCTTCACTATCTCCACGTGACCTACAGGGTCAAACATGGCAGGAATAGAGATGTTTTATATTAATACTTCAGGAAGTTGCAGACACATTATTCATTTGCCTCATCATAAAATTAGACTAAGTGCCAGCACTTAGGAGCTGGCAAGCCACAACCCCTCATGAGGCAATTCCTGCACTGGATGTATGGCGCGATATCCTGTGCATTAACAGAATTGTCTTGTGAGGTCTGAACCCTACATTAAAACGGCTCTTTAGATCCAAACGCCTTGTTTTAAGATATTGAGAAACTGCGGCTTATTAAATTCTGATTTTAAAAACCCTTTTGATAGGATAATCAATATCATCAAGTGCATATAAACATTTATAATTTTCCACAAACAGCCTAAACCTATTTTAGCAGGGGTTTGGAATAGTTGGGGGAATAAAATAATTTCCTCAGATCTTAATATTTAATCGGCCTTCCATTAAGTAGAAAAGCTGTTCACCCAAGTAGGCAGCACAATGGATCGGCTGTCTCTCCTTCTTGTCGATCACACTCAGATTAGCCCCTTTGTTCAGCAGGAGCTTCACCATCTGCAAATTAAATTAAAAAAGGAGAAAACCAAACTATTTGTAAAGTGTTCACGTGTCAAAATTATTCAAAATCCCATTTGGTTTGGTCGCCTTTCTTCCCAGAGCCCCTCAAAGGCCCACCAGCAGCCTCCTCCTTAGCCTCGTACCTCCTGGAAGCCGCTCTGAGCAGCATGGTGCAAGGCGCTCCGGCCGGTGCGGTCCGCCATGTTCAGGTTGCTCAGCTGGCTCAGGAGGGTCTCCGCACAGCGGGAGGCGCGGTTGGCGGCCGCCACGTGCAGCGGCGTCTGCCAGAACTTGTCCCGCGCGTTGGCTTCCGCTCCACGTCGCAGCAGGAGACCGACTGCCCTCTGCAAAGGGAAACGGTACCATTTAACCAACCCTAAATGAACACGGGTTGGCCCCACCGAGAGGCAGGATAACATGAGAAAAATGGGATCATTTCCGGTGGCACAGGTGACCTACTTCATTCCGGGAGGCAGCGGCCCTGTGCAATGGGGTCAGCCACACATGGTCTTTAGCATTAACACTGGCACCTGTCAAAAGCGAATGCATGTTAAATAGACAAAGTTCACACGCTGGCACAAACTTTGGCATTGTGCTCATGCATGCTGGAAACTGGATGTTAGCTATATATAAGACACACGATTTTAGCATACTTAACATGATGGTTAACAGATCATATAATTATGTAAGACGCAAACCTGATTCAATGAGCAGGTCCATTATGTGGACGTCACCCACACATGCAGCAGCATGTAGCGGTGTACGGCGCTCCTGGTCCTGTGGAGAAAAGAAGCCGGATGAAGATCAATGATGACATTTAATAAGCATGAAACACTACAACCGCGAAAGGTGATCTTGCATCACCGTGCAAACGCAGATACATTTTATACATACCAGTGCATTGACATCCTCCTTTTTGTGCAACAATATTTGGACTTCTTCAGCATTACGATTAAAGATGGCCTGGACCAGAGGAGGCTGCAGATATGGAAATATCCGTGTTACATTAACGCAAACGTTACATGACATACCCAGCTAAACCGTCCTTTTTAATTGTATCGACGTAATATTCGACGAAATTATTGGAAGTGCATAGGTTCACTCGGCCGGCTAATGCGTACATAACAATGCATTCACAAAATATTTATATTTTGCATCTGTGGTAAGCAAAAGAGTCTCCTCGTCTCCTCCAGTAAGTAGACAGAGCCCCATAGCAGGCCTAAATAAGGGCCTTACCTGACCCTGGTGAGAGGCTAACGACGTCAGCGGCTAATGCTAGGCAACCAGCTAATGCTAACCTGCCAGCTAAGCTATAATGTCTGGGCCTGCAGCTCTTCAGAAAAAAAATAGAGAACTGAATATGCAATCTTTTAATACGACATGTCTATAATTCACCTGAGCTACAAATATAGAAACGGGGGAAAAAACAAATAGTGAGAGATACGTCCTTAGCAAGGAAAACGTATTTACTGCGTACAAGAGCAGCTATTAAGGGACCAGCAACTAGACTACGCCACAGCACAGCAATGGAGCGCTTTCTTTCAAACCTACCTGGTCTGCAATGTTAAGAACTCCCATCTCCCAAACTCAACCAGGACGGAGCTCCTTCATGAGTATAAAACTGCGAGGTAATAGTGATAGCGCTACTGTATCCACTTTTTCAGACTGCACCCATAACTGATAGCAAACAGAATTGCGGGCAAGATCTGTCAGTGTTGTTGTCCGTATCCAATGTCTTCTCCGCTGATGCTGGTTGCGAAGAGGCTGAGAGAGGACCATGAATTGTAGCGTTTCCCCGGTTTGCCACTACACGATTTCCGCTGGCTCACTTCTCATGAGCTGTGTTCGCAAGCTAACGTTCCCCGGAACGAGATGATGAAGAACAGGATGACATTAACAAAACAGAAAATCCCAAGGAGAAAAATATGGAGTTTTGACAAACATTTGACAACATCCGAGTCATGTTGTAACGGAATTTGTCGCATATCCCTCTTTCAAAAGTCCCTCCCCTTTCTCGCCTATCGGCGAAAAACGCATGAAACTCTAAGTCCCGCCCCCTCTACAGCCAATAACGGTAATTTTGAGCATCCCGTTCCAGGCGTTTCGTCGCGAGAGGAGAACGCCTGGGAGCGAGGTTATGCTGGCTGGTCCGCCTACAGGCGTGGCGGTCTGGGTTTACATTTATCGGGGAAATTGCGAGACCCAGTGGATGTTTTGGAAATAAGGAAATCACAATAATATTGGATTTTTTTTCTGCTGCTCCAAGAGCCAGTAGGTCCTTTGAAAGTCAGGTAGATATTTAAATGCCATGAGGTTTGTGAGGGCCTAGGTGTTGTACAAACACAAAGCAAATACTGATAACGGTAAGGGTTAGAACAAAATCGGTCAACTGTGGCAGGACAGATAGGATGTAGTGCCATGTTGAAGTGAAAAAATCAGATTCAACAATTGAACTACAAGTTTAGTTAAAATAGATTAGAACAAATGTTTGCTAGCTGAAATATATTAATAAGGCAAAACATGTATTCTTGAGAGACCATAGATGACAGTTTGGTCCAATGTAAATAGGCTTTATTGTAATATGACCTGAAGGGTCCTGTGAATTAAAGAATCTCAAGGATCTCTCAACAGGCCTATTTATTTCACTTCACTTTTTTGTTACATTGTATCAAGGAAGAAGCATGGCAGCTAAAGCAGGAACTGGAGGGGGTGAGAATGGTTGGTGCATATAGGCCTCAGTAAGAATAGCATGTGATAGCAGTATCAAGATTTAGACATTGTGGAAATTAGCTCATAGACCTTATTTCAAAAACACTATAGTGAAAGTGAGGTGGATCGGAGACTAAATAGAATTAGAAGATGGTAACATGCATGACATCCTTTCCACTTTCCGAGCAATACAAATAAAAGGGCAGTTAAGTCACCATCATCAGACTGGCCTCTGTTATGTAACGGAAAAGACAGCAGCTACGGAAAGTTCCTGCTTCAGAAAAACTGAACCAATAACAATGTTTGTAAATACTCTGCAAGAATACATTTAATATTAAAGCAAAAGTTTGGACGGAGTGTTGTAAGAATAATGTCAGCGCTAATCAAGGCAGTGTTGAAGAAGATTTAATCTATGCTCACTTTTTGACATTTTATCATTTAATTACATATGGTGATTAAATCATATATTTGGCTGCCTAACATAGTTACTTCAAGTATATAATAACTATTTATCAAGACAAAGTCATAAACAAAATAATCATTCTATCTTTATGACCCAATTTTTTTTTCTGTAACCATTTATATAAAACATATGAAGCTATACATAATAAATGATTCCCTTTTTATGCTATATGAATAATAATGAGCACAGGCAGGGCTTGATTAGATGAATCTGCCATATATACAGTATAACAAAGCAGTGGTTCAAGGGCACTTCAGCCTTAAACCAAGGTCATATATCCATCCACAGAAAAAAAAAAATAAAAGGTAAAAGCATCAAGGAAGAAGCTATAATGAATTACTGTTGTGGCCATCCTGGGTCTTATGGTCGCACTCCAGCCAGCAGGGCGGCGCTAGTGCGTTTCTTAACGCGGCTTGTTTAGTAAAGCGACGAAGACGGTGAGCCAAGAAGAAAAGGGCTGCCCTCCCAGCTGACCACCAGCTCCCTCTTCCCGCTGCAGAAGGTCGAGTGACTCTTAATGTCATTTGACAACAACAGAAAGGGGAATACTATTCTACACTTTTGACATATATACTAAACGCTTGAGAAATGGAATAACACAAGTGTGTATGGTAATAACGTGAACGCGGCCACAGGTCGTGGGACTCTGAACAGTTTATAAAGGCTAAGCTAGCCGCCGGTGGCTAGTGTCTCGGCTGATAAGGCGTAATGCACCGTGTCGGCTGATAGTCGGACCAGCAGTGATTGTGACGGCTAGGTAAGTGTGAGGTTGCTCTCTAATGAATGTCAACTGGTAAGCTAGAAAGGTACATCGAGGTTAAACAGACGTCACTAGTGTATATCCGTCTGACTGAGGAAGCCAACGCCGGTTGTTTGACAACACCTTGTTTTGGCAGGTTCCTGGACACCACTTACTGGGGGTCTCCTGACTGGAACAAGGATAGGATACCTTCTAGAAGTCAGTTTCCATGGCAGTCCCGGCTAGTTTACGTCGTTTACCTATGGGTGTGCGAACATTCAGTGAGTTTCTAGAGATCGCCACCCTGGGCTCCCACCAGTCCTGCCGCACCGCGGGCTCCAGAGAGCGTCTCCGCCAGAACATCAGGTAAGCTCTCCGGGTTCTGTTGACATGGATCACACTTGATGATACTTGTAAATACTAGGTATATTATTAGCTGTCCTGCGTCCTTTTGACAGCTGTCCAGTTCTATGTTTCCAGAACAACTTTTGCACTCCTTTTATACAGAGCGAATGTCACGTTACAGCTAAAACTCGAAAATACCAGCATACGCTTTAACGCCACAGAGAGCTTCCATACCCTACTGGAGCTCAGTGTAAAAATCCAGCAAATGACTTTGTTTTGGACACCTGGAATGTAATTGTCATTGATGTTATTGATGGTGGTGTTGACAACAGTTTGTACTCTTTCTGGAATACAGCTTATTCTAGCTTTCCTCTGAACCTTTAGACATTTGTCCTCCTGTGGCATCCTAATGACCAGAACTCCCAGAGTGCTTTGCCTCAAAGACTCTGAAACGATGGCAGCTCTTCCTCAAAGCAGAGGCTTCATCAGCTTCACCAACAAACGGAAGGAGTACTCGGAGCGCAGAATACTTGGGTAATAACTAAGCCTTTGCTGACTCATTTCAGCAGTGTCCAGATGTTTTCCAGTGGAATTTGTGTATTGAGTTATATGTGCT